>NC_135718.1:132279432-132601502 GCF_964656455.1 Halichoerus grypus
AGAGAGGTCATATTTAATTTTCTAGTCAGAGGAGAACAAAGGAAGACTTAGAGTAGGGAGAGCCCATATGAATTACAGAAGACTATCAGAGGAACTATTTTAGGCATTGCGTGAGTCCCAAAAGGAGAAGAGATGGAGAAAGGGGCAGAAAGTTACTTAAAGAAATAATGGCTGAGAATTTATCAATCTAGGAAGACTTTTGGACTATCAAAATCAAGAGGCTCATAAGTCCCCAAACAGATTCAACCCAGAGAAATCATCTCTAAGACACCTTACAATAAAACTAGCTAAAACCAAAGACAAAGAGAATTTTCAAAGCAACAAGAGAGGAAAAAATGCCTCACATACAAAGGCAGTTCTATGAGAGGTGTTTATAGTGATAAATGCCTACACTAAGAAAAAGAAATGATTTCAAATATACAATCAACTTTATACATCAAAAAAACTAGATAAGGAAGAACGAAGCCTAAAACTAGCAGAAGCAAGGAAATAACAGAAATCAGAGAAGAAATATGTGAAATAAAGACCAAAAAAATCAACAAAATTAATACCTACCTTTTTTTTTTTTTAAATTTTATCTTGTTTATTTATTTGACAGAGAGACAGCGAGAGAGGGAACACAAGCAGGGGGAGTGGGAGAGGGAGAAGCAGGCTTCCCGCCGAGCAGGGAGCCAGATGCGGGGCTCGATCCCAGGACTCTGGGATCATGACCTGAGCCGAAGGCAGACGCTTAACGACTGAGCCACCCAGGCGCCCCAATACCTACCTTTTTGAAAAGATAAACAAAATTGACAGACCTAACACTGATAAACTAAGAAAAAAGAGAGAAGATAAAATAAACAAAATGAGAAATGAAAGTGGAGACATTCGACTGATGCCACAGAAATACAAATGTTCATAAGAGACAAGCATAAACAATTACACACCAACAAATTGGATAACCTAGAAGCAATGGATAAATTCCTGGAAATACAAAACTTGCCAAAACAAAATCATTAAGAAATAGAAAATCTGAACAAATCAATAACAAGCAACAAGACTGAATCATTAATTTAAAATATCTCTACAGAGAAAAGTCTGGGACCAGAAGTTTTCATTGTAATTTAAAGAAGAATTAATACCAATTCTTCTCAAACCATTCCAAAAATTTGAGGGCAGGGGACACTTCCAATACCACTTTACAAAATCAGCATGATTAGATCAAAGGTAGACAAGGACAATATAAGAAAAAAAAATTTATAGGCCAGTATCACTGATAAACATAGATCAGAAATGCTTAGCAAAATATTGGGGCGCCTGGGTGGCTCAGTCGTTAAGCGTCTGCCTTCGGCTCAGGTCATGATCCCAGGGTCTTGGGATCGAGCCCCACATTGGGCTCCCTGCTCGGCGGGAAGCCTGCTTCTCCCTCTCCCACTCCCCCTGCTTGTGTTCTCTCGCTGTGTCTCTCTCTGTCAAATAAATAAATAAAATCTTTAAAAAAATATTAGCAAACTGAATTCAACAACATATTAAAAGATTCATACACCATAATGAAGTTGGGTTTATCCATGGGCCTCAAGGATGTTTCAACAGGTGCAAATCAGTAATGTGATAAACCCCATTAGCAATACAAAGGTTAAAAATAATATAATCATCCCAATAGACAGAGAAAAAGCATTTGACACAATTCACTATGCATTTATGATAAAAACTCTCAACAGTTAGGTGTTGAAGAAATATACCTCAACATAATAAAGGCCATAAATAAGAAGCCTATAACTAGCATCATATAAAAAAGCTTTCAGCTTTTCCTCAAGGTCAGGAAAAAGACAAGGATACACAATTTCACCACTGTTGAACAAAGGGAAATAAAAGGTACCCAAATAAAAAATAAAGAAGTAAAATTATCTCTGTTTGTAGATGACATATATAGAAAAAACCCTAAGACTCCACAAAAAACAAAACAAAACAAAACAAAAAAACTGTTAGAATTAATAAATGAAGTCAGTAAAGTTGCAGGATACAATATCAATACACAAAAATCTGTTGTGTAATGAATAATGAACTATCAGAAAGAGAAATTTAAAAAACAATACCATTTACAATAGCATCAAAAATAATAAGATACCTAGGAATAAATCTATCTAAGGAGATGAAAGGCTTGTATCCTAAAAACAGTAAGACAATGATAAAATAAATTGAAGAAGATATAAATAAATGGAAAGATAATGTATATACATGGATTGGAAGAATTAATATTGTTAAAATGTGCATACTACCCAAAGCGATCAATAGATACAATTCCTGTCAAGATAGCACTGGCATTTTTCACAGAAGTAGAATAAACAATCCTAAAATTTACATGGAACCACAAAGACTCCCAAAGAGCCAAAGCAATCTTGAGAAAGAAGAGCAAAGCTGAAGGCATCATGCTTTCTGATTTCAAACTATATTATAAAGTGATTAAAATGAAAATAATATCATATTGGCAGATCAATGGAATAAAATTGGGAGCCAGAAATAAAGTCACACATATATCCTTAATTAAAATTAGATAATGGTGCCAAGTATACACATGAGGACAGTAGCGTCTTCAGCACAAGCAAAAAAAAAGTGAAACCACAATATTAAACCACTGATGAAAATTAACTCTAGATGACTTAAATATGACTTTAAACTCTAGAAGCCCTAGAAGATACATAGGAAAGTATCTTCTTGACATTGGTCTTGGCGATGATATTTTTTGGATATGACATCAAAGCACAGACAGTAAAAGCTGAAATAAATAAAACTATATCAAATGAAAAAGCTTCTACTCATTAAATCAACAAAATGAAAAGGCAACCTATGGAATGGGAGAAAAAATTTGCAAACCATAGATCTGAGTATACACACACACACACACACACACACACACACACACACACACACAACTCAATAGCAAAAAAAAATCCAATCAAAAAAAAAAAATAAAAATGGGCAAAGATCTGAATAGACATTTTTCTGAAGAATACATGCAAATGGCCAATTGGTACTCAAAATCACTAATCATCAGGTATATGCAAATCAAAACCATAATGAACTATCACCTCATACCTGTTAAAATGGCTTTTATCAAAAAGACAAGAGATAAGTGTTGGTGAGAATGTGGAAAAAGGAAACTCTTGTATACTTTGGGTGGGAATGTAATTTGTTATAGGCATACGGAAAACAGTATGCAAGTTCCTCAAAATGTTAATAGAACTATATGATACAGCAATCCCATTTCTGGGTATATATCTGAAGGAAATGAAATCAGTATCTTGAAGAAATATCTGCACCCTCATGTTCATTATAGCTTTATTCATACAGAAACAACCTAAGTGTCCATTGATGGATAAGGAAGATGTGAGATATATATATATAATGGAATATTATTCAACCATGAGAAAAAAGGAAATCTTGCTATTTACAACAACATTGCTGAACCTAGAGGACATTATGTTAAATGTAATAAGCCAGAGTTAGACAAACACTTCATGATTAATCTTGTATATAAAATGAAAAGAGAAAAAAAGAAAAGATCAAATTCATAGAAGCAGAGAGTAGAATGGTAATTATCAGGGGCTTGCAGACAGAGGTGGGGGGAATGAGGAGATGCTGGTCCAAGACTGTAAGCCTTCAGTTACAAGATGAATAATTCTGAAGGTCTAATGTACATGTAGTTAGTAATATTATGTAGTTAGTAATAATGTATTGTATAGCTCAAGTGTGCTAAGAGAGTAAATCTTAAGCATTCCAGCTACAAAAAAAAAAAAAAAAGTATGTGAGGTGATTAATGCGATTTTTTTTTTCATTTCCAAATGTATATGTGTACCAAGTCATCCCATTGTACA
This sequence comes from Halichoerus grypus, assembly GCF_964656455.1. Taxonomy (NCBI): domain Eukaryota; kingdom Metazoa; phylum Chordata; class Mammalia; order Carnivora; family Phocidae; genus Halichoerus; species Halichoerus grypus. The sequence goes on from NC_135718.1 coordinate 132,283,287, forward strand.
CTTTATATATACAATTTTATCAATTATACTTCAATAAAGTAGGAAGGAAAACCTATAATAGACATACAAAAGATAAGGAGATAAAAATCAAAGTAAATAACTGTAAAACATAATCAAATAGCAAAGGAAGTCATCAAAAGTGGAAGAGAATGAAAAAACAATTGCAAAACAGAAGACAATTAGGCAAATGTGAATAGTGAGTGTTCACTTATCAATAATTCTTTGAAATGTAAATGGATTAAACTTATTATTAAAAAGAATACAGTACCTGAATAAGTAAAAAACAAGAACTCACTTTAGGTTTAAAGACACAATAGGCTAAAAGTGAAGGAATGGAAAAAGATATTTCATGTGAATGGCAACCAAGTGGGATTTATTCCTGGGCTACAAGGATGGTTCAATATTCACAAACCAATCAACATGATACACCACATTGATAAAAGAAAGAATAAGAACCGTATTATTCTCTCAACTGATGCAGAATAAGCATTTGACAAAGTACAGTAGCCATTCTTGATAAAAACCCTCAACAAAGTAGGGACAGAGGGAAAGTATCTCAACATCATAAAGGCCATATACAAAACACCAACAGCTATTATAATTCTCAATGGGGAAAAACGGAGAGCTTTTCCTCTACCATCAGGAACAAGACAGAGATGTCCACTCTCACCATTGTTATTCAACATAGTACTAGAAGTCCTAGCCTCAGCAATCAGACAACAAAAAGTAATAAAAGGCATCCAAATTGGGAAGGAAGAAGTCAACTTTCACTATTTGCTGATGACATGATACTCTATGTAGAAAACCCTTAAAACTCCACTAAAAAATTGCTAGAACTGATACACAATTCAGCAAAGTTGCAGGATACAAAATCAACATACAGAAATCTGTTGCATTTCTATACACCAATAATGAAGTAGCAGAAAGAGAAATCAAAGAATCAATTCCATCTATAACTGCACCAAAACCCATCTGATACCTAAGAATAAACCTAACCAAAGAGGTAAAAGATCTGTACTCTGAAAACTATAGAATGCTGATGAAAGAAACTGAAGATGACACAAAGAAATGAGAAAACATTCCATGCTCATGGATTGGAAAAACAAATATTGTTAAGATGTCTATACTACCCAAAGCAATCTACACACTTAATGCAATCCCTATCAAAATATCACCAGCATTTTTCACAGAGCTAGAACAAACTATTCTAAAATTTGTATAAAACCACAAAAGACCCCAAAAAGCCAAAGGAATGTTGAAAAAGAAAAGCAAAGCTAGAGGCATCATGATTCTGGACTTCAAGCTATATTACAAACCTGTAGTCATCCATACAGTTTAGTACTGGTACAAAAACAGATACATAGATCAATCAATGGAACAAAATAGAAAACCCAGAAATGGACCCACAACTATATGGCCAACTAATCTTTGACAAAGCAGGAAAGAATATCCAATGGAAAAATGTCTCTTCAACAAATGATGTTTGGAAAACTGGACAGCCACAAGCAAAAGAATAAAACTGGACCACTTTATTACACCATACACAAAAATAAATTCAAAATGGATGGAAGACCTAAATGTGAGACAGGAAACCACCAAAATCCTAGAGGAGAACACAGGCAGCAACCTCTTTGACCTCTTTGACCTAGGAACTTCTTACTAGACACATCTCTGGAGACAAGGGAAACAAAAGAAAAAATGAACCATTGGGACTTCATCAAGATAAAAAGCTTCTGCTCATTGAAGGAAACGATCAACAGAACTAAAAGGCAACCTTCAGAATGGGAAAAGATATTTGCAAATAACGTATCTGATAAAGAGTTAACATCCAAAAAATATAAAGAACTTACCAAATTCAATACCCAAAAAATGAATAATCTAGTTAAGAAATGGGCAGAAGACATGAATAGACATTATTCCTTAGAAGATGTACAGATGGCTACCAGACACCGAAAAAGATGCTCAACATCACTCATCATCAGGGAAATACAAATCAAAACTACAATGAGATATCACCTCAAACCTGTCAGAATGGCTAAAATTAACAACATGGGAAACAATAGGTGTTGGTGAAGATGTGGAGAAAGGGGAACCCTTTTGCACTGTTGGTGGGAATGCAAACTGGTGCAGCCACTGTGGAAAACAGTATTGAGTTTCCTCAAAAAATTAAAAATAGAACTACCCTACAATCCGGCATTGCACTACTAGGTATTTACCCAAAGGATATAAAAATACTGATTTGAAGGGACACATGCACCCCAATACTTATAGCAGCATTATCAACAGTAGTCAAATTATGGAAAAAGCCCAAATATCCATGGACAGATGAATGCATAAAGAAAAGTGGCATATATGTGTGTGTATATAGTTAAAAATAGAGCTACCCTACGACCCAGCAATTGCACTACTGGGCATTTACCCCCAAAATACAGATGTAGTGAAATGAAGGGGCACATGCACCCCAATGTTCATAGCAACAATGTCCACAATGGCCAAACTGTGGAAGGAGCCAAGAGCCAACATGTCCTGGATGAATGGATAAAGAAGATGTGGTTCACATAAACAATGGAATATTACCCAACCATCAGAAAGGATGAATACCTAACATTTACATAGACCTGGATGGAACTGGAGGGTATTACACTAAGTGAAACGTCAATCAGAGAAAGACAATTATCATATGGTTTCACTCATATGTGGAATATAAGAAATAGTGCAGAGGATCATAGGGGAAGGCTGGAAAACTGAATGGGAAGGAATCAGAGAGGGAGACAAACCATGAGAGACTCTGGGAAACAAACTGAAGGTTGCGGAAGGGGACGTCGGTGGGGGGATGGGGCAACAGGGTGATGTGCATTAAGGAGGGCATGTGATGTGATGAGCACTGGGTGTTATACACAACTGATGAATCACTGAACACTACATCTGAAACTAATGATGTACTATATGTTGGCTAACTGAATTTAAATAAAAAAATAAAAATGACAAGTTCAAAGATACTTATCACTATACATATTTATTAGTTTTACTTTCATTGCTAAACTCTTTTCTTTACTTGGTTTTATGACAATGGTTTAACATTCCATTCTAGAATTTCTTTTTAAAAGGCAAGGGGCGAATAATCACCTGAGCTGAATCCCATCATGGAATATACCCATCATGAAAATGTTTTACATTTCTTAGAAGCTCCATATAACACTATATTTTTGTGTGGTATATAATACCTGTGTGGGATTTCATATGCAGTAATTTTTCTTTGAAGTTTTAGCAAATTTTTAGCACATCTATGTTAGGGAACTTTTTTTTTTTTTTTTTAAAGATTTTTTATTTATTTATCTGAGAGAGAGAATGGGAGACAGAGAGCATGAGAGGGGGAGGATCAGAGGGAGAAGCACACTCCCCGCTGAGCAGGGAGTCCGATGCGGGACTCGGTCCTGGGACTCCAGGATCATGACCTGAACTGAAGGCAGTCGCTTAACCAACTGAGCCACCCAGGCGCCCCTATGTTAGGGAACTTTTAATAAATGATTCCACTGTAGAGTTTTGATTTTTAGAGTTTAAGTAAAGATACTTTTTCTCCACTAGATGGGGCTGATGCCCTATCATAAAACAACACAAAGCCCATCTCCCCACATTTCTGCTCCCCCTCCAAAAGCCAGATTTTTTTTGTAGTTGTTAGTTTTTAAATTTAGTGTTCGTGTTTTCATATGAAAAATTTATGCTTAATTACAGGCTAATATGTGTGTTTTTCAGTTTAGAAATTCAGATCCACTTCATGGCATTCAGATTCCTGGAAAAATAAATTAGTTAAATTTCAACCATGAGAGACTATGGACTCTGAGAAACAAACTGAGAGTTCCAGAGGGGAGGGGGGTGGGAGGATGGGTTAGCCTGGTGATGGGTATTAAAGAGGGCACGTACTGCATGGAGCACTGGGTGTTATATGCAAACAATGAATCATGGAACACTACATCAAAAACTAATGATGTAATGTATGGTGATTAACATAACATAATAAAAAAAAAGAAAAGAAAAAAATTTCAAACATAGATGCCATATTGTGAATACAGAACTGTTTTTCACTAGTGTATTAACATTTTGATAGAATTAGTTCTTATCCTATTAAGTTAATGCAAGGGAAGAGTAATAAAGTATTTTTTATCAATTAATTTACTCAATTTAAATTATTATATTTTTTAAAGAATTTATTTATTTGAGAGAAAGAGCACAGGAGCGCAACCTTGCATGGGGGAGGAGGGGAGAGATGGGGGGGCAGAGGAAGAGAGAGTTTTAAGCTGACTCTGTGCTGAGCTCTGAACCCCACACAGGGCTTGATCTCAGGACCCTGGGATCATGATCTGAGCCAAAACCAAGACTAAGGTGCTTAACCAGCTGGGCCTCCCAGATGCCCCTAAATTATTTTTTAAAAAGTAATGAATCTACCAAAGGAGTAATCCATCCACAAAACATTAAAGTAATCAATACACACACACATACACACACGTTCAGTCCATTAGCTAGCCTGAGGCAAATGCATTTCTTTTAGGTTATATTTCAAGATAATACATTTATACCATTAATTCTTGATTTTTCAAATTTAGTTAATTGCTTTTAACAACCAGATACAAAAGACAAGGATCTATCTTTTTGACATCATCTTCCTACCACCTTCTCACAATATTTACTGTGTATATATGTTTACTATAGAATGAGTTCTCATATCGATTACCCTTTTTACATCAAGTAATTCTTAAGATTCTGGTACTTTTTCCATGAACTTTAAACAGCATCTGTTGACGATAAGAAAACGGTATCACCACCCCCTACTTCATTTGTGCATCTTTCTACTGCCATCTCCGAAATCTTAGTTCTGTTGTTACCATTTGCCACCTTGACTATGAAACAGCCTGTTAACTAGTCTCCAAGACTCCATCCTCCACAGGGCTACACAGGAGTTTTTGTAAAATTGGTCATGCCACTCCTGTGTTTAAAATTCTTCGATGACTTTCCCTTTCACTTGTAAGACATTGCAAACTCCTTACCTTGCCCTTGGAACCCCTATCTGGCTCTTGCCATTCTCTCTGATATCATCTTGTCTCCTCTACCATGTACTCATTGCACCAAAGCCACCCTGGTTTGTTCATGTTTTGTTGAGCATCTCAAATGTATTTTTTTCCTTTAGGTCTTTTGGTTGTTTTCTCTCCTGGAACACTTGCACCAGAGACTTTTCGTGGTTGCCTTTGTCTCATCTTTCAGGCTCTGCTCAAATATTATTTCCTCAAAGTGACCACTTAAGACCAGCCCAGCTAAAGGCTCTGTACCCCACTACCCCATCTCTGTTATTTTCCCTCAGGCCCTACTTTACTTCCTTCCCAACACAATTCATGATTCATGATTATTTTTATGTTTACTAAGATTTCATCTATCCTGCCATCAGAATGTAAACTCCCTGAGAATAACGACCATCTCCGTCCTGTTTTACAGAATGGACCGATTTTCACTAATACTCAGATCCTCTAACCTCAAATTCACCTCCTGTCTACTTTGGTTCTAATCTTCAATATGCTGAGCATTATCAGCTCATGTCATAACAAAATATTTAAATGATTCACTATCTTGTGTTCTAACAGGATTTAGGCGAATCTTACAACATGACTTTTGTCTGAATTGACAAAAAAGTGTTCAAGTTCAGTTAAACCACATTCTCAGAAAAGAAGTTCTTGTTTCTACAGATTGTCTCTGTAAATTTCTGTTCTATATCACTCTTGGGGTCTTTCTCCTTTTACCCCTTAATATTTCTTGCAGGGTCAGCTTAGTGGTCACATATTCTTTCAGTTTCTGCTGGTCCTGGAAGCTCTTTATCTCTCCATCCATTCTGGATAAAGTATTCTTAGATGCGTGTTCTTCTCATTTAGTACTCTGAATATGTCTTGCAATGAAGTTTTTATTTTATTTTTTATTTTAATTTTTTAAGATTTTATTTATTATTTATTTATTTATTTTTAAAGATTTTATTTATTTTTTTGAAAGAGAGAGAGAGGGCTTGAGAGAGAGAGAGAGAGAGAGATCACAAGCAGGGGGAACGGCAGAGGGAGAAGCAGACTCCCTGGGGGCAGAGAGCCTGATGCGGGACTCGATCCCAGGTCTCCGGGATCATGGCCCGAGCCAAAGGCAGATGCTTAACTGACTGAGCCACCCAGGCACCCTATTTATTTATTTTGAAAGAGAGAGAGAGAGAGCAAGCCAGCGTGTGAGCACACACACAAGTAGGGGAAGGGGCAGAGGGTGGAGAGAATCTCAAGCAGACTCTGTGCTAATTGAGGAGTCCTATGCAGGCTTGATCCCATGACCATGAGATCATGACTTCAGCTGAAATCAAGAGGTGGTTGCTTAACTGACTGAGCCATCCAGGTGCCCTGAAATGAAGTTTTAAGAAAATAACTCTAGAAAAAACAGATAGAGATTATATTGCATTACTAAAGCATTTCAAGAAATAAAATTATATTTAAAAAATTTTAAAGTATGATTATGCAATTTTTTCTTGAAATTTTAACAGTGTAAAGACAATGAAGATAATTCCAGGATTATAAAAAGCAAATGAGAGAACAGGAAATAGATGTAAGAAACCAGGCAGAATACAAGTATGTCATAATTAGGGTTGAAACAAGTTACTCTCAGGATACAGCTTGAATACATCACTGAAATCAAGTTTCTTGGAATGTGTAGTGTTTGGATCGCTAATACCTAATGCCAATTATTGTTCAAGTCAAAATGGTAGCTTCTGAAAATAAATTGTTAGTATATGTATCTTTAGGTTCAAAATGAGTCCCTTGTAGGCAGCATATGGATGGGTCCTGTCTTTTAATCCAAACTGCAACCCTGTGTCGTTTTACGGGAGCATTTAGGCCCTTCACGTTGAGAGTGATTATTGAAAGATATGAATTAATTGTCATCATGTTGCCTGTGAAGACGTTGTCTTTATATATTGTCCCTGTAAATTTCTGTTGTAGATCACTCTTGGGGTCTTTCTCCTTTTATAGTAACCCCCTTAATATTTCTTGCAGGGCCGGCTTGGTGGTCACATATTCTTTCAGTTTCTGCCGGTCGTGGAAGTTCTGCATCTCTCCATCCGTTCTAAATGAAAGCCTTGCCGGATAAAGTATTCTTGGCTGCATGTTCTTCTCATTTAGTACCCTGAATATGTCTTGCCAGGCCTTTCTGGCTTGCCAGGTCTCTGTGGATAGGTCTGACGTTATTCTGATGTTCCTCCCTCTGTACGTAAGGAATCTCTTCCCCCTAACTGCCCTTAAGATGGTTTCCTTAGTTCTAAGATTTTCGAGTTTTACTGTTATGTGCTGGGGCATTGGTCTGTTCTCCTTGATCTTGGGAGGGATCCTTTCTGCCTCTAGGACATGAATGCTTGTTTCATTCCCCACGTTAAGGAAGTTCTCAGCTACAATTTGTTCAAATATATCTTCTAGTCCTCTCTCTCTATCTCCACCCCCACAGGGATCCAACAATTCTGACATTGGAAAGTTTCATGGCATCACTTATTTCTTTAATTCTGTTTTTATGGATTTTAAGCTGTTTGTTCCAGGCTCCTCCTGTTCCTTCCTTTCTATCAATTTGTCTTCTAGATCACTAATTCGTTCTGCCTCGTTTACCCTAGCTGTTAGAGTATCTAGTTTAGATTGCATCTCATTGATAGCATTTTTAAGTTTGGCCTGATGAGCTCTCATTTCTGCCCTTAGAGAATCTATGCTGCCATTAATAGTTTTCTCCAGCCTAGCTATTGTCTTCATAACTGTTACCCTGAAGTCTATTTCCGACATCTTGCTTATATCCATATCCATTAGGTCTGCGGTAGAGGCCATTGTCTCTGGTTCTTTTCTTTGTTGGGAGTTCCTCCTCCTAGACATTCTGTTGAGGAGTGGTTAAGGGAATGTACAGTTGAAAATATCAACCACAATCCAGGCAAAATGCACCCTGGGAAAATTCGGAGTGATTGGAAGTCACCACCAAGAAAACACAGCCAAAACCCATGAATAAGATTTATAAAGTTAAATTAAAAAAACTGGGGGGGAGGAGGGGGGAGTTATAATCTCTTAATGTGGGCAGGGTAGGGTATTTCAGTTCTTCCTGGGTGTATTTTGTTCTCTTTGTTAGAGAACACTACTTCCCAGAATTACAGGGAAATTGAAACTGGTATATATATATATATATATATATATATATATATATATATATATACAGGTAGTATTGAATAGGGAAAAAAGGACTACATTGAAGCTTATATCTATATATATAGAAAAAAGAAAAAGAGAAAAAAGTATAGGTGTGAAACAGGAGTTAAAAAGTTATGGAATATGTTGTATTAAACATCTAGTTGAAATGATAAGTAGGAAAAGGAAGAAACAGAAAAAACATGAGAAAGAATAAAAAAGTTGTATCTAAGAAATACACAAGCCGTGAGGCAACACCAGGAGCTTAATATACTAACTTTCCCCTGGTGTTGGGGTTTCACAGTTTTATGGGGACCCTAGGGTTGTTGTCCTCTTGTTCCTCCAGCTTGTCTTCTGGGCGAGGGGCCTGCAGTGTTGTTTTTCAGTCAGTCCTGCTTGGGTGGAGTTGCCCTGCCCCCTATGAAGGGGCTGGGTTCCATGGAAACCAGTTTTTTTGAGCTTTTGTTCTCTGGAGGTTTTGTTCTCTGGCTCCTTTTCAAACCTTCTTGGAGGGTCAGGGCAAAGGAAAATGTCCGCACCCAGACCTCTGCCCCGGAGGAGAGAAGCCACAGTCTGCTCCTCTCTGAACCCTACAGAACACACAGTCTCCCCCTCCGTAAGCCCTGCTTTCACTGCAGCCTCCCACAGGAGGTGCACGTCCCCAGGGATCCTCTCAGCGGTTGACCCAGGCCCTGCTTGACTCTGCCCTCTGTGCCTCCAAAACCACAAGCGATCCGGTCTGGGCGGGTGCGGGTGGCGGCTACTGTGGCAGCCACAGCTGCGTGAGGGCCAGCCCCCCAGGTCCGCAGGCACAGGTCCGCACAAGGGGCTGCCCTGGTCTCAGGGTTTGCCCTTTAAGCTCCTGGATTCTGTTCAGGCGCTGTTATCAGGCTCTTCCCGTCCCATCACCACCGCTCTGCAAGCTATGGCTGGTCCCTAGGTGCAGGATGTTTTTGCACTGGGGTATTACTTTCCAGGGGCTAACTTCTGATGGCCCCCTCCCCCTTCTGTTTATCCTCTGATAATCTGTCCCCGCAATCACAACTCCATCCTTTGTACTTCTCCACTGAAGATCCTCTGCTCCCTAGAGATCCAGGACCTATACTCTTACATGTCAGGCTGATTTCGTGGGTGTTCAGACTGGCTTGGTAGATATCCAGCTAAATTCAGGGGACCGGTTGAAACAGAGTCCCCCACTCCTCTGCCATCTTGCCCTCTTCTCCCTAAATTGTTAGGATAGACTGACTGGTTGCTATAAAAAGGAGCTGAGTCAGAGGATGACTTTAATTGAGGACCTTCAAAAACTCTGTAGCAGGAATGATTTAGCATCTGAATAATTCTCATGACAATCTTGAGGATAAGAATTAAACAAGAAAAAGAAGAAAAACAACACACACTGTACCCAATTTCACCTCTAGCACTTGTGGAAATGCCATTGATGGAAGATTGAGAAATGTGGGGGCCGATTTCAAACCTCCATTTTTATCGATCTACTGAGAGTCTTTTGTATACCAATTGATGTTTCCTCAGTCTTAAATGTCCTCCTCCCTGTCATCCTTATCTGGTTAACTTCTATTCAACCTTCAAAGCCTATCCAAGATGCCATCGTGACCCCGACCTATTTCTCTGTCTTCATTCCAGCTCTTACAAATCAACTCCTCAACCCTATCCCACTCCATCCTCTCCTTCCTATTTGGGTTTCTTGCCTCCTCTAAATGATCCTATAGTCTCTCTTTTGCTTATCTTCATCACAGTACTTTATATGATAAAATTCAATATGTTCATAAAATATAGTAATCATTCCTTTTTTTTCCCCACTAAATGGCCTTTTGGAAAATGCTAGTCATAGGGCCTGGCACTTAACATCACTCAAAAAATTATCATTGGATGAACAAAGAAATGAATGAAAAAAATGAATGGATGACTAGGGAACTCTCCTGGAGTCTTTCCATTATATCTGGAGATTATAGGCAACCTCTGGAAAGAGCATAGTGGATGGTAGCAAATATAAAAGATAAGACTTGGGAACAAATGTTCCATGATCTTAAAGCTCTATTGCATGAACCCAAGAAACTGATATCTGTAATTCCATTGTACATCTAGTATGTTTCGTGATCTTAAAGCTCTATTGCACGAACCCAAGAAACTCTGGTATCTGTAATTCCATTGTACATCTAGTCCACGTATCTGAAGTTTGAATTTATATTATAATTTTGAAGTCAGGAATCATTTTAGTTTAGTTCAAAATATAAAAACTTTTGGAAGTCTATGAAGTGAATGTTTCAGTAACCACTATTCTGTCTATTACATTTTTGGTCAACAAGGTTTGAGAAACTTGGTGCTCTCAGTTAAAATGTCAAAAGAAGAGTGCTCTGTCAAATCTTTTTACCCCTTTCCTTCTGTTATTTTTGTGATTTTTTCTGTCCTATTACTTTAATTTCTCTGAGTCATTTTTCTAATGTTTCCTTATAATTTTAAGCTGAAATGTAGCTGAAATGTTAACACTCCCCCCCTCCCAATTACTTCATGTCCTTTTTATGCACCATATTCTGAAACTAGTTAAAGTTAAATGGGTAAAGTAAGCACAGGAGAGATTGGTTGGCAAGAATCTCACAGGCTTGGGCAGATGGGGGATGGTGTGTGGGGTGAGGAGGGGGGAGGCATTGCTGGGAAGAAGGAAAAGTGCAAAGGCTGTCGAACAATCAGGGGTTGAACAAAGAAAAGTGGACCGATTTAGACTTTGGCTCAAGCCCTAGCAATCAAAGGCCAAAAATGAAGACTCTACTAATTTGTGGGTCATTGGGAACTTACTTCTAGCTAAGAATAATTTCAGCAATACTTAATAATTCAGTTCTAGGCGAACATTACATGCAGGCAGAGAGTAGCATGTTCATTCTCCGGATACGCCTACACTTAAAATAAACAAGGCTTGCTTTGGCAGACCTCTCCCTCTCATGACATCCCGGGGGCATCTGCTCTGACCCTTCTCATGGGGCTCACCGGCGTCCTTCCCCATTGGACCTCCCCTCCCCAGGAATACCCCACGTCCCAGACTTGCTTAGTCCAGTTCTTCACCCTCATCATCCCATTCTATCTTTCCTGACTAAAATGGCTACAGAGAAGCTATCAACTTAAAATAATTCACAGCGAATTGCAGTGAACAATACTCGCTTTAACTCTTCTAAAGTATTTATTCAGAGTATTTGTCATTCCACATTAACCTCAGGTTTGTTGAATCTGGTGATATCGACATGTAAAACATTTTTGAAGAAGAGAAGATATTGAAGGCGGTTGGGTCATTGCACAACTTTAAATCGCAACGTATAGGCAAATACCACAGAACTATCTCTGAAAATGTGGGGTTTGGGTGAAGGGAGAAGGAGAATTCTTATTTATGATATTGGAATTGAAACATAGAATTTTGGATTAAAAACCACTACCTCAAGTTTTCTGGATTAGGTAACTATGTATTACATTCACATATATCCTCATAAAAGAATATATTTTATAATTAATTCTTATGATTTATAATATCAATTATTGTTTCCATTTTAGGGTTAACTCAAATCTGGAACCATCTTGTACTTGAAACAATATATAAATTTTTTTTCCTCCACTTTCTGATAGAAGAGAATCTCTCTAGCTTTGATATATATTTTAAGTCCTGAAAGAACTTTTTTGCCCTTTAAACATCCAGAATTAGATAACATATATATCTCTCCACACAAAATAGTTAGTGTGTACTTGGACATGTTTCAGTAGGTTTTAATTTATTCACATTTAGCCAGGAATTTCTGGGCTGTCGCTAATTTCAAAGAGCATGTGGTATGTTTGAGGGACTGTTACTTTCAACTTTTTCCTCTAAATCTGACCAGATTCTTAGTAGCCTATGGGGACTCCTGCAAACACCATGTTTTATAAGGAAGCAACTCATGTTTCTATACAAATGGAATGGGAATGCAGAGAACCTATCGCATTAAAAAGGTACTAGTTAGTCTCCGAGAAACTTGGGCCAATAAATTCTTCCTATCGGCTGTTATTCCTCTTTAGTGGTGAGTAACATTTTTTGAGGAATGTTCACTTTAAACAGAGCAGAGACCATTTATGAAATGCTACAACGTCAAGCCTGGTTGAATAAAGCGGATTGTGAAAATATACAAACCAGTATTCAACCAGCAGAAACTGATATTACGTTTAAACACATTTTGATGAAATATAAAATACAGATGAAATGAGTCAGCTGGAATCAATTACATAAGGAGTTTAAATCGCTATGATTTAATTTTTATTACATACTTTGTAGCACCCAATTTTAATTCAAATTCCACTTCGTAATCACTTAAACAGTTTAATTAAACTTAGCCTCAATTCTTGAGTTTTAAACATGATCTAGAAATAAAACAAATCTTCCTTACATGACAAATGATATCTACATAAAGCCTCAGCAAACAATATGTAAATTTTGAGACACTGGAAGTATTTCTCTTAAAGAAAAGACAAAAAACACTTATGTAAAGAAAAAGATGTTTGCAGGGCACCTGGGAGGCTCAGTTGGTTAAGCGTCTGCCTTTGGCTCAGGTCATGATCCCAAGGTCCTGGGACTGAGTCCCACATTGGGCTCCCTGCTTAGCAGGGAGTCTGCTTCTCCCTCTCCCTCTGCCGGTCCCCCTGCTTGTGCTCTCTCTCTCTCTCTGTTTGTCAAATAAATAAATAAAATCTAAAAAAAGAAAGAAAGAAAGAAAGAAAAAGATGTTTGCTATGATTGGTAACATTAACAGGGTTCTGGAACTCTTTGCCAATACAATAATATTTTACTTTTGAATATGAACTGTAATATTTATGTGTGCAAGGAAATGACGGAATACCTAGTTTAAAAGGTGGCTGGATATGAAGTTTCCAAGCTAAAATACAAGCAGTAGCATATTAGAAGCAAAACTGAAAAAAGGCTCTGTCCCAGAAAAAAATTAAATGCATTTGAATAAACCTTAAAGGATATAGTTAAAGAGATATCTACCTTTATTTTGTAGCTTGAGAGACGCTCAAGGAGAGAGATTTTATGTTATTTGCTAACATTTCTCAGTGCTTAGAGGCTGACATGAAGTAAGCATTCAATCAAAACTTGCTGACTTAGTGAAAAGATTTGGAAATTTAAGAATGATAGGTAACTAACTGATTTGGTTTAAAAATGTCAGTCAGATATTATCACATAACTAGTTACCTATCATGAATTAGAAACCACATTTCCTCCAAAGAAACTTTTTAATTTATTGAGAAGTAGGGTTAGAATTAAATTTAATATAAATCTAGTCATTGTCTTACTGATACCAGAAAGAAAACTTATACATGCATATTTGCTACTCCTAAAGACTGCTCTTCTAGAATAACTTAGATGTTACAAACATTGCATGTTCAATTTTTTCAAATTTATGTGATATTTTCATTCTAATGATACAAGTAATGTTTGCTTCTCTACAAGACTTCTAAGGCTGTGGCAATATCATTTGTAAACGATAAATGGAATTTTCTTTAGAGAGAGTTAACATCTATATCTAAAATAAATTCAATCATTAGATGATTTGAAGGCTTTTATTCTGTAATTTCTGTTCTGGTTCCATATATGTTCATATGCTTCTTAATACTTTCACACAAAACATTTTGGTGAAAATTCTAAGCAAAAAAATATAAATGATGATAATTTCAAGGGAAATTATTATGATATATTACAGTCTTCAAAATGTTTATTAAAACATTTTTTGAGGGGCACCTGGGTGGTTCAGATGGTTAAGTGTCTGCCTTTGGTTTAGGTCATGAGATCCAGGTCCTGGGATGGAGCCCCAGGAGGTGAGGTGGGGGGGGTGCTCCAGCTCAGCAGGGAGTCTGCTTCTCCCTCTCCCTCTTCTGCTGCTTGTCCTCTCTCTGTCTCTCTGTTTCTCTCTATCTCAAATGAATAAATAAAATCTTTAAAAAAAACAGTTTTTGAATTTTTTCATTAAATAAAATCATGATAAATAATCACGATTTAAATAAGCTACTTACATTTTTTAAACTTAACAATGTCTAAAGCCACTCACACACGAAGCTACAGAACAGTAATTAAATCACATTTTCTAGACCAAATTCCTGTGAAAAGCATATTAGCAAATGTTTTATAATATAGAAAAAAGGCTTCCTTTTTTTACTCTTACCTTCAGCCACACAAACAGGCCACAATATAAGCCAAACGATCTCCCCTGGAAATCTCATTTTGAGGATCTTTTAGGAGTACATTTAATAGCTGACGGTGCTCACACTATGTCAAATTCTCGTCCTCTAAAAAATGTGATTAGTGCAGGACAGCACTTGCTCAAAAGGAAATTGAAACACAGCTCGGGAATTAAAGGGATTACTAGATGCTCCGCCCATCAGAAACTTTTGCAAGGTAAAAGAGAAAAATCAACCTCAAGCCCCAGCATTGCCAAAGTTTGGATCTGATTGTCCCTGCGTTTCCACTGAATGTTAATGCTGTGACCTGCTTTTGATTTGTTTTTATAAACTCAGGCATGTCCTCCGCTGGAGCACGTTCAGGTTCTCGGAATGTGCAAAGCAGTAACTGGTGATATCCTCTGGATTTCATAAACCCTCAAAAGAGAAAATAATAGAAGCTCTTTTAAAAATCATTTACAGAACCTGAAGTGAGTCAGTGCTTTCACAAACAAGACCCAGACAATGTGAGTAAACCTTGCCAAGAATGTAGTGCTGGCCTGCGTTTCCCACAGTCCAGGAAATTATTCCTTTAAGGGATTGTTACATACGTGTGTGAAGCAACAGGATCACTCTCCTTGGTCATAAATGCGTTTAGTAATTCAAAAATCAAGAAATTTGAACCCTGAGTTTTTAAACTTTATATTGATTTATAATATGCATAAAGAGCATATAAGCAAATGGGTTGGTGAATATTGAGAAGGTGGAGACATATGCATCCTGCGCCAAGCTGAGGACGTTGAACAGCACTAGTTCTCCCGGAAGCCCCAGTTGTCCCGTTCGGTCAGCCCCTCCCAACCTCTCCCTCACCACACAGAGGGGGACCACTGTCCTGATCTCTAAGAACATGGAATCCATTTGTCTGTTTTGTACTTTACATAAATTGAAACATATTTACTTTTTAGTGTGTAGAGCTTTTCACTAAAAATTATGTTTGTTACTCAACCGCACTGTTGGGTTTAATTACAGATTACTATTTCTTATTGCTGTGTAATATTCAATTATTTGAATATACCACATTTTATTTGTGTGCTTGTTAGTGGGCATCTGAGTAGATTCTAGTTAGGAGGCAATAGAAATAGGGCTGCTGTTATGAGGTTTTTGACAAAGACATGTCCTCACTTCTGAGGAGTACATACCTAGGGGTGGAACGGTAGGACAGAATGGATGAACATGTTTAGGTGTAACAGGTAGCATCAGAGAGTTTTCTGCAAGGATTATGCTAATTGGTGTTCCCATCAGCAGTGTATAAATGGCTCCAAATCCTCAACACACTTGATGTTTTCAATCTGTGTAATTTTAGCCATTCTATTGAACACAGAGCAGTAATTCTCTGGGGTTTTAATATGCATTTTCCTGAGGACAAATGAAGTTGAGTGACTTTCACGTAGTGATCGGTCATTTAGATACCCTCTTTGGTGAATTTTTCATTCAAGTCTTTTTGTGTATATATATTTTCTATTGAGCTATCTGTTTTCTACTTATCTCATTGTAGGAATTCTTTTTATATTCTTTAGACATTCTTGGACATATTTATTATAAATATCTTCTCTCAGTCCGTGGGTTGTTATTTTGCTTAGTGTTTTTTAATGGGCAGAATTTCTGCATTTTAAATTGAACAATTAAATGTTTTGTTTACATAATTATGCTTGACTCTCATTTTTTCAAACACATTCTTGACTGACAAAGGTAGCCTGCTTTTGAAGCTGGACACTTTTCCAGAGG
The DNA here is from genome assembly GCF_964656455.1 of Halichoerus grypus. NCBI lineage: Eukaryota > Metazoa > Chordata > Mammalia > Carnivora > Phocidae > Halichoerus > Halichoerus grypus. The sequence goes on from NC_135718.1 coordinate 132,299,474, forward strand.
GTTCAAATCACAAATTCATGCTGAATTCATTGACATGTTTAAGCAGAAAAGAATTCTGGGTCACTAAGTCCCCTTGCATGTTTATTGCTCTAACTAAAGCAGAACCTGTCCTTGTAAATGTCACAGGATATAACAATTGCAATGGAAAAAAAGAAAATGTTTGGAGCTTAAGAAGAAAAGACATTTTGGGGCGCCTGGGTGGCTCAGTTGTTAAACGTCTGCCTTTGGCTCAGGTCATGATCCCAGGGTCCTGGGATGAGCCCCGCTTTGGGCTCCCTGCTCAGCGGGAAGCCTGCTTCCCCCTCTCCCACTCCCCCTGCTTGTGTTCTCTCTCTCACTGTGTCTCTTTCTGTCAAATAAATAAAATCTTAAAAAAAAAGAAAAGACATTTTTTAAATTTTAAAATGGAACAAATTTTCAATTTTTTTTCTACTTGGTTTAGTGCATTTTGTGTCCTATTTAAGGATTCCTTGCCTACTCCTAGGATACAATGATACTTTCCTCTAAAAGCATTATTTTCTCTTTCACATTTAAGACTGCATTTGACTTTTGTGTATGGTATAATAAAGGGCAACAGATACATTTTTAAAATATCGCAATCCAACTGTTCTGGCACTGTTTACTGAAAATACCATCTCTTCCCTACCGTACTGCTTTACTCTGACTTTCGTCATAAATCAGGCAACTGGATATGTGTGAGTCCATCTCTTAATCTCTTCTACTAAGCTTAGTGAATTCACACTGAAATAGCTTAAGTCCCACTTTAATTTTTAAAATAAAATAATCTGAGGAAGTGTCGATTTCTGGGAACTTGGGGTTTTTCTAGTTATCTTTTAAATTGATTTCTTACAAAGAAAAATACCATATGATTTCACTTATATGAGGAATTTAAGAAATGTAACAGATGAACATAGGGGGAGAAAAGAGATAGGAAAACCATAAAACAGACTCGTAACTATAGAGAACAAACTGAGAGTGGCTGGAGGAGCAGTGGGCAGGTGGATGGGTTAAATGGGTGACGGGTATGAAGGAGGGCACTTGTTGTGATGAGCACTGGGTGTTGTATGTAAGTGATGAACCACTAAATCCTACACCTGAAACTAATATTACACTGTATGTTATCTAACTGGCATTTAAATAAAAACTTGGAAGAAAAAAAATTTCAAAAAAGTTGTTTTCTTGTTTAATTTTGTTGTGATCTAAAGATGTACTCTCAATAAATCTAACCTTTGAAAATTTGATGAGTTTAGTATCCAAAATATATGAAGACCTTATCAAACTCAACACCCCAAAACAAATAATCCAATTAAAAAATGGGCAGAAGACATGAATAGACATTTTTCCAAAGAAGATGTACAGATAGCTACCAGACACCTAAAAAGATGCTCAACATCACTCATCATCAGGGAAATACAAATCAAAACTACAATGAGATATCACCTCATATCTGTCAGAATGGCTAAAATCAACAACACAAGAAAAAACAAGTGTTGGTGAGGATGTAGAGAAAGAGGAACCCACTTACACTGTTGGTGGGAATGCAAACTGGTGCAGCCACTGTGGAAAGCAGTATGGAGGTTCCTCAAAAAATTAAAAATAGAACTACCCTATGATCCAGCAACTGTACTAGGTATTTACCTGAAGAATGTAAAAATGCTAATTCAAAGGGTTACATACGCCCCAATATTTATAGCAGCATTATCAACAATAGCCAAATTATGGAAACAGCCCAAATGTCCGTTGATTGATGAATAGATAAAGAAAAGGTGGGGTATATATACAATAGAATATTACTCAGCTATTGACTGAGGTGGCTGAGAATGAAATCTTGCCATTTGCAATGATATGGATGGAGCTAGAGTATAACGTTAAGTGAAATAAGTTAGTCAGAGAAAGACAAATACTGTATAATTTCACTCAAATGTGGAATTTAAGAAACAAAACAAATAAGCCAAGGGGAAAAAAAAGAGGGAGAGAAGCAAACCAAGAAACAGACTCTTAAATACAGAGAACAAACTGATGGTTACCAAGGAGGAGGTGAGTAGGGGGATGGGTTAAATAGGTGATGGGGATTAAGAAGTGCACTTGTGATGAGCACCGGGTATTGTATGGAAGTGTTAAATCACTATATTCTACACCTGAAACTAATACTAGACTGTATGTTAACTAACTGGTATGTAAATAAAAATTTACAAAAATCATGAAAAAAATGTGATGAGATTTTCTTTATGGCCCATTATATGGTCAATATTCTATGATATTAGTAGGTCAAATTTATTATTCTATTGTTCAAATCTTTTATATTTTTACTATGTCTTAATCTGTTTATTCTATTAGATATTAGAAAGATGTTTTAAATATTCTATTGTGATTGTGGACTTGTCTATTTTTCTGTTTTATCAATCTTTTTTTATATATTTTAAAGTTATGTTGATGTTTGCATATGTATTTAGAATTGTGATATCCTTGTTTTGTATTGATCATTTTGTCATAAAATGTCCTTCCTTACCTTTAATTTTGCTTCCAGTATGGTTTTATATCTGTTTTATTTCTTTTCTTTTTGTTTGTGTATTCAATATATTTGATACACAGAACCAAACTTGTCTTTTGTTTTGAGAAAAATAAGGAATAAAGGAGTATATGTGAAAAATCAAGCAAATATGAATTTTCAGCTATCATTCTGAAGTTGAATTTCATTTAACTGGTGGCACACAAATTGACAGCATAAACTTCTTCTTTATTTTTTCCTTTGTTTTATCTCTCTGACTGTGAATCCAAATATCTTGCCTTATTTAAATTTCTAATAGTATTTCTTGTCTAATAACAATACTAACTTAACACTCAGGGAGTACTCTAGAATGTTATCATGATTAACACTAGTGAATTCCAACTGTATACCAAACACAGATCTAAGCACATTTGGCAACACTGTACTTATAACAATACAATTAAATAGGAGACTATTACTATCTCCAATGTATAGATGAGTGAACTGAGTTGCAGAACATTAAAGCAACTTGGTAAAAGTCACAAGACATCAATAGGACCAGGTATCAAACCCAGAGATGATCTCCTGAATTTTACTTTTTAACTTATGCAGATCTGCCTCTCAAATGATTTGCTTCTGATGCTACCCAGTTTACATATATTTAGCTGTCAGTAAATAACTACTTTATATAATTAAAAATACTATAAAATATTTACATATGTATTCTAGTGTATGCTTCCTAGTTACCTATGTATTTTATAATTATACATGCATATTACTGTAAAGATTTTTAATGTACACACACATTTATGAAGAATTTAAAGTATGCTTAGGGGTGATTTTACTATACAATTTTTATTTTACCTCCAACTGTTGAATGTCAGGTGCCAATCCATTATTGAAGTGAAAATAATTGAATTAATTTCAACAATATCTTTCAGAAGCATTATTTTTACTGTTTTTTTCTCTTTGATGTGATTTCAAAGATCAATAGATAAGGCATTAATTGGGGTGTCTGGGCGGGTGCAGTTGGCTAAATGTCTGACTTGGTTTCGGTTCAGGTTGTGATCTCAGGGTGTGGGATGGAGCCCAGCGTCAGGCTCCGAGCTCAGAGTGGAGTCTTGCTTAAGATTCTCTCCCTCTCCTTCTGCCGCCCCCCACCCCATATCCTGCACTCTTTCTCTAAAATAAATAAGTCTTTTAAAAAAAGATAAGGCATTTGATGAATGCTATTATTGCCTTTTTATTCTTCATCAATACTCTAAAAAAACAAATGTTTATTTAAAAGAGATTTAGAAGAACATAAGAAAAGTACCAACATGTTATTATTTAATAACATAAAGTTGTTATGTAGTATTAGATTACCATTAGCAATCACAGACCACAAATAGTTAACTATTAATACTAAGAGAGTTATAAACTTGTGTTAGAGAAAAATCTCATATTGTTAAAACTGTAAGTAACATCTATGCTTAATGAAAAATGACTGGTGTGGTCAATACATACCATAGGAGTTAGGAGGAAGGAGAAATTACTTTCCTAAAAGGCTTGATTTGGGATGGTCTCCAGAATATTGGGTTATTAAATTGTAGTTTAAGGGACAAGTACACCTGAGCAAAGATTCTACGGTAAAGGAAAGCAAAGAGAGTGTTCTAGGATTAATGAGAAGATTAACACTGGAGCAGTGGTTTTGCACAAGGAAGTTGTGGAAGAAGGAAGAGGAGTTTTGAACGAGAAGAGGTTTGAATTTCACACAAAAGATTTATAAATTATTTTATAGGAAATATGTAATCTTTAACAGATCTAATCAAGAAAAAGGAATGTAGGATATGCAGTATTATAACGTTGCTATGGTAGTTGCATTAGAATGGATGGAGGGAAAAGGACTTAGAAGAATGGATACAAATTAAGCAGATGACTGAATGAATTTGTCATGCAACACTTATATGGAAGCCCATTGAGAAGAACAGGGCAAAAAAATGGAAGAAAATAGTCAGACTGCATTCTTCAGAGCTTGATTTCCTTTGAAGCCAATGAAGTTTAAGTTTCAGGCCTTTTCATTTGAACAAACAACATCAAAGACATGAGAGGAACCTTAGTGATGTTTTTCTGTGGTCATTTTTTTTTTTTTTTGTAAAAACCGAAAAGGTATCTTAATCGCAAGGAATAAACTATTGTCTTCTTCTATTCTGATTTCCCCTTCATCATACCTCCACTGAGTTAGTGACATTAGAAAATCACAGGCATTTGGAGGACTCAGCCAAGAAGTCAAGGAGAGAATACCTTTAGTTTGATATCAGTGAGATATATTCTGCAGTCACAACTGCATATAATTCGGTCACTGATGGCCATCTAAGTGTAAGAGTGGCATCGAGAAATACTCCTATCACCCCTGTCTTAAATCGATTGGCATCATGACACAAAGAAGCAGGATGGAAGACACAGCACATATGGATGGATATGTGGCATAATGCCTGGCACCAGAAGGATATGGGTAATGAGGGAGAAACGTTTATAAAAGTATGGAGACAATCATAGGATGTGAAAAATTTTAAATAGATGATTCAATTCTCATTGATGCCTAATGAGAATGGAAGTTTGATTCTGCCGCACATGATATATTAACCTCACTAGAGATACCATAACACTTATGTCTCTACAATGAGGACATTGAGAGCAAACTAATTTACAATACCTCAGTTCAAGTAGTATTTAATATTAATTACAGCACAAAAACTCTTTTAATGCCCTGAAGTCTTGTAGTTCATTATATCAAGGAAACTTGACAGAGGTTTTCTAAAATTTGAAAACAATCCTAAAAATTTATAGAACATTACAAATCATGAGTTGTGAACCCAAAAGAACTTTTCTAATATTTCAATAACAAGTAACAAATTTAAATCAAACACTCTAAAGGAAAGACTGAATTATTTTTCTACTTTCTCTATATTGAAAATATTAGAAAATTATGTCAGGTGAAGAGAAATTATCTCTAAAGAGTATGCGGTCAAAAACGTAAAAATTAAAGGTATCATAGAGTTGTATAGGACAATTAATATACATACTATGTTAACTTTCTGGTTTATATGACGTCTGTGGTATCTGTCAACTTTTTTAACTTTATAATTTGTAATTAATTCATTTCTAATTTTAATTTTCTTTCTTTATTTCTAATTTTAAACAAATATTTACTTTTAAACCTAATTTTTGTTTTCGGTTTATGGTCTTTTTCTTAGGGAGGTCCATCCAAATTGCATGTTGCATTCAAAAAACTGGGTCTTTCCATGTATAAAAACAGAGAATAAACTGATGGTTGCCAGAGGGGAGGGGGAAATGGGGTGATGAGCAATCTGGTGAGGAGGAGTGGCAGATACAGGGTTCTAGTTATGCAATGAATAAGTCATGTGAGCAAAAGTCACCGCATAGGGGATATACTTACTGATATTGTAATAGCACTGTGTGCTGACAGATGGTAACTGCACTTGTGGTGAGCACAGCTTAACATATAAAGAAGCTGAATCACTATGCTGTATACCTGAAACTAATGTAGCATTGTGTGTCAAATAACTCAAAAACATTTTTTTTAAAAAACTGGGTCATTCCTGATTACAGTGTAGTATTAAAAGTGACAGATATCAACTAAGGTCAGTCTATACTATGAAATCTACAACATTTTAAGGACCCTTACTAGTCCTAAAGACATATTTTTATTTATTTACTTATTTAAAGATTTTATTTATTTATTTGAGAGAGAGAGAGAGAGCATGGGGTTGAAGGGAAGCAGACTGCCTGCTGAGCAAGGAGCCTGATGCAGGGCTCAATCCCATGACCCTGTAATTGTGACCTGAGTCGAAGGCAGATTCTTAACTGACTGAGCCACCCAGGCACACCCTAAAGACATATTTTAAAGGGATGATGCTTTGTACCTTTGATGTCTACTGAAACTACTGCATAACAAGTTTTGTTATTGGTTTGGGATGGGCAGTTGGTAGCTATGGCTTCTGAATCATTATCCATAAGGGCAGCTATGAACAACTATTACTATTTAAATTTAAACAAAATTAAACTTAAATAAAATAAATTAATTTAAATTAAATTTAAATAAAAATTAAATTAGAAATCCAATTCTTGACTTCCATTTCTGATCAAGATAGAACATAGGGACTCGATTTACCTTTCCACCTGAGCAACCAAACAACCAAAAAACTGACAAAATCTATGAAAAACAGCTTTCAAGATAATGGAAACCAAGCCATAAAAAACAGAGATCTCTGAGATGGAGGTGAGCCCCATAAATGCTCCAGTTTATTTCCCTGAGAAAATTTCTAGTGTTGAGGAACCCATGTAGAGTCAGACAGACTCCCTCAGTTGAAGACATGGAGCTGGGGATAGCAAGGCAGCTCCGTTTGCAGGACAGGTACTAGAGAAGAGGCAACTGCACAGAGACAGAAATCCAGAGCCATGCAGATTATTCCCTCAAGTATTCCTATTCAGCTAGTACTGATTAATGATTGTATGCATTTGATAAAACTATTTTAAGCAGCCTCCTCCCTCAAAAAAATTCCCACCTGAAAAAACTAGCAGTAACACTCCCTGATTCTGGCACAGAGCTGAGTAATTTCTGTGTTCTCACCAGCAGCCTGAGCAGTTAGAGGGTACTGAAGGGTTCCGTTTCAGTAGCTGGGGATAGTTAGCTCTAAGCTGAGCGCTCTTCCACTCTTACGCAGTAAATATTAAAACCAGAACTAAAGGATCAAACTACTTAAAAGTAACTTAACTGCATCCCAGAACAAAGCTCAAGAATATTTATAGGAATTTTTTAAAACCCAGAAGGCTACAATTTAAAATTTAAAATATCTAGTAACTGATAAAAAAAAATCACTGGGCATGCAAAGAAGCAGAAAAACATTAACAAATTGAAACTGACTCAGAACAGACATTAATGTTAGAATTAAAAGACATTACACCAATTATTGTAACTGCATTCTCTATGTTCAAAAAGTTAAATGGAAACATGGAAGGTATAAAAAAACTAATGAGCAAATGAAAATTATACTAGATGGGATTAAAGATTGATTACATATTGCAGAAGAAAATATTATTGGCCTTTAAGAAGTAGCAATAGAAACTATCCAAACGGAAACAGAAATAAAAGATAATTAAAAAAAGAAGAAGAAACAGAACATCAGTGAAATGTAGCTCATGTTAAAACTTGAAAAGGAGGGACAGAAAAATTTTTCAAAATTTTTATATTTTTAAAAAATATAATGGCTAAAATTTTTCCAAATTTGGTCAACTCACAGTTCCATGAAGCTCAATGAACCCCAAGCACAAGAAACCTGAAGAAAATTAGACCAATGTACATCACAATCAAATGACTCGATATAAGTGATAAACAGAAAATGTTACATTACATACAGAGGATAAGGATGATGGGGGAAAAAGAGACATATTTCTTCTTGGAGATAATGCCAGTGAGAAGAAAGGGGAGCATTTTTAAAAGCATATTTTTAAATACTGAAAAGATAACACTGCCAACCTAGAATTCGATATTCAGTAAAAACAAAAAAATCTATAAAAATGAAGCTAAGAGGAAGACTTTTCAGATACACAAAACCTGAAACAATTCACCACCACCAGCAGGTGCACACTACAAGAAATGTTACAGGAAAAATTCAGGCAGAAAAAAAATGATACTACTTGAAAATATGAATTTACACAAAGGAATAAATACTACAGGAAATGTTAATTGTGGCTACCTTGTTTATTGTATGTAAATAATTCCTCAATAAAGCCTTTTTTTTTTTAAATTAGTTTTTCAGTCTCACAGTCACATTTCAGGTATTCAATAACCATGTGGATAGTGGCTGTTTTATTAGATAGCACACATACAGAGCATTTCCATCATCACAGAAATTTCTTTTTTTAAAAAAAAATTTATTTATTTATTTAAGTAATCTCTACACCCACTGTAGGGCATAAAACCACACCCTGAGATGAAGAGTCACATGCTCTTCCGGCTGGCCAGCCAGGAGCCCCTCATCACAGAAACTTCTCCTGGATAGTGCTGTCTAAATGACATGGTAATCCAAAGTCAGGGCCCATTATGCTCAGAAAAGAAGGCAGCATTTTCCACAGGCTGATCCTGATATATATATTTGAAATAAGAGGATATGAAACAGCTTCATAAATTCTTAATAATGCAACTAGTAGGTACATTAGATAGGTAAACCAATTTAATTGATTTTTAATAATCACAGATATAAGTAGTATAATTTACAGAGGCAGATTCAGGCATCTTTTACCCAATGTGTGTTATTTACTTTTCAGTTGTAGTGGTTGGGGCTCTTCTATTTGTAATCTCCCCAAACCACTACCACTTTGATTGAGAGCACCACTACTAATGCAAAATACAAATTAAAGTTGCAAAAAGCTGGGAAAACTTGTGAAGAGTCCATTATTATTTCTCTAATTAATTCAAACCAGGAGCAGGTTGTCCTTTTTGGTCACAGTTCCTGATTTGTGGTCAAATTTTTCTCCCCTTATTGACTCAGAGAATTTTCCTCTGAGGTCAAATTTTCCTCCCCTTCCTTTCCTTATCTGATAGAAGGAGCTTAAAACATCCTCACAAATTTCCTTGTTATCTCTCTTCATTGATGACATGAAAAATGATATATAAATTATCCTATGTAAACATGGCCTAAGGTAAAGGTCATTCTTCAGATTTATTTCAGAAAGTCTCCTCACTTGCACAGAGAAGCCCAAACCTTCTAGAATTCCCTTCCCTACTCCTGAGGAGGCTAGTACCTTTACTTATTTCCAAGGGGACACTGCTAGCATAATCCAGTTTAACAATTTGCATAGAGGTGAAGAACAATGACTCTGGATTTTCTTTAATTCTAGTTGTGGGGAAGTGAAAACACACAAGTGTCTCCATTCCTATTTATTGCACTTATTTTATTAGGTGCATTTCTAAAACTAGATTGCAAACTCTTCAAGTAATCAACCCTTTAGAGAAAAAAGAAAAAAAAAAAACCTACTCTCTCCTTGGCAACTTCCTCAGTCATACTGGACCACATGCAGAAAGCTTTAAAAGCCTTAAGGGAAAGTTGGTTCTCCTTTCCCTGTACCAGCTGGGATTTCTAATGTCTTCTTTCCCAGGTTCCCAGCCATTCATCCTAGGGTACAACTTACAACATACCTGCACTTTTCTTTCTTTTTCTTTCTTCTTTCTTTTCTTTCTTCTTTCTTTCTTTCTTTCTTTCTTTCTTTCTTTCTTTCTTTCTTTCTTTCTTTCTTTCTTTCTTTCTTTTTCTTTCTTTCTTTCTTTCTTTCTCTTTCTTTCTTTTTCTTTCTTTCTTTCTTTCTTTCTTTCTTTCTTTCTTTCTTTCTTTCTTTCTCTTTCTTTCTTTCTTTCTTTCTCTTTCTTCTTTCTTTTTCCTTCCTTCCTTCCTTCCTTCCTTCCTTCCTTCCTTCCTTCCTTCCTTCCTTCCTTCCTTCCTTCTTTCCTTTCTTTTTTAAAGATTTATTTATTTATTCTAGAGAGAAAGACAGAGAGAGTGTGCACAGGGAGGACAGTTAGAGGGAGAGGGAGAGAGAAACCTAAGCAGACTCCACGCTGAGTGCAGAGCCCAACTTGGGGCTTGATCTCACGACCCTGAGATCACGACCTGAGCCAAAACCAAGAGTTGGACGCTTAACTAACTGTGCCACCCAGGTGCCCCATACCTACACATTTCTGAGTCTCTTTTAGGCTATATTAAAAATATGTGAGCAGTTTAGTTGAAAGTTGCATTCTAGAAGATTGTGGCAGAGTAGGGGACCTCATTTCATCTGGCCCCTTGAAAGTAGCTGGATATCTGAAACCATTCTGAACACAAATGAATTCAGCCTGAGATGTAAGAAAATATATCTGGAACTCTATAAGCAGAAAAATGACTGATTTTAAAAGGTAGAAGGTGCAGAATCACGAATCTTTGGGAAATGTCAGAAGATAAACGGAAGGGGGGGGCCTCCATTAGCCAGCTACTAGAAAGTGATATCACATGGAGTGCAAAATTGGAACCCTTAGGAATCTGCTCCAGTGAGAGACATCTCTTTCTGAAAGGGGCATAGGGGATGAAAAGAGCAGAATTCTCGGTGGGTCATTGTGGTCTCAGGATCCCAGGAGACACAGAAAAAACGGGGGTGCCTGATCCAATAGAATGCCCAAGCAGTGAAATGGGGAGCCTGGTTATTGTCAGCGAGCCCAGAAGGGACTCTCAGCTCCGGTTTCCATAAATCATGAGCCAAGCCGGTAGGGAGATTGCTCTTTGCCTGAGCACCAGGAAAAGGACTGGAACTTGCGGGTTGTTTAACATCCCCTGGGAAAGATGAAATGGCTGCGACCACAGCTGGGCAATAGTTCTCAGGTTGGTGGTGGCCCCGGAAAGGACAGTAGGATGGCACCCAGCCATGACTTGGGAGCAGCAGAGCAAGGTGCCTGTGCGAGCCCACAACCACTCGCAATCACAAAGACACAAAGCGCAGGGATGCTTGCGGGTGCCTGGGCCTTCCCCCAGAATTGAAGTGGGCGCAGACCTCATTATTCTGAGGAGTGTGGTGTACACAGAGCCTGCACCCACGACTGGGCAACAGCTTTCAGGGCAGTGGTTGCCCCAGAAAGGACAGTAGGATGGCACCCAGCTGTGACGCACAGTGGAGCAGGGTGCTCACGTGAGTCCACAACCACTCCCAGTCACAAAGACACAAAGCGAAGTGTCGCTTATGGCCCCGGGGACTCCCCCTGGGAGAATTGCTGTGGGGGTGAACCACAGGAGTCTGCAGGTTTGGTGCACACAGAAGTGGAGACAGTTTGACCTGGAGGGTTTATGAAGAAGGAGGACCATGATCTTGCGGCTCTGGGCCAGAGATCCCGGCACAGCCATTTTTGCTCTGAGTCTCTGAAAAGGTGCAGAAAGCCACCAGGGAACAAAAGCCACACAGACAACCAGCTCACCTTGAGCCCATCCCCCTGACAAGGGGTGGGGCAACTCCACCAAGGCATAGACACCTGAGAAGCAAAACAGCAGGCTTGTCCCCCAGAAGACAGACTGGAAGAATAGCTGAAGTCAAGCTTATAGATCCCACAGGAATGTAAAACTTCAGCGCCAGGGGAAAATAATATATTGAGCCTCAGATGTTAATGCAAGCCTCGTTTATCCTTCAGTCTAAAATTTTACATTCCTTTTTTTTTCAACATTTTTCCTCTTTCAACTAGATTCTTATTTTACCAACATATGTTTTTAAGTCACTTTTTAACTTTTTTTCTCATTTTACATTTTATATATCTTTATAGATTTTCTCATCTACATTTTATAGATTTATGCCTCATTTTAGTCCTTTTTTTCACTCTATCCAATTTTATTTATTTATATATACATAAGCCTTATTTCCTTGCAATTTTGGGATGTAGTGTTCTCTAACACACAGACCAAAATTCAATCAGGAACAAGAAGATCACCCTGCTTTATCCACCCAGTGAGATTACAATGTCTCTCCACCACCTCCCCCCCCCCTTTTTTTATTGTTTTGGTTCATCCTGGATTTGTTTGCTTTTCTGTGGTGGCTTCTGACCACTTCAGATTTTTTTCTAGGGTGCATTTTGCTTGGGCCATGGTTGATATTGTGGACTCTTCATTCACTCACCCATCCTTCCTTGGGCAGACTGACTAGAAGTGGGAACTCACAACAAAGGAAAGAACCAGAGGCAATGTTCTCTGCCATAGAGCTAATCAAAATAAGCAAGATGCCAGATAGAATTTGGGATAGCAATTATAAAGTTAATAGCTAAGCTTGAAAAATGCGTAAATGACAATACAGAATCTCTAAGGGTGGAAATGAGATCTAATCAGGCCAAACTTAAAAATGCTTTGAATGAGATGTAATCTAAATTGGATGCTCTAACAGCTAGGTTCAATGAGGCAGAAGAGAGAATAAGTGATCTAGAGGACAGGCTGATGGAAAGGAAGGAAGTTGAGTAAAATAGAGAAAAACAACTAATAGCCCATGAAGAAAGACTTCAAGAATTTAATGATGCATTGAAAAGAACTGATATCAGAATCATTGGGATCCAAGAAGTGGTGGAAAGAGAGAGAGGGCTAGAAGGTATATTTGAGCAAATCATAGCTGAGAACTTCCCTAATCTAGGGAAGGAGGCAAGCATTCATGTCCAAAAGGCAGAGAGGACCCCTCCCCAAATCAATAAAAACAGATCAACACCCGACATATAATAGTGAAGCCTGAAAATCTTAAGCCAAAGAAGCTATCTTGAGAGCAGCTAGGGAGAGGAGATTCCTTATGTACAGAGGGAGGAACCTCAGAATAACATCAGACCTATCCACAGAAACCTGGCAAGCCAGAAGGGCTGGCAAGACATATTCAGGGTACTAAATGAGAAGAACATGCAGCCAAGAATACTTTATCCAGCAAGGCTGTCATTCAGAATGGAAGGAGAGATAAAGAGTTTACAGGACAGACAGAAACTGAAAGAATATGTGACCACCAAGCCAGCCCTGCAAGAAATATTAAGGGGGATACGGTAAGCAAAGAGAGACCCCCAAGAGTCACATAGATCAGAAAGTAACAGAGACAATCTACAGAAACAGGGACTTTACAGGAAATATAATGGCACTAAATTCATATCTTTCAATAGTTACTCTGAATGTAAATGGGCTGAATGCTCCCATCAAAAGACACAGGGTATCAGATTGGATAAAAAAGCAGAACCCATCCATATGCTGTCTACAAGAGACTCATTTTGAACCTGAAGACACCTCCAGATTGAAGGTGAGGGGATGGAGAACAATTTATCATGCTAGTGGACCTCAAAAGAGAACTGGGGTAGCAATCCTCATATCAGACAAATTAGATTTTTTTTTTTTTAAAGATTTTATTTATTTATTTGAGAGAGAGAATGAGAGACAGAGAGCATGAGAGGGAGGAGGGTCAGAGGGAGAAGCAGACTCCCTGCCGAGCAGGGAGCCCGATGCGGGACTCGATCCCGGGACTCCAGGATCATGACCTGAGCCGAAGGCAGTCGCTTAACCAACTGAGCCACCCAGGTGCCCTGGACAAATTAGATTTTAAACCAAAGACTGTAGTAACAGATGTAGAGGGACACTATACCATACTCAAACGGTCTATCCAACAAGAAGATCTAGCAATTGTAAATATCTATTCCCCCCAACATGGGAGTAGGCAATTATATAAACCAATTAATATCCACAGAAAAGAAACATATTGATAATAATACATTAATAGTAGGGGACTTCAACACCCCACTCACAGCAATGGACAGATCATCTATGCAGAAGATCAACAAAGAAATGAGGGCTTTGAACTGGACCAGATGGACTTAACTGATATATACCGAACATTCTATCCTAAGACAACAGAATACTCATTTTTCTCAAGTACACATGGAGCTTTCTCCAGAATAGATCACATACTGGGTCACAAATCAGGTCTCAACAGATACCAAAAGATTGAGATCATTCCCTGCATATTTTCAGACCACAATGCTTTCAAACTGGAACTCAACCACAAGAAGAAATTTGGAAGGAATTCAAACATTTGGAAGTTAAAGAACATCCTGCTAAAGAATGAATGGGTCAACCAGGAAATTAAAGAACTTAAATGATTCATGCAAAATAATGAAATGAAAACACATCAATTTAAAACTTATGGGATACTGCAAAGGCAGTCCTAAAAGGGAAGTACATAGCAGTGTAAGCTGCTCTCAAAAAATTAGAAAATTCTCAAATATACAAGCTAAGCTTACACCTAAAGGAGCTGGAGAAAGAACAGCAAATAAAGCCCAATCCAAGCAGGAGAAGAGAAATAAAGATTAGGGGTGCCTGGGTGGCTCAGTCAGTTAAGCGTCTGCCTTCAGCTCAGGTCATGATCCCAGGGTCCTGGGATTGATCCCTGCATTGGGCTCCCTGCTCAACAGGAAGCCTACTTTTTCCTCTCCCACCCCCCCTGCTTGTGTTCCCTCTCTCGCTGTGTCTCTCTCTGTCAAATAAATAAATAAAATCTTAAAAAAAAGAAATAATAAAGATTGGAGCAGAAATCAATAAAATAGAAACCAGAAGAATAGTAGAACAGATCAATGAAACTAGAAGCTGGTTCTTTGATGGAATTAATAAGATCGATAAACCTCTGGCCAGACTTATCCAAAAGAAAAGAGAAAGGACCCAAATTAATAAAATCATGAATGAAAAGGTGAGATCCAACCAATACCAAGGAAATATAGGTAATTGTTAGAACATATTATAAGCAACTATATGCCAACAAATTAGGCAATCTGGAAGAAATGGATACATTCCTGGAAACTTATAAATTACCAAGACTGAAACAGGAAGAGGTAGAACATCTGAACAAACCAATAACCAGTGAGGAAATTAAAACAATAATAAAAAATCTCCCAAAAAACAAGAGTCCAGGGCCAGATGGCTTCCCAAGGGAAATCTACCAAACATTTAAAGAAGAAATAATACCCATTCTGCTGAAGTGTTTCAAAAAATAGAAGTAGAAGGAAAACTTCCAAACTTGTTCTATGAGGTCAGCTTTACCTTGATCCCAAAACCACACAAAGACCCCACCAAAAAGGAGAATTACAGACCAATATCCCTGATGAACATGGATGCCAAAATACTCACCATTTCCTAGCCAATAGGATCCAACAGTATATTAAAAGGATTATTCCCATGACCAGGTGAGATTTATTCCTGGGATGCAAGGGTGGTTTGATATTTGCAAATCAATCAACATAATAGAGCACATTAATAAAAGACAAGACAGGAACCATATGATCCTCTTGATGCAGAAAATGCATTTGACAAAATACAACATCCTTTCTTTATGAAAACTCTTCAAAGTATAGAGATAGAGGGAACATACCTCAATATTATTAAATCCATCTATGACAAGCCCACAGCAAATATCATTCTCAATAGGGAAAAACTAAGAGCTTTTCCCTTAAGGTTAGGAACACGACAGGGATGCCCACTCTCACCTATTGTTCAACATAGTACTGTAAGTCCTAGCCTCAAGAATCAGACAATAAAAAATAGATAAAAGGCATTCAAACTGCAAGAAGAAGTCAAACTCTCTCTCTTTGCAGATGATGTGATACTTTAAGTGGAAAACCCAAAGGACTCAACTCCAAGATTGTTAGAACTCCTACAGTGATTCAGCAATGTGGCAGGATACAAAATCAATGCACAGAAATCAGTTGTATTTCTATATACAAACAACGTGTCTGAAGAAAGAGAAATTAAGGAATCGATTCCATTTACAATTGCACCAAAAACCATAAGATACCTAGGAATAAACCTAACCAAAGAGGTAAAGGATCTGTACTATAGAAACTACAGAACACTTATGAAAGAAATTGAGGAAGACACAAAGAATGCAAACTGGTGCAGCCACTCTGGGAAACAGTATGGAGGTTCCTCAAGTCATTAAAAATAGAGCTACCCTATGACTCAGCAATTGCACTACTGGGTATTTACCCCCAAAATAGAGATGTAGTGAAAAGAAGGGGCATATGCACCCCAATGTTCATAGCAGCAACGTTCACAGTAGCCGAACTGTGGAAGGAGCCAAGATGTCCTTCAATGGATGAATGGTTAAGGAAGATGTGGCTCATATATACATTGGAATATTACTCAGCCATCAGAAAGGATGAATACCTACCATTTGCATTGACATGGATGGACCTGGAGGGTATTATGCTAAATGAAATTAGTCAATCAGAGAAAGGCAATTATCATACGGTTTTACTAATATGTGGAATATAAGGACTAGCACAGACCATAGGAGAAGGGACGGAAAACTGAATGGGAAGAAATCAGAGAGGGAGACAAACTATGAGGAACTCTGGACTCCAGGAAACAAATTGAGGGTTACAGAAGGGAGGAGGGTGGAGGTGGGGCAACTGGGTGATGGGTGTTAAGGAGGTTACGTGATCTGATGAGCACTGGGTTTTATATGCAACTAATGAGTCATTGAACACTACATCAAAAACCAATGATGTACTATATGGTGGCTAATTGAACTTAATAAAAAAAAATCTGTGAGCAAAGTCACTTGTTTGGCCCTGCAGTGACACTGTTTCAACTTTCCAAGCTCTACTGATCTAATGATAATTGCTGATTAATGATTAATTTTTATGCTGTATTAAATGTATCATCTGCTTTCATTCCCTTATAAACCTTGTAAGATGGTTCTATATTCCCTTTTTGCACATAAGGGAAGCTGAATTTCAGAGAAGATTAAGTAGATTACTCAAATAGATTAGAAGCCAGCTGTCTGGTCCCACATTTGAACCTTTAACACTAGGCTAACCATTTTTCTGACTCCAAGTGTATAACCACAGTAGTCCCCTCTTAGCCATAGTTTCAGTTACCCATGGTCATCTCCAGTCCGGAAGCAAGTGATCCTCCTTCTGACATATGTCAGAAGGTCAATAGTTGCCTAATGTCAGGTCACAATGCTTGCATCACTCACCTCACTTCATATCACCATGTAGGCATTTTATCATCTCACATCATCACAAGAAGAATGGTGAGTACAGTGCTATAAGATGTTTTGAGAGAGAGAGACCATATTCATATAATTTTTGTCACAGTATAGTGTTATAATTATCCTATTTTATGGTTAGTTACTGTTGTTAATCTCTTATTATACCTAAACTTTAGATTAAACTTTATCATAGTTATATATGTATGTATGTATAGGAAAAAACATCATATATATAGGGTCCAATACTATCTGCAATTTCAGGCATCCACTGGGAAGCTTGGAAGGTATCCCTTGTGGATAAGTGGGGCTACCCTATTCCAAAACTTTGTTACCAATTTTTGCTCTGGACTGAGGAAACTCTTAGAATTAATCTTTTTCTTGTCTCTAATAAAGACTTATAGGAACATAATGTGATATTTTGTGTAATGATACTAAGCTGTATTTGGTAGACTACATTTCTTTTTGTAAGTTATCCTTCTAGGAAAATCTATTAAATTATGTACTGCAAGATAGAAGTGATCATTTCTTGAGGAAAATAAAACAAGTCTTGCCTATGATGTGTAGTTAGTTGAAAGTAAATGGTTAATAGCCCAGTTAATATAACCAGTTAAGTCAGCTTATATGTCATTATTCAAATGAAATTCAAACATGAAATGATATTGAAAACTTCTGTTTGGTTCAATTTTGACAGGTATTTAACAATCAAAGGGAATAAAACACATGTAAAAGTCAGGATGGGTACATGATCGAGTTTTAGTAGATTAGATATAATATTCTATTTATGTCATAAAAAACGTGGCTGCTGCTAGTTCCATTGTTAAAGTTTATATTCTATTAAGAAAACCTGTTAATTAGTAATTAAACATCATGCTGTTAATTATACTCCTAATGTCATTAGTAAATCAACAAAAATACTTTTTCTTTTAGGTATTCTGGGAGAATAAAATTCCATTCACAAGTATTTCTCAAAAGATAGTTTTAAAGTAATCATCTCCAAAATTTAATTTTATAGAAATACTATAATTTAAAAATCAACCCATAGCACAGTTTCAATAAATGAAAAGATGGAACATACTTTCAATTCCTTGGGATCCTCCTTAATGATATTCCAATTTTTGTTTTTCTCTGTTAAGCAATGATTAGAAATAAATTTGAATGCCAAGGTTATGAGGATCCCTTTAGATTGCATATAAAAATCTATTTTTTAATTGTTCACAGATTAAAATTGTCATTTCCTGAAGGGTGCAATTCTGGGGTCTTATATGTGAAAAATATTGAACTACTGAATAAAATAGTCAACTGTACTTGTCTCATTTGTTATCTTTAGTCCTGTTATCTTCAGTTGTGGTGTAAACTGAGGCTTACTGCAATGTTCTATTTCATGTGCCATGAGGGTTAAGAGTGACTATTCTGATACTGACATCTTGAAATGGTTACAGCATTTAATTTTAAAAAGGTCTTAATAGTGGGGGAAATTGGCTATACCCAGGTAGTCTTATGATAAGATTTGCTGGAGGGGAGGTGGGAGGGGAGATGGGTTTGGGTGATGGGCATTAAGGAGGGCACTTGCTGTGATGAGTACTGGGTGTTATAAGTAAGTGATGAATCACTAAATTTTATTCCTGAAACCAATACTACACTATATGTTATCTAACTTGAATTTAAATAAAAACTTGGGGAAAAAAGACTAAGTAATCAATAACTTTCTTTTGTTCCTAAAAACAATGTTCAAAGTCAGTTGAAGTCTATCTTTAATGAAAAAAATGGTCGCTGCTAGTTTTTGATATAATCTCTCTACTAGCAGTAACTATCTGATTGAAAACACAGTTCAGGATTCAGCCTTAGAGGAGCCAAATAGAAGTATTCTTTTATTCCTTATGTTATTTTAAGATTGAACTACATATTGACCTTAGTAACAAGAAATGAAATGGTATCCTGATTCTTTGCACATAGAGCTGGCTCCAAAGAAAAGCTGAATCAGCAGGGAAATAAAAGAGAGACAGAGAGAAAAAGAAAGAGGTACCTCTTACTTCATTATGAACTTAACTGTGAAATTTGATTATGTAGTATTGGCTAAAATAAATTTAGGAAGGAAATTTCTAAAATGAGAATAAACTTGTGAAGTTACAGTGCTATGAATTTTTATGTTAAAACCATTTCAAAATTGTTGTCCAAGAACGTCATCTTAATTCCAAACCCCCCAATAGCACATAAAAACATGCTGTTAGGGATTTTGCTAACCGTGCAAAATTGCTTAATATAAAAAATTTTAAATATTGATTATTATAAGTGAAAAAGCATAATTTATTTTTGTTTTGATGACTGAAAATTTTGAAATGATGGTTTTTGATTATGAAGTTAATTTCTTCACCATTCATGCACTTCCCAGCTATTTGTAATTTTGGTTTATGCCTCCCATCTAAAACAGTTCTCTTGGAATGCTACCAGTGAGCTTCCCAATCATATATTTAGTCCTTTTCAATATATTGGTTTCTTAGGGCTACTGCAATAAATTACCACAAACTGGGTGGTTTAGAACAGAAATTTATTTCCTCACAGTTCTGGAGGTCAGAAGTCTGAAGTGAAGGTGTTGGCAGGGCCACACCATCTCCAGAGATACTAGGGAGTATCTTTCTAGGCTCTTGCTAGCTTCTGGTGGTGGTTGTCATCCTTGTAGTTCCTTGCTGTGGGGTGGCATCACTCCAGTCTCTGCCTCCATTGTCACGTGGCCTTCCTCCTCGTGTGCTGTCTCATGTTCCTAAATCTCCCCCTTTCTCTTATAAGAACACCAATCACTGATTATGGACCTTAATCTAGTATGACCTAATCATACCTCGACTATATCTGCAAAGGTCCTATTTCCAAATAAAGTCACATTTCCAGTTATGGGAGGTAGGACTTGAACACACTATTTTGGAGGACATAATTCAACCAACAATACTCAATCTTATAAAAAATTCCCCATACCCTCTTTGATGCCTTTGACATTATTGATCTTTTTTCTTTGAAACTTCCCCTCCTTGTCTTTCATAATACTGAATTTTTCTTGTTCTTAATCTTCTCTAACTTTATTCAGTTATGTCTTCTTTTTTTTTCTTTCTTTAAATTTTTTATTGTTATGTTAATCACCATACATTACATCATTAGTTTATGATGTAGTGTTCCATGATTCATTGTTTGTGCATAACACCCAGTGCTCCATGCACAATGTGCCCTCTTTAATACCCATCACCAGGCTAACCCATCCTCCCCCCCTCCCTTCTAGAACCCTCAGTTTGTTTTTCAGAGTTCATCGTCTCTCATGGTTCGTCTCCCCCCCTGATTTCCCCCCCTTCATTCTTCCCCTCCTGCTATCTTCTTTTTTTTTTTCTTAACACATATTGCATTATTTGTTTCAGAGGTACAGATTTCTGATTCAACAGACTTGCACAATTCACAGTGCTCACTATAGCACATACCCTCCCCAATGTCTATCACCCAGCCACCCCATCCCTCCCACCCCCCACCCCCACTCCAGGAACCCTCAGTTTCTTTCCTGAGATTAAGACTTCCTCATATCAGTGAGGTCATATGATACATGTCTTTCTCTGATTGACTTATTTTGCTCAGCATAACACCCTCCAATTCCATCCACGTCATTGCAAATGGCAAGATCTCATTCCTTTTGATAGCTGCATAATATTCCATTGTATATATATACCACATCCTCTTTATCCATTCATCTGT
Organism: Halichoerus grypus; assembly: GCF_964656455.1. Taxonomy (NCBI): domain Eukaryota; kingdom Metazoa; phylum Chordata; class Mammalia; order Carnivora; family Phocidae; genus Halichoerus; species Halichoerus grypus. The sequence goes on from NC_135718.1 coordinate 132,320,256, forward strand.
CGATGGACATCTTGGCTCTTTCCATAGTTTGGCTATTGTGGGCATTGCTGCTATAAACATCAGGGTGCACGTACCCCTTCGGATCCCTACATTTGTATCTTTGGGGTAAATACCCAGTAGTGCAATTGCTGGATCATATGGTAGCTCTATTTTCAACTTTTTGAGGAACCTCCATACTGTTTTCCAGAGTGGTTGCACCAGCTTGCATTCCCACCAACAGTGTAGGAGGGTTCCCCTATCTCCACATCTCTGCCAACATCTGTCATTTCCTGACTTGTTAATTTTAGCCATTCTGACTGGTGTGAGGTGGTATCTCATTGAGGTTTTGATTTGGATTTCCCTGATGCCGAGCGATGTTGAGCACTTTTTCATGTGTCTGTTGGCCATTTGGATGTCTTCTTTGGAAAAATGTCTGTTCATGTCTTCTGCCCATTTCTTGATTGGACTATTTGTTCTTTGGGTGTTGAGTTTGATAAGTTCTTTAGAGATTTTGGATACTAGCCCTTTATCTGATATATCATTTGCAAATATCTTCTCCCATTCTGTCGGTTGTCTTTTGGTTTTGTTGACTGTTTCTTTTGCTGTGCAAAAGCTTTTTATCTTGATGAAGTCCCAATAGTTGATTTTTGCCCTTGCTTCCCTTGCCTTTGGCGATGTTTCTAGGAAGAAGTTGCTGCGGCTGAGGTCGAAGAGGTTGCTGCCTGTGTTCTCCTTTAAGATTTTGATGGACTCCTGTCTCACATTTAGTTCTTTCACCATTTGGAGTCTATTTTTGTGTGTGGTGTAAGGAAATGGTGCAGTTTCATTCTTCTGCATGTGGCTGTCCAATTTCCCCAACACCATTTGTTGAAGAGACTGTCTTTTTTCCATTGGACATTCTTTCCTGCTTTGTCAAAGATTAGTTGACCATAGAGTTGAGGGTCCATTTCTGGGCTCTCTATTCTGTTCCATTGATCTATGTGTCTGTTTTTGTGCCAGTACCATACTGTCTTGATGATGACAGCTTTGTAACAGAGCTGGAAGTCCAGAATTGTGACGCCGCCAGTTTTGCTTTTCTTTTTCAACATTCCTCTGGCTATGCGGGGTCTTTTCTGGTTCCATACACATTTTAGGATTATTTGTTCCATTTCTTTGAAAAAAGCTGATGGTATTTTGATGGGGATTGCATTGAATGTGTAGATTGCTCTAGGTAGCATTGACATCTTCACAATATTTGTTCTTCCAATCCATGAGCATGGAACGTTTTTCCATTTCTTTGTGTCTTCCTCAATTCTTTCATGAGTAATTTATAGTTTTCTGAGTACAGATCCTTTGCCTCTTTGGTTAGATTTATTCCTAGGTATCTTATGGTTTTGGGTGCAATTGTAAATGGGATTGACTCCTTAATTTCTCTTTCTTCTGTCTTGTTGTTGGTGTATAGGAATGCCACTGACTTCTGTGCATTGATTTTATATCCTGCCACTTGACTGAATTCCTGTATGAGTCTAGCAGTTTTGGGGTGGAGTCTTTTGGGTTTTCCACATAAAGTATCATATCATCTGCAAAGAGTGAGAGTTTGACTTCTTCCTTGCCGATTTGGATGCCTTTTATTTCTTTTTGTTGTCTGATTGCTGTGGCTAGGACTTCTAGTACTATGTTGAATAGCAGTGGTGATAGTGGACATCCCTGCTGTGTTCCTGACCTTAGGGGAAAAGCTCTCAGTTTTTCCCCATTGAGAATGATATTTGCTGTAGGTTTTTCATAGATGGCTTTTATGATATTGAGGTATGTACCCTCTATGCTTATACTCTGAAGAGTTTTGATCAAGAAAGGATGCTGTACTTTGTCAAATGCTTTTTCTGCATCTATTGAGAGGATCATATGATTCTTGATCTTTCTTTTTTTAATGTATTATATCACGTTGATTGATTTGTGGATGTTGAACCAACCTTGCAGCCCAGAGATAAATCCCACTTGGTCATGGTGAATAATCCTTTTAATGTACTGTTGGATTCTATTCCCTAGTATTTTGGTGAGAATTTTTGCATCCATGTTCATCAAGGATATTAGTCTGTAATTCTCCTTTTTGATGGGGTCTTTGTCTGGTTTGGGGATCAAGGTAATGGTGGCCTCATAAAACGAGTTTGGAAGTTTTCCTTCCATTTCTATTTTTTGGAACAGTTTCAGAAGAATAGGTATTAATTCTTCTTTAAATGTTTGGTAGAATTCCCGTGGGAAGCCATCTGGCCCTGGGCTTTTGTTTTTTGGGAGATTTTTGATGACTGCTTCAATTTCCTTAGTGGTTATAGGTCTGTTCAGGTTTTCTATTTCTACCCGGTTCAGTTTTGGTAGTTGATACATCTCTAGGAATGCCTCCATTTCTTCCAGATTATCTAATTTGCTGGCATAGAGTTGCTTATAATATGTTCTTATAATTGTTTGTATTTCTTTGGTGTTGGTTGTGATCTCTCCTCTTTCATTCATGATTTTGTTGATTTGGGTCATTTCTCTTTTCTTTTTGAAAAGTCTGGCCAGGGGTTTATCAATCTTGTTAATTCTTTCAAAGAACCAGCTCCTAGTTTCATTGATCTGTTCTACTGTTCTTTTGGTTTCTATTTCATTGACTTCTGCTCTGATCTTTATGATTTCTCTTCTCCTGCTGGGTTTAGGCTTTATTTGCTATTCTTTCTCCAGCTCCTTTAGGTGTCAGGTTAGGTTGTGTACCTGAGACCTTTCTTGTTTCTTGAGAAAGGCCTGTATTGCTATATACTTTCCTCTTAGTACTGCCTTTGCTGCATCCCAAAGATTTTGAACAGTTGTGTTTTCATTTTCATTGGTCTCCATGAATTTTTTAACTTCTTCTTTAATATCCTGGTTGACCCATTCATTCTTTAGTAGGATGCTCTTTAGCCTCCACGTATTTGAGTTCTTTCCGACTTTCCTCTTGTGATTGAGTTCTAGTTTCAAAGCATTGTGGTCTGAAAATAGGCAAGGAATGATCCCAGTCTTTTGGTACCGGTTGAGACCTGATTTATGACCTACGATGTGATCGATTCTGGAGAATGTTCCATGGACACTAGACAAGAATGTGTATTCCATTGCTTTGGGATGGAATGTTCTGAATATGTCTGTGAAGTCCATTTGGTCCAGTGTGTCATTTAAAGTCTTCATTTCCTTGTTGATCTTTTGCTTAGATGATCTGTCCCTTTCAGTGAGGGGGGTGTTAAAGTCCCCCACTATTATTGTATTGTTGTCAATGTATTTCCTTGCTTTTGTTATTAATTGGCTTATATAATTGGCTGCTCCCATGTTAGGGGCATAGATATTTACAATTATTAGATCTTCTTGTTGGATAGAACCTTTAAGTAGGATATAGTGTCCTTCCTCATCTCTTATTACAGTCTTTGGTTTAAAATCTATTTTGTCTGATGTAAGGATTGCCACCCCAGCTTTCTTTTGGTGTCCATTAGCATGGTAAATGGTTTTCCACCCCCTCACTTTCAATCTGGGGGTGTCTTTGGGTCTATAATGAGTCTCTGGCAGACAGCATATTGATGGGTTTTGTTTTTTAATCCAATCTGATAGCCTGTGTCTTTTGATTGGGGCATTTAGCCCATTTACATTCAGGGTAACTATTGAAAGATATGAATTTAGTGCCATTGTATTGCCTGTAAGGTGACTGTTACTGTATATTGTCGGTGTTCCTTTCCGGTTTATGTTGCTTTTAGGCTCTCTCTTTGCTTAGAGGACCCCTTTCAAGATTTCTTGTAGGGCTGGTTTCGTGTTTGCAAATTCCTTTAGTTTTTGTTTGTCCTGGAAGCTTTTTATCTCTCTTCTATTTTCAATGACAGCCTAGCTGGATATAGTATTCTTGGCTGCATATTTTTCTCATTTAGTGCTCTGAATATATCCTGCCAGTCCTTTCTGGCCTGCCAGGTCTCTGTGGATAGGTCTGTTGCCAATCTAATGTTTCTACCATTGTAGGTTACAGATCTCTTCTCCTGAGCTGCTTTCAGGATTTTCTCTTTGTCTCTGAGACTCATAAGTTTTACTATTAGATGTCAGGGTGTTGACCTATTTTGTTGATTTTGAGAGGGGTTCTCTGTGCTTCCTGGATTTTGATGCCTGTTTCCTTCCCCAAATTAGGGAAGTTCTCTGCTATAATTTGCTCCAATATACCTTCTGCCCCTCTCTCTCTTTCTTCTTTTTCTGGGATCCCAATTATTCTAATGTTGTTTTATCTTATGGTATCGCTTATCTCTAGAAATCTGCCCTCGTGATCCAGTAGTTGTTTCTCTCTCTTTTTCTCAGCTTTTTTATTTTCCATCATTGGTCTTCTATATTACTGATTCTCTCTTCTGCATCATTTATCCTAGCAGTTAGCGCCCCCATTTTTGATTGCACCTGCAATAGCCTTTTTGATTTCGACCTGGTTAGATTTTAGTTCTTTTATTTCTCCAGGAAGGGTTTCTCTAATAACTTCCATGCTTTTTTCAAGCCCAGCTAGTATCTTTAAAGTGACGATTCTGAACTCTAGATCCGACATCGTACTAATGTCCGTATTGAGTAGGTCCCTGGCAGTCGGTACTACCTCTTGTTCTTTTTGTTGAGGTGATTTTTTCTGCCTTGTCATTTTGTCCGGAGGAGAATAGATTAATGAGAGAACAAAATGCTAACAGGGTAACAATGTCCCCAGAAAATATACTCTAAACAAATCAGAAAAGAACTGAAACCAGGGGAAAAGAAAGGGAAAGAAAGAAAAAAGAAAAAAGAAAAAAAAAGAAAAAGAAAAAGATAAAAACAAACAAAAACAGAACAAAACAAAACAAAAAAACAGAATATGATCAAATATGATCAGGCTGGTGCATAGATCAGTGCCACACACTAGATTTTGGGTGTATTTTGGTCTGTTAGAAGAAAGTACCTCCCAAAATTTTAAAGAAAGAAAAACTTATATATGTACAAAAATAAGGGTTGATATGATGAAGGGATGGAATATGACTGTAAAGATGAAAAGTATAAAAAATTTTATAAAAGGAATTGATAAAAAGTTGTTTGAAAAAAGAAAGAAGAGGATTTAAAAAAAAAAAAAGAAAAAAAAGGGAGAGAATGTGATCAGGCAGGAGAGTAGAACAAAAGCATACACTAGAGATTTAGGGTATATTTTGAACTGTTAGAAGAAACTATCTCAAATTTTTAAAGAGAGAACAACTTATATATTTATATATGCCAAAAATAAGGGTAACTACTATGAAGGCATAGAATATGACTCTGAAAATGAAAAATAAAAATGTTTTTTAAAAAGGGGATTGATAAGATATTGGTTGAAAAAGGGAAAAAGAAAAATTCAAAAAAAAAAAAGACAGTTAAAAAAAAATTAACTTTGAAAGACTAAAGAATCATGGTAAAAAAGCCATGGATTCTATGTGCACTATTCACCTAGCGCTGGAGTTCTGCCATTCTCAGTGATCGGTAATCTTGGTCTTGGCTGGCTGTTCTCACTGATCTTCTGGGGGAGGGGCCTGTTCCCCTGGTTCCCACATGTCTTTGCTGGAGGCGGAATTGCCCCGTCCTTGCCCAGTCCCCGCTAAGTAATCTCCTCGGGTTTGCTCTCGGGAGCTTTTGTTCCCTGCAAGTTTCCGTACAGCTTTGGAGGATGAGAGTGAAAATGGCGGCCTCCCAATCTCCGCCCCGGAGGAGCCAACAACTCAGGGCCCCGCTCCTCAGTGCGCCCCCAGAGAAAAGCCATCAGTTACTCCCGTCTCCCCGGTCTCCGGCCACACTCTGTGCTCACCCAGCCTGTGACCGAGCATTTCTATCTCTGGCACGTGACCCTGCGTGGAGTCTCCAAACCCAGCAGATCCCTGCGGTGCTCTCCCGCACCACTCCTCCCGAGGGAGGAAGGGGAGTCTCCCTGGATCTGCCACTTGTTGGGTCCCTGCTGGAAGAGCAGGGGCCTGACTGTGCTGCGGATCATGGTTTATGGCAACCCCGAGCTGAGAGCCCATGCCTCAGCTTCATTTCTGCAGCCGGCTTCCCCGCTCGGATACCTGGGAGCTCTGCCGCACTCAGGCACCCCTGGTCTTTCTGTGACCCTGAGGGTCCTGAGACCATACTGTCCCGCGAGGGTTCCACCCCCTGCTTAGCCACTGGCGTGACGTCCCTCAGCGGAGCAGACTTCTAAAAGTTCCGATTTTGTGCTCCGCGGGTCTATCACTTGCCAGAAGTGGCCGATGGAGGACCCCTTCCCTGCCATCTATTCTCCTGAATATTGCCTCGGATTCACTTCTCCGCACGTCTTACCTTCCAGAAAGTGGTCGCTTTTCTGTTCAGAGAGTTGTTGCTATTTTTTCTTCGATCTCCTGTTGAGTTTGTAGGTGTTCAGAATGGTTTGATCCCTATCCAGTTGAATTCCTGAGACCAGACGAAATTTAGGTCTCCTACTCTTCCGCCATCTTGCTCCACCCCCTAGTCCAGTTATATCTTAATTGTTTCATTTTCTGGTTGTTGTTTCCATATGGCGTTCCTGTATCTTTGTCTTTAGTTCTTTCTCTTTCATAGTCTAAATCTCCATGCATTTAATAAGAACATTCTGGTAACTACATGGACTTATGTTTCCTGGACTCTGACCATGAAGAGAAAAATAATCATAGCTCCTACTTGGGAACCTCTGGTAAAACAGAGGGACACAGGTAAATATACCAGTAAGTGTAACACTGACTAGAACAGGAATATAAATTATGCAATAAGAAAGCATTCAAAATATAGAGGATACTCTACCTGAATTTTGAAAAAATGAGTAAGTGCTCTAAAGGCTAGTTTTCATGAATTTTTATTCCACTTTTCTATTCTTGGTGGAAAGGTTTTAATTATGAAGTACATTTTTAAAATAGATATAAGAATATTCATATTGCTATTTCTCCTTGTGCTAACATTTAATAGACTTTTTTAAGAATAATTTTCAATTTAAAGAAATGTTGCAAATATAGTACATAGAATCCCTGGATACTTCTATTCAGTTTCCCCTGTGGTTAACATTTTACATTACTGTGGTACATTTGTCACAGCTAATGAACCAATAGTGATACATTGTAATTAACTAAACTCCATGCTTTACTCAGATTTCCTTAGTTTTTATCTAATGTCCCTTTTCTTTACCAAAATCCCATCCAGAGTATCACATTACCTTTAGTCATTATGTCTTCTTAGGCTCGTCTAGACTATGATAGTTTCTTATATTTTCCTTGTTCCCTTGACAATTTTGATCAGTGATTTTGTAGAATGTCCCTCAGTTGGAGTTTGTCTGAAGTTTTTTTTCACCATTTTATTGAAGTTGTGTGTTTTTGGAGGAGGGTCACAGAAAGGAAGTATCATTCCCATTACATCATATCAAAGTTACATATTATCAACATGACATCACTGATGATGTTAACCTGAATTATCTAGATGAAGTGGTGTTTGTGGGAATTATAGTTATGCTCTACCTCCTTATGGGAAGTATTTACATAAATTATTTAGAATTCTTCAGTATGGAAATATGTTTCTTTACTCCCATTTATTTATTCAATCATTTATGAGCAACGGTATGGATTTCTGGATGTTTAGTTTATCCTTTAAGTGATAATCCTATATGCCAACCTAAAAACAAGAAACCAGTTCAAGAAGCAAAGCTTTTATTTGGGATCAAAGAATTGCAATTTGGGGTACACAGATTTAGGGAGAAACTCAAATAGTGTACTGATTACAGAAGGTGGACTAAGGAATTTTATGGGAAAAAAGGGGAAGATTAGGTAAGTTGTTTTGAAAAGAGTTCATTGGTGCTGAGAAGCAGGGCTATATTTGTACTTCCTTGATTGGTCAGGCGAAGTGATCACTAGGCAAAAGTTCAATTTTATCAATCTTCTCAAACAGGGTATTTGCTTTCCTGCTGACTTCTTGGAATGCTGGTAATTTAGCCCAGTTCAAAGGTTCAGAAAATTGGACATGCAAGGTATTTCCTCGAAATGGCTGGTCTGCTCCATTTTGAAATGGTTTTACTAATGTCTTATGTTCATGAATACTACATTATTTATTTTGTTTCTTAAATTGGTCCAACTTTGGCCATTTTGAGTTCTTTCGGGTGACTCCTGTGTACTTTTGGCATATCCCTATAATTTTGATTTTTTTTTTTATCACTTCCTTATTTTCTAACCCTACAAGATGACTCAGGATCATCTTGTACATTTCTTGTCCCAGACCTAGAATCAGCCATCTCTCCAGGTGCTCTGGGTCCTTTTATTAGAGGACAATATTAGAAACCAAGATCCAGATGCTGACGGGCTTGTTGTTACTGGGGTTTTTGCTTCTAGGCTCTCTCTCCACCAGCAGAGCTAAGAAATATATGCATATACACTAGTCTTTGTATATACACATATTTCCATATCTATCTGTATCTACATGTTCAGACCAATGGCTCTGACTCTAACCCAATACTGGATAGTTCATTCTACTCTTCCTCCTTGCTTATCTGTAACCTCCCTTTCTAACACTAAGAAGCTTGGCTCCTACCATTTGACATTGATTTACTTTTGTTTAATTCCAGTATACATGTATAGTATTTTCAGATTTATCAATCCACACCTACACAAGATATAACTTCACCAACTCAGTACTCCTTATATACAGTTCCTTTGCCTTTAGTCTTACAGTTCCAATAATTTCTAAAATTATTTAGGTCAGTACCCTTTTTCCCTCCCCCTTCAGTGAAATTATATCATGCAGTTATAATACAGTTAATTCTTTTGTTACATTTTGCATTCCATCCTGAGATCCTTCAACCTCCTAATTGAGTTTTAAAATTTTGAATATATGAATTTTTACTTTTTGTGCTGTAAAGTTTTATGAGTTTTGACAAATGCATAATGTCATGTATCCACCACTCTAGTACTACACAAAACTTTTACTGCCCTAGAAATATCCTCTGTGCTTCACCTAATCAAATTGTGAATTTCTAACTCATTAATTTTTGTTACCCATCTCGCCTATTCTCCAGTAAACCTCTTACTATCTTGTCTAATGCCCTGAATTACCTCTCTTCTGGATTGTTATAATGGAGGCTGGAAGAAGAAGGGACTATAACAGGGAAAAATTCACTTATCTAAGGAATCCTAGCTCTGCAAAATTACTTTTTTTCAGGTTCTATTTCTTAATGCCTCAATGGGCTTTTTCAATGAATCATATCTCTCTAGAGCTTCACATGTGTGTAATAAACTTATTACTGTATCCACATTTTATACACATTATTTATCTTAAATAATTTTGTTTGTCACAACATTAATAGAATTGTGGCTATAGTGTTGTATCCTGACAACAACAGAAATACTTACAATGTTTCATCATTAAAGATCAAATTTTCATCCATTCCTATTTAATTCAGTTTCTTAAATAAGACAAATGACTGCAAATTATGCCAAATATCTTTTTATGATATATGGCAATATCAGGTAGGCTTTTTCTTTTGAGTTATTACCCTAATTATATGAAGAGACTCCCCAAATTGAGGCATCAATAACTGGTTAACACTAATAGGCATCTAGAACCTAACATATATAAAACAAAATTCTTATTTCATTACTCTATCCCCCCAAAAGCCTTAGTCTTCCCATCTTAATGAATGTTAATCAGTTGCTCAAGGCCAAAATCCAGGGGTCATCTTCAATTTCTCATTTTCTTTTTTTATACCACAGCTGATGCATCATAAGACATGTTTATCCTGTCCCCAAAATATATCTCCAATTCATCCCCTTTCACACCTATCCCCTTATGCTGCTTCATTTTCCTCCATAGCTCATATATATTTACATACATAAATCTCCATTATATTTATTGGTATATTCATTGGCCTGTTTGGGTACTTCTTCTCTGTAATGCCTAATCATTAGTTTTCCCATTTAAAAAATAAGTTGTATGTCTCTTCTATTATTGATTTGTAGGAATTCTTTATAAGATGATAACATGTTACTAATTTCTTCTACCTGTGTGTTTTTTAGTATTTCATGTTTTGGAGTCCTTTTCTCAATAAAAATTTTAATTTTAATGTAGTTGAAACTTTTTTGTTTACAAGAAAGTAATTACATGAATTACAAGAGGTAATTACAAAAATATTACAATTATTACAAGAAGTAATTCCTTACAGTGAAGGCACAACGATTCTTTTCTTGTAAAAGTTTCAAAATACTCCTTTCATGTTTATGTCTATCTAGAACTGAATTTTTGTAGATAGTGTGAAATAAAATCCAATATGATGGATAACCAATTTTCCTAGCATCATTTATGTACAAGATATTCCTTCTCACACTGATGGACAATGTCACCTTCATTATATCATATTTGCATATATAAGTGGTCACATGCAGGACTCTGAATTTTATTTTTATTTATTCTTATTATTTTTTTATTATGTTAAGTTAGCCAACATATAATACATTATTAGTTTTTGATGTAGTGTTCAATGGTCCAGTGATTAATTTTTGTCTTCTCACTGGCAATATCATACTTATTTAGTTATCACAACTTTCTGGTAGATCTTGATATTAGATAAAACAATTTCCCCACTTTATTCCAGAATATTCTAGAATCTTTGCTCCTCCTATAATTTGGATCTGCTTGAGTCAGTTGTTCGGAAATTTAGTGAAACTACACGTAATGTATAGATCAATTTACATTTTTTTCATTTCCACAAATATGGTATAACCCCTTTCGGCTTCCTTTAAATTCTTCCAAATAAAATTTAATCATTTTATCTATATAGGTCTTCAGCCACTTTTCTTATATTTATGCATTGCTAATTTATGTAATTTCTAAAATTACATTTTCTAAATCTGCTGCATTGGCACAGATTTTTAGGACAACATTGATAAAAGCTGAGTAGAGATATTCTTTTTTTCTTTTTTTCTGATGGTAAGGAGAATGATATCAGTATGTTTTCATTAAGAATGTTGCTACTCTCCTACATTGAGGAGGCTTTCATATATTTCTTTCTTATGACTTTCTGCCATTAATGGGTGTTACATTTTATCACTTTTTTCTTCATTTATTGAGTTTATTACACAGTTTCCTCCCTTTAATCTGGTATATATTTATAAATTTAAAAAATTCTATAATATCAACATAAACATATTGCTGGAATAAATTCAAATTACTCATGTTATGTTAAACTGATAAGAACAGATACTACACTTGATCTTAGCCAAAAGGCCGAGAAGCGATTACTCATGTTATGTTAACTTTGATTTATATTGCTGAACTGGTTTGCTTTCTTTTTTTTTTTTTGCATTTGTTTTCACAATTGATATCCGCCTATAATATCTATTTCTTATGGTACCCAAACCTAATTTAAATAATGTTACATGGCTTTTCAAAGTGAATATTGGAGTTGTCCCTTTTTTTGCATTCTCTGGGAAACTTTGTATAAAATTGGAATGATCTATTCTTTGAAAGTGGGGTATAATTTGCTCTAAAATCATCTGGACCTTGTTTTTCTATATTGGTTGGGTTTTAACTGCAGATTCAAGTATCTTAATAGTTATTGGGTTACTGTGGCTTCCTCTTGATTCTTGATTCAGTTTTATCAATTTTGTTTATTTTTGTAAATTTTCTGTAAGAAGTGTTTATATATTACTGTCATCATGTCAGTTATAGCTGTAACTGGAGTTATGTCCCTTTTCTCATTCTCAACATTGCATATGTGTGTTCTCTTTTTATTTGATCAATATTGTCAGAATGTTGTTAATTACACAATCTTTGCCAAAAAACAACTTTGTCTTTTAAGAAAAATGTTTATTTCAGTATAATTTGTAGGCAGTAAAATTCATTCTATTTTAGTATACAGTTCAATGAATTTTGGCAAATGTTGTCATAAAGCTACCACTACAATCAAGATAGAATATTTCCATCACCAAAAGTACTCCTTGGTATCCTTTTGTGTTCAGTATCTTTTCATTTCCATTTTTTCTCAAATATTAATTTTATTACTGTCCTTATACCTTTCCTTTTGCCTAAATTTCCTATAAATAGAATTATAATATATGTAGTCATTTGTTTCAAATTTTTTTCATTTAGAAGAGTGATTTTGTGATTCATCCATGGTATTGAAACCATGCCCTATAGCGTTGAGGTGGTTAAAACTAGCAGAAAGTTTAAGGCTTGTTTTTCAGAAAACTGTTTTCCCCAATCAGCTATTGTGTTTTTTTCAGGACCCACTAACAAATCCATTAGCTATCTCTGCAGAAGCCTGGATTCAGGGTCACCTGATATGATTCCAGCCTATAAACAAGCAAGGTCTTGCATTCCTTATCCAAGATAATGAGTCCAAGACTCCATCTAGTTTATACCAGCTCTCAGAGCAGGCCTATAGCATCTTCTCTTTGTCCTATGATAACCTCCTGATGTCAGGGGCCAAATTTTGTGTCCTCCTGGTGTTAAGTCTCCATCCGAAAAGGAACATGAGATGTATGTTACATCTATGTTTGCTCAATGCACAGGCCCTATCTTCCTTCATGGTTAGTCCTAAGTTTCCCTGCCCTTTTCATCAATATGTATGTAATGTCTTACTCTGAATTTCCCCTTTTAAAACCCTGCTCCTTAACCTGGAACTTCAGAGGTGATCTTTGGACATCTTTCAGCTGAATCCCCTGGTTTCTGGCCTGGGGAGTAAAGAAATCTTTCCTTCCCAACCAACAATTGTCTCTTATGTATTGACTTTTCAGAGGTGAGCAGCAGAGCTTGAGTTTTAGTAACAATGTTGCATAGGCCAGTAGTGCATTTATTTTTATTGTTGAGTAGCATTCAGGTGTATCGATGTATCACAATGTGCTTTTCACTTCCAAGTTGACAAACATTTAGGTTATTTCTTGTTTCTGGAGAATATTAATAAAGCTGTATAATCATTTGTATAGGGGTCTTTGTATGGACATAAAAATCTCCTTTTCTTGGGTAAATACCTAGGGGTGGATTTGCTGTTTCCTATCATAAGTGTTTGCTTAAATTTATAAGAATCTGCTAAATTGTTTTCCAAAATGGCTGTACAGTTATGAAAGTACTAGTTGCCGTACATCCTCACCAGTTATTGATACTATCAGTGAGGGTATAAGTTCAAGTTTTAAATAGATCTGTCAGAGTAAGCCTCACTGAAAAAATTACATTTGAGCATGGCTTGAAGGAGGGAGAAAAATTCATGTATATGTCTGGACAGAAAAAACAGGGTGTACCCTGAAGCAGGAATGTGGAGGAAGATAGTAGTAAGACATATATTCAGAGAGGGAACAATATCCTCTGGGGCCTTAAAGACCTTAATAATAACATTGACTTTTACTCTGAGTAAATGGGAATTTATTGTAGCATCTTAAGCAATGGAAAATAATGGCATTATCTTACTTATATTTTTAAGGATTTCTCTGGCTGTTGTGTTGAAAACAGGCTATCGCAGATCAAGGAAAGAAGCAGAGAAAACATTAAACTGAACACTAATGGTAGATCAGACCAGAATGCTAGCACTAGAAGTCATGAGAAGTGGTAGGATCCTTATACAATTTTAAGGTAAGCATAGCTCAAATTCCTGATAAAACAGATATAGTGGGTAATTGGAAAATAGGACTCAAAAATGCTCTATAGTTTTTTTGGGGGGGGGCCTAAGCAACCAAAAAGATGGATTTATGCTTTAAAAAAATAACCATTGGATTTAGCAACATTAGAATCATCGATTACCTTGACCAAATAATTTTTGGTGGTATGGAAAGAGTAAAATCTTCCTGGAGTGGGGTTAAAAAATGAAGCAATGACATTGAATATTGTCCATGATTTTGCTATAAATAGGACATAAATAGGTAAAACTTGAGGTAAGGAGACATGAAGTTAAAGTTTTGATTTTGTTTCTTCTTTTCATAAGATTGAGGAGATAAAATACGGGCTTTGGGTATGTGGATTGTGTTCCTCCAGGTACACACCATTAGTGTTTCTCCTAGGTTCTGAGATTCTTTGACACATTTCTTTTATTTAGAGAAAGAAGATGTTCTTTAGCTCCTCTTAGCTTAACCTACAAATATGGAACATGCAGTGGGAGTAGGACTTGTTTTTTAAGGAATCTCACCTAAGCAGTCCTCTCTCTTTTGGAGTCTATACTCGACTTACGTTGTGGAGCAATTAAAATTCAGGAGACTGCTTGTGACCCACTACTTCTCTGCTTGCAAATCTACTCCCAACCCCCAATAAATCCCATGCTATATACATACTGTAAGGCACTAATGGTATTTATCTGTGGCTCCCTTGTCTGATAGTTGCCTCTTAACATGGGGCATGCTCCACTTGTCCTGGGGCCATGTGCTTTTGGAAGCAGGAGTTTAATTGGACTAAACTGAAGTTTTCCCACCTCGAGGCAATGACAGATCACTAGGAAGACCAGTTACCAGGTTGCCAGTAATCAAGATTGGGCAGGGTGTTCACCAATCCTGGTCTTTCAGAGAAATTGCTGAGAATTCTATTCAGAGCTTAGGAGGAGGCAGGATGGTCATGGAGTTCACTAACTCAGCACCTAGCAAGACCTCAGAACTGCCTGATGCAGGCCCCAGGGAGAAAGGAAAAGAGCAGAAGAGTTTGTTAGCCTCTAAAATCCCCAAAGCAAACAGGTCATTTGAAAAAGAGCTGGATTTGTACAAAAAGAAAACCCCAACTTTAAGATGGCTAGCAGCCAGAGATTAGTCCAGGTCATTTGGGATCTGGAGAAAAACTGTAGAAAGGTAAATGCTCTATGGCTGAAGGCCAAGAAATTGATGAAATAAGAGACAAGTGAATCTATAGCAGCCAAGCAAATAGATTGATGACAAAACCTAGATTGACACTCAAAAAATTAAAGAGGGGATAAGTGGGGATAAGAAACAGTTATAGGACCTGATCCCCTACTTGCCTTCCAGGGGAAGACTCCAAACATTCTTGAATTTGCATATACCAAATTTGACATGGTTATTGTTTTGGATTTTGTGTCTCAACTGTACTTGCTGTTTTTTTTTTTTTTTTGACAGCCTATATAGTTGATTAACTAAAAATAAGAAAAATAGATTTTATTTCACCTTCATTTCTTACTCTGAAGTTTTTTCTTTATTTATGTAGATTCTAGCTTCTGATCTATATTATTTTTCTTTTGCCTAAGGAAAATCTTTTAACATTTCTTGTAAGGCAGGTCTATCATACATGAAAGCCCTCAGTTTTTGTTTGTCTGAGAAAATTTTTATTTCTCTTTCACTCTTGAAAGTCGATTTTGCTGGATATAGAATTCTAGGTCAGTAGATTGTTCTTTCAATATTTTATTTCATTTTACTCTCTTCTTGCTTTTGTAGTTTCTGATGAAAACTTGGCCATAATTCTTATCCTTGTTTCTCTAATAGATAAGGGGATTTTCTCTATTTAGTCTTTAAGATTTTGTGTTTGTTGTGTTTTGTTTTCTGAAGTTTGAATGTGATATGCTTAGGAATGCTTTTTTTGGAATTTATTCTGCTTGGTGTTATCTAAGCTTCCTGGATCTGTGGTTTGGAGTCTATCATTAATTTTTGAAAATTCTTAGCCATTATTATTTCAAGTATTTCTTCTGTTCCTTTCTATGTTTCTTTTCCTTCTAATATTCTAATTACACATATTTGACTCCTTTTGAAATTTTCCTAGAGGTTCTGTTCTGTTTTATTGTTATTATTATTTTCTCTTTGAATTTTAGTTTGGAAAGTTTCTGTTGACCTATTCACTACTCACTGGTTCTTTCCTTAGCCATGTTCAGTCTAGTGATGAGACCACCAAAGGCAGTTTTTCATTTCAGTTACTGTGTTTCTGATTTCTAACATTTCCTTTAGATTCTTTCTCAGAATCTTTATCTCCTTGCTCCTATCTGTTTTTGCATGCTGCCTATTTTTTCCTATTGAAGCTCTTAAATGTTTGGAGGTACAGTTGACAAAACTTTAACATATTAATCATAGTTATTTTAAATCTTCTGTCTGATAATTCCAACCACTGTGTCATAGCTGATGTTTGCTCTGGCTCTTCAGACTGTGGTTTTTGTTGTCTTTTCATATATCTGGTAATATAACACAGGATCTGTCAGATGATAGGAACTGAGGTAAATAGGTGTCTACTGTGAGGATATATGTGATCTGATTAGGAGCTGGGCTTTGTTGCATGTTTGCTGAAGCTATAGGTGCCAGAGAATTCAAATTTCTCTAGTGTCCTTACTTTTGTTTCCTTTCTGGACTTTCAGCTTCCCTACATACTCTTCCTCAGAAAAAGTCTGTGTCTTGCAGCTTTTTCATCTATAAACAGCAGGAGCCCTGTTGGTATGGTGGTAAGGTATGGAAGAGAGACGGGGCATTCTATAGTCTTCCAATTAAATTTCATTCTTACAGTGGGCCTGGATCTTGGGCCTGTGACCTGCAGAGGAGGGTTTCTTTTTTTTTCCCAAAGAGTCCTCATTAAGGTGAGACAGGAAGGGTAGATGGGCCTGGAGTGAGAGGAATGTCTTTTTCCCCAGGACTCTGGGACAAGGTTCTGGTAGTCTTTGCTCTGGAGAGTGGGCCTTTGTTATGGAAAAGGCTCTGGGCTTATTTCAGAAGGATTGCTCTCCCTCTCCTTCTGTAGATCTAGGAGGGAAATCTTTCTTGGCTCTTCATTGTAAGAATCTGGTGTTCCTCAAAGTAAAGCCCACAAAAATGCAGGGGTTCCCTACAGGACTGCAGTCCCAGGAGTTCCTCATTCTCACTCTAGACCATACTTAGTCTCCAGCAACTTGTCACAATTATCATTTAAATCTAACCAGTTATGGCTCTGGTGACTTCTTGTCTGGATAAACAGATCTGGGCCATGCCTGTTTAGAAATACCCCTCACCAGATGTCGGGGTGGTGGTTTGCCTGCAAACGCAGTTCTTTGTTGGGTTTAAGAAGTCATTGATTTTCAATCACTTTTTCTTCTTGTAAGGGTAGAAGTTAGTACTCCTTGAAGCTGAGAATTCTCTATATATCGTTGATATGAACGTTTCAACTGCTCAAATGTACAAGCATTTTATTTGGATGTAATCATTGGTGACCCCTGTCCCTGACTTAAAAAAACTCAGAAGAATAGTGACTAGGAATGGCCATGCGCTAAGGGATGCTTGCTTGGACAACTGACACCATGTTTTAGACTAGAAGAAACAGTACTAGATGTTCTCACAGGAGAACTAGTGCAAGCAGAAACACTATCTTTAGTTATTTACAACATTTACAGCCCTGACCAGGCAATGGAAGCCACTTCAAGCCACAGAGGCTCAGATAAGAAAGTGGCCATTATTGTTCCCATGCTGACATAAGAGTGACTCGGAAGAGAAAATCAAGTCATGCTAATGACAAATCTTCAATAGGTTGGACAAATCTTAGAACAATATTAACTCTCAGGGGATGTTCAGATTCTGTAACAATGATGACTTTTTAAAAATTACTCTCCTGAGAAAACTGTTTATATCACATCATGAGCCATTCTAGCACAACCGAATAACACAGGTTGACCTTGAATGAAGTCAAAGTCCAAGTACCACCCAAGTTACCATGTTGGGAACAATTTGGACTATAATTCAAAGAAATGGCATCATGGACTATATTATGTCCGCCTCAAATTCCGAAGTCGTACATTATTTAGACACACTTCTTTATTCTTAACATTGTTTAATTCTATTCTCTTTTAGTTCTGATTAATCTTATCAGAGGTTTATTCATTTTATTATTCATTTCAAAGAAATTAACTTTTAACCTTATTCATCCCTGTTTTTCCAACTTCATTATCTTCTGTTACCTTAATTATTTCCCTCCTACTTTTGTTGGATTTATTATTGCTGTACTTTTAATTCTTTAAGATAGATATCTAATGATTTTTTAGTTCATTAACTTTTACACTATTTTTTTTAATGTAAGAATTTTAGGCTGTCCGTTTGCCTCTGTTTTGCTTCAACCCAATACTCTTGAGTTATGATACCTAGTATTTCCATTTTTCAACATTTCTATGTATTGCCTAATTTTCAGTGGTGATTTATTCTATGATCCATGGGTTGTGTTTGTTTTTGTATTTCCAAATGCAGTTTTATTTTAGTCATCTTTGCTTACTGTCATCCTCCTTAAGGCACTGTCATAAGACATTGGAGTCCCTATGATAGCAACTATTTGTAAATTTTTTATTTTATTTTTTCTTAAGATTTTATTTATTTGTCAGAGAGAGAGAGAGAGCACAAGCAGGAAGTCGGCAGGCAGAGGGAGAAGCAGGCTCCTGGCTGAGCAAGGAGCCTGATGCAGGACCCTGGGATCATGACCTAAGCCAAAGGCAGACATTTAACCAACTGAGCCACCCAGGTGTCCCAATTTGTAAGTTTTAAAAACTGCTTTTATGACATGGCACATTATCACTTTTCATAAATATTTTTTTTTTTAAAGATTTTTTTATTTATTTATTTGAGAGAGAATGAGAGACAGAGAGCATGAGAGGGAGGAGGGTCAGAGGGAGAAGCAGACTCCCCGCTGAGCAGGGAGCCCGATGCGGGACTCGATCCCGGGACTCCAGGATCATGACCTGAGCCGAAGGCAGTCGCTTAACCAACTGAGCCACCCAGGCGCCCAAACTTTTCATAAATATTTTATATGTGCATGAAAAATATGCATTCTTCAACTGTTATGGTGTAATATGCTATACATATTAGTTCTAATTTGGTAATGGTGCTGATCAAATTCTTCAAATTGCTTTGCTATTTTAAAAATGTTTATTTCATGAACTACTGAGAGCTAAGATGACATAACACAGAATGATGATACATTTGTCAATCACTCCTTGTAAGTCTGTTATTTCACTTTCTTCTCTCTCTCTCTCTGCCTCTTCCTTTCCTTTCTCCCTCCTTCTCCTGTTGTTAGGTAGACACAATTTAAAACTTACAAGAGATTGTTAAATGAACACTTTGCCATTATCCACTGATGCTCTTTAACTCTGCTGTTTTGCAGTGTAATGGAGTTTTGTTTCAGTTCAATTTAACAAGTGTCTTTTCACTGTGAAGTTTAGCCCAGTTAGTGTGATTGTGATTATCAATTGTTTTCATTATTTTCCCTACCATCTCATGATTATTACCTATTTCTACACTTTCCTATTTTCTCCTTTCTTGACTTTTTTTTCTTCAGTTTCATTTTCTTATTCATTTTTCCTACTTCTAATTTTATTCCTTAAATGGTTGTTTTTAAATTTTAGCATACAAATTTAGATTTATAAATATAAAATTAATCCATATTTTAGTCATCCTCAAAAAATTTATTTAATACTTAATAAATCTGTTTATGTAGTGAAAAGAAGGGCCATATGTACCCCAATGTTCATAGCAGCAATGTCCACAATAGCCAAACGGTGGGAAGAGCTGAGATGCACTTTAACAGATGAATGGATAAAGATGTGGTCCATATATACAATGGAATATTACTCAGCCATCAGAGAGGATGAATACTGGGGTGCCTGGGTGTCTCAGTCTTTAAATGTCTGCCTTCAGCTCAGATCATGATCCCAGGGTCCTGGGATCAAGTTCCGCATTGGGCTCCCTGCTCGGTGGGGAGTCTGCTTCTCCCTCTTCCACTCCCCCTGCTTGTGTTCCCTCTCTTGCTGTGTCTCTCTCTGTCAAATAAATAAAATCTTAAAAAAAAAAAAAAAGAGAAAGGATGAATACCCAATTTTGCATCAACATGGACGGGACTAGAGGAGATTATGCTAAGTGAAATAAGTCAAGCAGAGAAAGTCAATTATCAAATGGTTTCACTTATTTGTGGAACATAAGGAATAGCATGGAGGACATTAGGAGAAGGAAGGGAAAAACAAAGGGGGGGAAATTGGAGGGGGAGACGAACCATGAGAGACTATGGACTCCGAGAAACTGAGGGTTTTAGAGGGGAGGGGGGGTGGGGGGATGGGTTAGCCTGGTGATGGGTATTAAGGAGGGCACATATTGCATGGAGCACTGGCTGTTATATGCAAACAATGAATCATGGAACACTACATCAAAAACTAATAATGTACTGTATGGTGACTAACATAACATGATAAAATTAAATTAAATTAAAAAATGTAAATAAAATTGGAATATTAAAAAAATAAATCTGTTTATGCCTTTCCCAATTTACATGCTATTATTGTGCAACATTTTCATTCTGTCCTTTTTTTAAACACCACTAATTAAAAATTATTAATTTTTAAGCAAAGTTTATTTAAATTTACCTATAGATTTACCAACTTAATTGCAGTTTAATTCATTCCTTTGTTGTTATTTAATAGAGGCATATATGGTTAATTTTATGTGTCATCTTGACTGGGTTACAGGATGCCCACATATTTGGCTAAACATTATTTCTGGGTATGTTTGTATGGGTATTTCTGGATGAGATTATCATTTGAATTGGTCTATTTTTAGTAAATTCTTAGATTTTTACATGAAAATAATCTTTTTTCATAATTTTTCTTCAAAGATAGTATTCCTGAGTACTCAATTAGAGGCTGATTTTTATTTTGTCATAGAGAGAGTATTCCTTTATCTTAATTCCCATCTTTGCTTAAAAGGCTTCCTACAGTCTAGCAGTTTTATTGGTGATTTGTCCTTTATCTCTGTCTGCTTTAAGATTTTCTTTTTGTCTTTGGTGTTTTTATGTTTTATTCATATATGTCTAGTTGTGGATTTTTATTTACTTATTTACATGCCTTCTGCATTCCCTGCTTCCTATCTGTTTTCCATTTGTTCTGAAAAGTTTGCAGTCTTGATCTCTTCAAATGTTATTTTTCTTTTTTTATGTTCTCTTTGTGGGACTCAGGTTAGAGACATATGATGCCTTCTCTATATATACTCTATTTCTCTTTTAAATGTGCTGCATTCTAGGTTATTCAGACTTTCATATTTATTTTATATTATGTGACTGATAATTTCAATATCTAAAGTCCATATAATTATCAATGTTTTTACTGTTGTTTTTGCTCACTTTTACTCCTGAGAGCAAGATTCTGTGTGTGTTTGATAATCTTTGATTGTCAACTGATATTTTCTTTTTTTTTAAAGTATTTTATTTATTTATTTATTTTCAGAAAGAGAGGGAGAGAGCACAAGCAGGGGGAGCAGCAGGTAGAGGGAGAAGCAGGCTCCCCACTGAGCAAGGAGCCCAATGTGGGACTTGATCCCAGGGCCCTGGGATTATGACCTGAGCCAAAGGCAGACGCTTAACCAACTGAGCCACCCAGGTGACCCTCAACTGATATTTTCTTGATATGTGAGAATACTGATGGTCTATTTTTTTTTTTTTGTAAGAGAGAGAATATTTTCATTTAATTCTGCTAAGTTCCAGAAGCCAATACTATGCCATAGAAAGTTTCAGAAAGTTCCAAGTGTCCCAATAGCTAGATAAAGTGGTGGTAAAAAATAAACCTTGAATTTTAATGGCTTATGATGGTATTTGTAATTATTTTTATATATAAAAATATAGATACGCAAAATACAGGCATACAAAGTATCGTATTTGTATTTAGAATGTACAAAAAGCACAAAAAAATTTAAACAAATTTTGTTTTATAATATGTTTATATAACTATATTATATTTGTCTATATTATTTCTCACTCATACTGTTTGTTTTTAATGGGCAACTCATTGACTGACTACAGTATATCTTGTTCTTACCTCAAGATCTAGGCCATCTGGAATGCTGCTAGTCACTAGAAAAGAGGGAAAGCTATCTAGCTAATTGTATATAATTTCTGAAAGCTTCTTCCTAGAGATCACACAAATCACTTCAACTCTCATTTTATTGTCCAAAGCAGGTTCCATGGATGTATTTCATATAAAAAACTGAAGTGTGCTTCCAACATCCTCCTTTCATTACTTTCTGATTTTGTTAGGTTTAACATTTATTCTATGGTTCTAAGATTTACACTGAATTTCATAACTAATTTTTCCATTTTCTTCAAATCTTAGTTTTATATCTGAGTGGATTTCTTTTTTTACCACCAGTGCTTTCCAACTGTGGCTTCTCAGTTATTCAGATCTTAATTTTGATTCATCTCTTTTTTCCCTTGCATTTCATAATCAAAATTTTAAGACAGGCTTTTGGACTCTATTTCATGGTTTCCTGCATATTCATGAATTTATTTCTTTTATACTAAAATGTCAACTTAACTGAATAAAAAGTCTTGAGTCATGCTTCTTTTTCATATGTACTTCATAAATATTTCACTCATTTTTAACATAGGATCCTGTGCAAATGCCTAATGTCATTCATATTTTTCTATTTTGCATGATTTGTCCCCTGGATGCCAATAAGATGCTTTTAATTTTTTTTAAGGTTTTATTTATTTATTTGAGAGAGAGATAGAGAGAGGACACAAGCAGTGGGAGGGGCAGGCAGAGGGAGAGGGAGAAGCAGGCTTCTCCCTGGGCTGGATCCCAGGACCCTGGGATCATGACCAGAGCCAAAGGCAGATGCTTAATGACTAAGCCACCTAAACCTTTGGATTTTTAAATATGTGTTCTATGTTCATGTATTACTGTGTTCTGTTCTCATAATTGGTATTACTGAGTATATGTTCTGTTCTCATATTTAGTAACAACAATTATGCATATATTGTATTTCCTTTCTCTTCAATATCTATGATTTGATCTGTTTTATTTAGTCTTTCTTTATTCAACTTGTATTTGATTCTCTCACGTTTGTTCTTATGTCCCAAAATATAGAATACAAATGTGTATGTATATATGTATACACTGTTTCTAATGTTGATTTCTATAATTGTTTTTTTTTTTTAATATTTTATTTATTTATTTGACAAAGAGAGAGAGAGCACAAGTAGGCAGAGAGGCAGGCAGAGGGAGAGGGAGAAGCAGGCTCCCCACGGAGCAGGGAGCCTGATGCAGGGCTGGATCCCAGGACCCTGGGATCATGACCTGAGCCGAAGGCAGCGGTCCAACCAACTGAGCCACCCAGGTGCCCCTGTAATTGTTTTATGTCACATTTTTTTCTGAGTCTGTGATCTTATTTCACATTTCTAGTCTTATTAATTTTTTTCTTCATTTTTTAAAAATTCATTTGAACTCAAGAAGACTTGATTAATTAGAAACTAGCTGCTGATTCATGGTAACTTTCTTCTAGTGTTATTTTCTT
This sequence comes from Halichoerus grypus, assembly GCF_964656455.1. Lineage (NCBI taxonomy): Eukaryota > Metazoa > Chordata > Mammalia > Carnivora > Phocidae > Halichoerus > Halichoerus grypus. Next base: position 132,343,433 of record NC_135718.1, read on the forward strand.
TATAAGCTTTTCTCTTCTTGCATTTCTCTTTTCCTACTCATTTAATTTTTTATTTGTGTATGTCATTTATTTCTGATTTTTTACTAATTTTAAATGGGGCATGTGTACCTGGTTCAGATATGTGCTGAAATTAATTATGGATGAGAGGTGAAAGCTGAAGTGCCAGAAGTTTAGGACACACTTTCACCATCTCTGTTTTGTCATCTCCTCGAGGGAAGTCTCCTCTCATTATTTACCTTTCTCATGTCTTGAGCAGAAAGTCTTCAGAGTTTTCACAGGACAGCCCTATGCTCCAGGTGTCTATGATATATTTAGCAGCTATTTATTTTTGCCTGGCTTTGATTAGCTATCACCAAATGACTCTCTTGTCCACTTTCTGAAAAGATGACATATCTACGTAGCTTCTTATTCAGCCTTCCCTCCCTCATCAGCTTTGCTTTAGAGCACCTGTATTCCACTCACACCTTCCAGGTAAGGTTTCCATGATCCTTTCAGAGCTGTGTCATCTACTTTGAGGGAACTCTGCACTATTTAAAGTATCTCTAGAACTTTGTACTTGCTCCTGACACCTTCTGCCATTTTGGTCCCAATAATTTTTTTTTTTTAATTTCTATTTGGAGACTGTGATTTGGGCTGTGACTGTCCCCATGTCTCATTGAAGATATAGCAGCCTTCATTTTTTATATTTGATTGTTGTTTCATTTGCCATTTAGAAGAAAACAGATAAAATTACGGAAGGGAAGAATGCTTAGTTTACTGAAGTTGGATAAAACTGGTCAGTAAAAATATTTCTAATCGCTTATCTTTTAAAGCCTGTTATTATTATAAAATGTTTTACATTTTTCTATGAGATCAGGTGGTATGATGCTTTGTGGTGAGTGTGTAATTACTGCAGAATGCAAAATTTGGGACCTGAACATGGAATATTGGTGCATGCCAAGAATTTGAAAATTAACATCCAAACAGCAGTGGAATTTGCTGAAAAACAAAATGTAAAGTTGTTATATCACTTAGTTTTATTAGGAAATCATTCTGATATTGGGCCCAAAACAACTAGTAATTATTCATAGCATCATTGAGGAGGTTGCCATATGTGATATAAATATATTTATTAGTTAGGAATTTTTTCAGGTACAAGTGATAGAAATTCAGTTGAAACCATCTTAAGTAAAAAGAGAATTTATTGATTCCTATGACTGGGTATTCTAAGAGTGGTGCTTCCTTTGTCTTGTGTTGCTGCAAAATGCTGGTTATTTTCAAGTCATTCATATGAAGAACACGTGTTGTTCCTAGTTAGAAACCCCAGCAGAAAGAGAATTTCTTGCTCCCAATATCCATACATGAAAGAGTCCTCTTTCCTGTTGTCCATACTGCTTGACCCAACTTGGATCATGTCCATGCAGGTATGTGAGAATGGGTGGTAGAATCCCACGATGATCAAAGCATGTGCAGAGTCACTGAAGTCTATTCTGTTTTGTTTTGAAAGGGATTAGGGGAAAGAAGAAACCATAAGACTGATCTATTTCAGTGATCTTTATTCTTTAGTTGCAGATTGAAAAACCAAAGATCCAGGGTATTTACCATTGTAGCTCCAAGTTTTGTAGGAAATCCTAGGTTTAAAGATGCTCTCATTGCTGGTGGAAGTGAATGAACTAGGCCCCAGAGCTTCTGCAATCATCTTAAATCACAGGGAGAAACATGGAAGGCAGGGCAATTAAATGTAGAGGAACTGAGTCTTTTGTGACATCATATCACTATATCATGTCTTGGCTAAAGCAGCTCTTCCTCTGATTTTCTCCATATGTGAGATAATAGATTTCTTTAGTTTTTAAAAGGCATTGTAGATCAGTTATTCTGTTACTAATAAACAAATACATGGTAAGTAATATAGCAGGACATTTTGAGCCTTAGCCTTCACTAATAGTGTCAAAATCTCCTTTTCTGAGAATTAAAAATTTACTAATCTGGACATATATTCACCTTAATGTTCTTCCTATAATGCCTATTGTTGTTTCTAGAATCTTCCCCTTGTATAGGATATCCACATTTCACTTTTGACTTGACTTGTTGACTTGGTTCTTCCTTCAGAGTCCAATCCAGCTTCTGCAGTATCTCTAACATGGATCTCTTTATTACTATTTAGTGATGATTTGGGCATTTGTATTTTCTCTCCTATTTGATTCATCCCTACTTATTAGCTCTCACATGACTCCAGCATAAATAAATGACCTACCTTCTAGTTTGCTCTTTCTAAGTGACTGAGTTCACCTAGGAACTTGGCATCAGTCCTTCTTCTGTGATTGGGTTTATCAGGGAGCTGATCCTCAGCAAGAGTTTTAAACATTGAAGAATAATGGGAAAGAAGGAACAATTGGTGGGAAAAATAAAAAACAAAGCTTTTTGAATTTATTATTTTCACAATCTTGATCCCATTTGACCCATGTTCTAGTATATTAAACTATGGATAAATTATTTTTGAAGTGTTGCTTGGGTAAAACAGATCAGTCATAGAGAAATCATGGCCTTATACAATTTAGTAGTTAACTACTAGGAAAATAATCTATTAATGATATAGGAAATTAGTTGAAAAACTCACTTTTGGCTGTCTGGTCATTAAATCTGATGCATTCAGCTTTTCTGTACCACAGTGCGCAACTTGGTGATTTTCCCAGGGCTCAAGTCCAAGTGAAGCTCATAGGCTTGTAGGCAAAAAGACCAGAGCACAAATTAGAGCTGTTTCTTATTTATGTTTCCTAAATCTGAGTGAATGCCTTGTTAAAAATGTTAGTCCTAATGTATATATCATATACATTATATCATATATTGTATTTCTGCATACTAATCAGTATTTCAATATATTTTGTATTGATATTTGAGTAGGAGGTGATGAACTTTCGTCTTAATTATTGATTTGGCTATGACATTTCCAGATTGCTTTTTGCCATATCCTTATTTTCTGCAACTGTAAAGTTTGCGTGGACCCAGTGTAAAAATTGCATTACTCATTTAGCTCTGTAGCACATGTTCAGCTTGTTGCATCTGAACTCAATATGGTGCATATTTTTTTTCTGCTTTGCATGTGAATATAATTCAAGATGCTTGTTTTAATTTTAAATGCCTACATGATCTGGCTTCTAACTAGAGAATATTTAAGGTACTTTTCTGATTATCCATATTTATTATTTCCATGGGAGTTCAGAAGAATCACTGAACAGCCAGATTTTTTTCTTTGTAACTTTAGTACATGTTGTTTCAATTGCTCTGAGGATACATACTTTAGTTTATCTCTTAAAAGGTAATCAAAGCTGTTCAACCAGTTGTGTGAAATTTGAAAAGCATAATTAAATTCATTAGTTGCTAAACAGCAAAGATGAGTTTATATTAAGAAAAAGACCTCTAAATGTGTGGATACCTATATTTTGAAAAACACATGTAATAAAAATGACAAATTATGTGGTGAACACCATTCTAAAATATTTAGGTGTATTAATGGACTTGATCCTCCAAAAATAAGTACTCTAATTATTCCATTATGTAGAAGGGGAAACTGAAGCACAGTGAATAAATTGCTCAAGGTCAAGCAGCAAATAAATGCCAGTGTCAGGTTCTAAATCCAAGCAGTCTAGAATCAGAACTTGTATATTTGATCACAAAGAATACTGCTTTCCAGGTAGTTGGACGGATGGATTGGGAAGCAATGGGGCCAGGTGTAAGGGGAGGCAAAGAGTAAGGGTAGGTTTTAGGTCAAGTTCTACCCACTGCTGGAATCCAGAGCCTAATTGCAGCAAAGGATTTACTAAGAATTAGTGTGTGTGTGTGTGTGTGTGTGTGTGTGTAAAAGGTACGATACAATTTTTGTACCCTTCAGGTTAGAGTGATCTAAGGGTGAAAAGATAGCATTTTCACTGAAAATGAGATACATATTAGCTCACTACTTTCCAACGATACATGCAACATGTCAAATGAAGTAGTCCAATCTCAGAGAACTAAAAAAAAAAGGTGAAATCATGAATAATATATCACCTTTATATGTCAACCTCTTCAATGATATATCTTTAGCTTCAGTGATATATCTCATTTTATATAATTTTGTTCTTTCCCTGAGGACTGAAAATAGAAAGCTCAAGTGAGCTAAACAGCTGCTGCTTATGGCCACACCTCTTGATTTCCACTCTTTTTTCAATCTCTAAGTATGAATATCCAACATCTTGTCATTAGTATCAGTATTTGCAATTTTTAAAATTTCATTCTTATTTTTGTATAACAGAAAAATGTATAGTAAATGCTCATTTTTAAAAATAATTTGTACACTCAAACTGTACAAATCAAGATGGTAATGAACACAGAGTCACCATTTAATATTTTGAAGTGGAGCTATATGAAAATAAATAAAAATCCAAATTTGGTATATAAAGGTAATATAATTAATGTTTACAACATATGTAGATAAATGAAATATGTGAATGTCAAGGATCTTATGTATTCATATATACCAGTAACCTCAATGTATCTAATGCTGTTGTGAATTAAAAAACTGTGAAAGTTTTCTAATCTTTTTTCACGTGTTGTTATGTACTGTGTTTGCACCATCATGTTATTTGCAATGAAAACTACTGTTAGCTTGTGGCCTAGGGACATTGCATAATAATCAGGAAAATTGGACTTCCATATCATTTATACTGAAATGGCTGCTGAGTGACTTATTTTAGTTTTTTTTTTTTTTGCCTTTGTTTAATCATCTTCAAAATGAGAAGAATATCTATCTAGTCTGTTAATATAAAATGCTGTCAAATTATTATACATTTTAAACTAAAGAGTCTGGGGTCATTTTAAATACTGGAATGAACAGATAGTAATTTTATTTGATAAGTTGTTGATATATTATAGAAATAATACAGAAATCACCTCATTTTCCTCCTTACAAATTAAATTTCTAAATCAGAGGAATCAGTAAAGTCAATGACAATATTTCAATGCAAGAAAAACCATTCCAATTACTATGACCATACCTTATATGCTTTTTTCCTTCATGAAAACATTACTGTATTTCTCAAATCAAACCCTGCATGAGAAAGAATCTATTACATCTAAATATAAGGCTCTGACAAATGCTTTTTAAATCTTCATGCCTTACTTAGTTTTGTGTGACACATGCACATGCATACATATACAATCATTTAAAAACAATGTCTAAATGCACAATGCAATTTTCCCAGAATGGAATGGAAAAATCTAGGTAATTACTTGAACAAACCTATCCCCCCCCCCTTTTTTTTTTTTTACCCTTCCTTACTTTCCTTTCTTGTTTTTTATCATTCAGCAAACTTTGTTTTCAGGTCCATACTATTACACCAGGCACTACTCATGCTAGGAAGACCAACAAGGTCCTTACCCTTACAGAGCTTACATCGTGTTGGGAATGGAGGGGCAAGGAAGAAATAAAGCAAAGAAATAAACACAATAAAGTTAGATACTGTTAATATTTTAAAGAGATATTTGAAATTGGTCATAGAGTAGTTTGATATAACAGAGAGTGACTAGTGTGTTGGGTGAGTAGGGAAGTTTTCTATGATGAAGTGATAAAGAAATTATAAGGCAGTTGTGGGAAGAGGGGAAGAAAAATATCAGGACAAACAATTGATGGGAAGTCCCTCAGGTGGAAAAGAAGGTAATTGAGGCTGGAACAAAGTGGATCAGTAGGGAATTAATAGGGCAATTTTATAATTCTATTTCATTATTTAGATAACCAATTGGTAAACATAAATATCTACTGGCATTGACCATAAACCTTCTCTCTCAGCTATATTGGGAAGAGTATGCATTTGGAAGTCACAAAATCAAGGTTTTGAATCTTGGCCTGGCACCTTGTAGCTGGGCGATAAAATCTTAGCCTGTTTTCCCTTCCTTTAAATTTGGACAATGTTATTTAATTTTCAGAATTGTTGCAAAGTCCTGACCCGATATATGCCACATAGTAGCTACTCAGACTGTAGCTATTCATTTTCAAATATTTCAAGCTCTGATGCTTGACAAAGCTATGACCTCACCCATTCATATATGTAGCTTCTCATTCCCTTACTAGATAGTCATCCACTGATTGACAACAACTGTGAAAAAGGCAAAGTGGTAGCTGTCATTCCTTGCTTTAGCAGGCTAGGAGATGACAAGGGTCAGGGCTGAGGGATGATCATGAACAAGGTGCCTCCTCTATCAATAAGCAGGATTTGGGACCCTACCAACATAAGGATCCAAGATAAAAACTGGAGTTTTCCCAACCTGCTGGAGGTTTTTCCTCACCAAAAGTGAATAATGAAGAATAATGTGGGTGTTATTCCTGGATTACTGTAGAAGAACATGCTTCAAAGTTATTGAAGCACATTTGGCACTAAATAGTTCTCCTTCTGCCTCTATATTCTCCCTCCAAAAAACTCGGTCAAGTGAAGAGGGTTTAGAAGCAGATACATGGAAATATGTATTACTGTTAAGAATGATGCTGAGTAAGATGTGCATTTAGAGGGAGCTATGAGAAGAGGGAAGAAAGCAAGGAGGAAGATCACAGAGGATATTACTATTAATACAATAGAATGTCACCTGTCTCCTGACAGGTTTCCATTATAAGGTTTGCATTCACATTTCACCTCTCAGCCAAGTTTTATTTTTAGAATGACAAACAACCCCAGAAGTATTGGGTAAATAATGTTAAGTATTGGCATAGTTTCTTATGAAGTCTCCAAATGGCCTTCCCCTATGCTACTTTACCTGTGCCTTTTTTCAGGTGGAATTTGTGAATCAAGTATGGTATTCTGCCTTTTCATTTCGCTCTACTGCTTCTTCTTTTCAATGTTACTGAAATAGAAATGATTCTGCTTACATAGCTGGACATGCTTAGAATATAGGACAGGCATTGTTACGTTTTTGCCCCTGTAGACAGAATCTATTTGAGCTTGAATCAAGGGTCACAGAATAAAACTAATCAAGAATACAGAGAAACACATGTCCCTGTACTCTGGCGGGAGAAACTGAATTCCCTCTGGATTTGTGCCCAGCTCACTAATCCATCCCTTCTCCCTGGACTCCTTTGTGGGCTCCATCTCCGCATGACTCCGCTCACAGTACTAAGGGTCAGGTGTATTTATCCTTCCTCTGTTGCAACAGCCACCTCTATATTGATGCTCCCTAATTTGCTATCTCTGGACAAAAATTTGCTCCTGGTATTAAAACTCACATATCCAAACTTTCTTAATTCCTCCATTTGACCTTCTGCTGATGGCTCCAAGTGTAATAGTTTGCTCACTCAAACCTATTTCTGTATTTGCATCTTGTCCAACAGTACTACTCGTCACCTATTTACTCATCCTCGGAGCCTAAAGAGTATCATCGATTCTTCGCTCTCCATTAACTTTCACAGTCTCTCAATTATCAAGTCCTGTCAATACTGTCTTCTGAATTTCCTGTAGATCTGTCCTCTACTTTCCATCTGCAACGTAACCGCTGCCTCATTTCAGACAACTGGCAAAGCTCACCTGAAATACTGTATAGCTCATAAACGGTCTCCCTTCTTCCATTCTTGTCCTCCTCACCAGTCAGTTATATACACAGCGACCATGTGATCATTGTCACTTTCCGATTTAAAATCCTCAAAAGATTCATCACTGTGTTCAGATAAAATCCACACTTTGTTGGCAATGGTACCCAAGGCCCCTCCAGATGTGGTTCTTAGTAAATGGCTGCCAATCTTCCTGCTGATTTTTCTCCCCCCCTTTCTGCTCCCTCCTCATGTAGGCACCCACCCTGAGATCCAACTACATGATACTTTTGCACTTGCTAGAATCTGCCATTACTTTTATTTATTTATTTATCTATCTATTTATTTATTTATTTATTTATTTATAAGTAATCTCTACACCCAGCCTGGGGCTTGAACTCACAATCCCCAGAGATCAAGAGTCACATGCTCTTCTGACATAGACAGCCAGGTGCCCCTGCCATTGTTTTCTTATGTTAATTATTTGTACCTGTATATTTGCTGCTGCTTCTGCCTCCACCTTACTCACTCACTCATTTTTTTCATCCTTTAGTATAGACCAGAATTAGATGTCTCTATGTGCTCCTTAGCAACAGAGCAGGGAGTGTTAATTACGAGCGTGACCTTTCACATTCTAGTATGGCTATTGGATGGTCTGTCCTCCCACATGTACTCCTCCTCCTCTCACCCTTTAGACCATGAGGAGTTCAAATCATAGTAACTACTTAATAAATATTTGTTAAAAAATAATTGAAAACATGTTTTCTTCACACTGACATGTTATGTAGCTAAATGATGCTATCAGAATAGACGTGGAATACGCTTTTTCTGCCTCCACAGATGAAGCATCTATGAAGTGGGTAGCCTAACTATAGGAAGTTGCTTTTTTCTTTTTAAAATTCATTTTCAAATAGCTTTTACAGGGTAAGTAGACATAATCATTGATAGTTTTGAGAATTTTGTCAAAAAATGATATATGTTACATGCCCATGCTTTTTAGTTTTAGGTAAAAACAAATAAACAAAAACCTCATCATATTCTATGATTCCAACTATGTTCATTATTCACAAGATAATTATCAATAAATTTTTTTTGTTAATAAAATCATTCTTCACTCATGGGAATGAATCCTTTCTTTTTATATTTAAATATTAGCATAATCATCAAAGTACAGAAATCAAAACTTTAAGAATTTTTTTCTTATTGAAAAAAAAGAAGAAACTAGAAGATATTTTCAAAAGTATTCTTCAGAAAAAAAAATTAAATCTAGAGAATCAGTCTTCTTCCTAATCCTCATTCTTGATACTTTCTACTCCATCAGCGTAATAAATCAGAAGATTTTTGGTGAGTACTCTTTTGTTAGTGTGGGACCAAGCTAGTCTATTGCTCTGATCTACACTAGATGTTAATTAAGGGGCTTAAGAAAACCATTGAGTAAGGTGCAAAATTGTGATGTATAGAACCACATTTAAAATTGTTTCTAAAAATCGAGTGCCATGTTATGGTAGAATGAAAGCTTTCATACACACAGAGAGAAAAAGAGTCTATGAAATGGGATATTAAAAGAGCACAGTGAAAGAAGGAAACCAAGATAAAAAGAGTGAGAGAGGAAAATATATTTTAACAGCAGGAAATGACATGACATGACATAAAAAAAAAAACAGAATAAAAGTGTAGAAAGACAGGTGGGAGAACTAAAAGTCAAAATTAACAACAAAAAAATAAAATCTGCTTAAAGAAAAATGAAAAGAAAATATAAAGGAGAGGAAAAGGATCTTTCAATTATAAATTTAAGTTTCAGTGCCCAAATATTGTTTTAAGAATGTCAGGATAGTATTTTTTATATTGCATTATTTTTAGAATTTTCTTAAATTTAGAAGTGTAAGATTCTTCACTTTGACAATGTGAAAGCACACAGAACATCAGTGTATCATTACTGCAGTGGTCTCCAACTGGTTTGGCTTGGCACATCACGATACTTTGTACCATTTGTATCCATAACAGCTGGGCTCTGACACTATTAGCTGAGCAGGATTTTAGTTATTTCTTTAATTTTTTTTCTTTTTAATGCATTTGCTTCCTCCTAAAATGTTATCTGGGCACTTGGAAGCCAAATAATTAAGTCTGTGACAATAAAATAAGGGTGCACAGCCTTTTTTTAAAGTAAAATGTTATTGCTTTACTCTCTAACCTCCAGCTACTCAGGAGTCTAACACTCAATAGATAATTTTTTTCTTTTTTAGTGTCCTTTTTTTTTTTTGAGTCTGTTACTGATATTAAATATTTTAGTTTTATGCCAAATGTCTAAAGGCAGACTATTAAAATAAAAATATTAACCTGGATTATTAAACAAATAAACTTCATAGAGTTACCGTAATGGCAGATGATAAGCTCCAAAATATAAACCCGATATATTCTCCCCCCACCCCCAAACTAACAATGTAGTGATATAACTTTCTCATTTGGCAAAGTGATTACCAAAGTTCATGCAAAAGAAACATAAACAAATACATAATTCTGGAGCTACAGTAAATGTGAAAAAAATATTAATTTTCTAGGTTTAAAAGCTTTTAATGCGTCTCAACACAGATTTGCTGAGATTTTGCTATTTTGAAGGTACTGCGCTAGAAAGATAAGCCATAGGCAGGGGAGGAGACCAGAATATAATAAATACTAAAAGCAAAATACTCACAGGGGTATGAAGTGTTCAAAGGAAGGAAGGCATCATCATTAGCTGGAAGAATCAGGAAATCTAATAAAGGATATGTCATTTGAGGTGGGTCGGATTTGGAAGAAAAGGTATGACTATTTCTACTGTGCTTCTTCAAGTTTAGATACTCATCCTATTTTATCTGATATTATCTTTTTGCTGATTTCTTCTTGCATTTCCAACTTTGTGTCTAGACCCTCCACCACGTGAACTGACTGAGAATTAACCATACCAAATTAACCCGTCTCCTGAATAAACCAAACTTTTTTTTTCAAATGACTTTGCCCCCACTCTTACTATTCTCCCTGCTCGCTTCACTGCTTTCTTCCCTCACCTTACATAGGTTGTTGAACGAATATAGAAGGTTTGGTTCACTTTCAACATCTTCCTTGACCCCCGTCCATGAATTAAGTGTGTTATCTCACGGGGACTTCCAAATCTCTTTATCTGTGGTTTGATTACTGTGTCTCATATTAGGTATCAAGATTCCTGAGGGCATGGGGGATGGGTGGTAAAGTCTCTGTGTCTTCAGGCCCTGTGCCTCTCAGGTGGTTAAGTACTGAGTGTCTGCGTATACCCTGATGAAATCAGAGCTTGGCAGAAGACAATCTGCACAAACAGAACTAGGGCTTGTACAGCGGCTGATACTGTAAAACCAACTCTGGACTCTTGGATTCACTTCTTCCTCTGACAGGGTGGGCCACTAAGAGGGGCATTCCGACGGCTAAGGCCATGCAACCTGGAAGCCCACAGCGCTACTAATAGCAACAGTAATTTAATTGACACTGCTAGTACATAGTCCTCCTTGCGTTTCGATGTGCTTTCCCGGCCATCATCTAAATGTTTCTATTCAGCGGCCTAAAGTGGCCCCTTCATTCTTATCCAGAATCCGGGAAACACCTTCCTTTCTTTCAGACTGTGAGAAAAAAAGAAAAAAAAAAGGGGGCTTTCCTGAGGCTGGGAACGGGGATTCCCTCTCCACGTTCGTGCACTTTCCACCCCGCTTACCCGAGCTGAAGGCGAGCACAGCGAAGGCGCGTGGGGCACCTGGGAACACTCCCGACACTCTGTGGCCCCCGCCTCCGGGAGAAGGGTCTGGAGGCCGGGAATCCGCTAATTAGGCTCGCCCCCATTGGTTGTCCCCAAGGCACCTCCATGCCGTCATGGTGTTATGCTAATGAGGGGGAGTCTCATTGGCTCGGCCCCCGGCGGCAGCTGCGAAGGCTCTGGCGGGGAGAGCCGGGTTGGCCGCAGCTGGGACCAAACCCACGGTCCCCCCTCGCGCCCGCTCCGGGCTGTGCCGCGTGCACGCCCGCGCGGGGACCCGCTGCCGGGATTGCCCTCGGAGGAGGCTCCTCGCCCTGCCTTTTAGGAAAGTGCCTCCCCAGCGCGCGGCGCGCACGCCCCCTCCCCTCTTTCTAGGTACCGCGCGTGTTCGTTTTTTTTTTCCGCGAAGTAACTTTTGCATTCCCGCCTCCCCCGAGTCCTGGGGACCAGAGGCGGTGCCGAGCCTGGGGGCGGTTCTTCGGCAGCGTAGATTCTTGTCAGAGCCAGACTTTTGCTCCTGGGCTCGGTTTGCATCATCCCCATCACACCCTCTGGAGAGAGGAGCCAGCCCCCTTTCAGCCTCAGCTTCCGGCACGGAGCCGACCCCTCCCCCTCCCAGGCCCCTTCCCCTTCCCCGTCCCTCTGTGGCCCCCCGCATCTTGTTAGTCCTCTCCCTCCACTCCGCAGAATTTTCTTTCTCTCTCCCTTCTCTCCTCCATTCGTCGTTTTATGTTTCCCACTCTTTGAGGAAGGATGGTTGATTTGGAGAGCGAAGTGCCCCCTCTGCCTCCCAGATACAGGTTTCGGGATTTGCTGCTAGGGGACCAAGGATGGCAAAACGACGACAGGTGAGTGGTGCGGTGCAGTCTCGCTCTGGCAGCACAGCTGAAAATGAGACAGAGATGGGGAGGCTGAAGGGGGAAAAGGGGGAGAAGAAAAAGGGAGCCTGAGACTGGGGGAGGGAGTGAGAGGGACTCTTTGACATGTCTCTCCATTTTGACTGTATAGTGCAATTGCCATAGACAAGGAGCTCTTCCTTTTCATTTTCTTATCCTTGCAAGGCATTTATTGCATTTATTGGGTACTTACTCTTTTGTCTATCTGCGCTTTCCTAGGGTGTGTATAAGGCTGCTACGAGAGGTACAATACATCCAAATAGCACGCAGTGTCAGTGCCATATAATTTTCATTTTTTCCCTTTAGGTGTTCCTCAAATTTGAAAATATGTCCAAGTTGATTGAAAAAGCACATAAGAAACTTAAAATCTCTTGCACCTATTTACTTCTTGTCACTGTTGTCTTGTTAAGGTGTTCACCTGCTACTGGGGATTTTATTATGCTCTTTAAACATTTGGAGTTATAGATAGACAATTGGTTTAAATATGTAACAGGTAGTTAGGGAAAATGACCTTGTCAACTGAAAATACTCACTTTGAACCGGTAACTGTGACTGTGATTAGTAATGGTGTTTGTATAGCATGACCCAACCTTTTTGCAGTTAATATATTTTTAACCTAACTAGTATATATGTCACAAGATTAAAACTAAGTTTCAAAACTAGAATGCTTATCACTAGCAAAATATTGCTCATGTGTTTTATCTATAGCATCACTGCTTTGCCTAGTTGAACTTCTGAAATTCCTCCGGCTATCTGATTCATTATTTAAAAGGCACATTATATGTTTCATTGAATTTAGTATTTTCTGGAATAGTCATTTCATGTATCACATGCCATATATTTTTGTTTTTAAATGATCTATGTATACTAACTAGGCTCTTAACTCAATTGAAATATTTCCTTTAAGTTCAGTTTGGTATTAATGTTCTATTTTAATTACATAAAAGATCCATTATTGGTCCTATTCAAAAATCTCATCCCCATTCAGCTCTGGGCAATACTCTCCTTCTCTTCCTCACCATTTCAGCTCCAATACCAACTCCTGTGTCTACACACAGAGTATTTTATCTTGGGCATCAATTTTGGACTTCTTCTTTGGTCTCGTATTAGGGGTATGGTTGTTTCTCAGAGGATAATGTTTCAATGCAAACTCTTTTTTAAGGCAGAACACATATATTTGTTAAGAATTAAAAGAACAAATGCCAGTTTACCAGTATGCTTGGAAAAGAAGGTGTTCTGGGTGACTGAAGATAAAGAAATGAATATTTAAACAATTGCAAAGCTAGTTGACATTTAGATAAACTGTATTAGCCTGGTTAAATGGCTTATCAAATGCACCATCATGATTATAGGGATGGAATCTATATTTATTACTTCAGAACCTTAGGATCATTATGTAGAATAGGAATCCTCACTCTAGAAAGTGTGAGATGGACTGAATTCACAAAGGATATATTTTGGACTTGGTGGTGATAATATTGTTTGTTTTTTAATATTGTATCCAAGATGTTAATTGTTCTTGAGGTTCCCTTCATTTTTCTAAGGATACTGCAGTATATTTCAGTAATTAGGAATTTTGGTTAGTTGAATACTACCCAAGTAAGTCACTGCTATATTAAAAAAAGTTTTACACATTTAGTTAAAATATCTATTATAATAAAAGTTTATGCTAGCCCAAGTCTAACTTAAAATCTAGGCCATATTTACTATTAAAATGAGGTATTAAACATTAAAAAAATTGTTCATCCATTTGACCAATTTTGTGGCTTCATGAGAACTTAATATTTAGTTTTAGTTCCATTTGTTGTCCTTCTTTGAAGACAAGATCCTTGGGTTAATAGTGATTCAGCCTTCAGTCCTTTGCTTATTTTCTCACTAGCTGAGTCTTTTTGGGCAAGTCATTTGACCATTATGAAATTCAATAATCTTATTTCTGTAAGGTACAAAACTAACACTTAGTTGGCACTAAGCACTGGCTAATCTAATATGTTAACTACGTTAATGGTGTGTATATGTGTGTGTGTGTGTGTGTGTGTAAGGGTTTATGTGTGTATGTGTGTGTATTTTAGGAACTAGGGAACTAAGTTTCTGGGAAATTAAATGCTCATCTTGATAATATATCTTATAAGTGCACAGATGACACTTGGGTTCTGTTCTTTGTGACTCAGATTCCTCAAGAAGCTCCTAAGTTCTTTCCATTTAATTTGTTTGAATTTGTAAGAATAATTTTGCAGCATCTAGCACACTTTAGGTGCTCATTTAAATGATAGTTCCCTTCTTCATTTCTGATTAGCAGTTTTCAGTTCTTTTTTAATTTTTTCTTCAGAATTCTAAATTAATATGCAGTAAATAAAGTCATCTCTTTTGTCTTTATTGTGCTCACAAATTCCTCTTTGCAACTGAGCCTGAGTAGCCTTCTTATTCAACTCAGTTATCATGGACTCAATTCCTATGGAGCTGAAGAGAAAGCATTCTTTCATAGAAGAATAGGTAGATGGTTTATACCAACAGATACATTTAGTGCTTTGTCTGTATTCTCTAGGCTATTTTCTATAAATATTCTCTGCCTGAAGTTTTTGTTTTTTGTTTTGTCACCTCCCCCCCCTTCCCACCGCCCCAGTCTCAGGGGATCCCCAGGTCTTGGAGAGCAAGCCAAAAGTGCCACCGAGTAAATGAGTAGATAAGGAATTGTTAGATAAATACCTTAGCTTTCTAACTCCTTGGTTGGGATAATTCTGAAACATGTTGCCCACAGTTGTAATTGGTTTGATGTTACAAGCTTTATTGGCTTTCTCCCACCCTCCCTCTACTGGTATTTTCTGGGATCAGTTCCCAAATAAACTACTTATGCTCCAATCCTTATCTCAAGGTATGCTTCTGGGGGAATCTGAACCAAGATTGGGTATCTTCTCCATCTAGAGTCACATCCTAGAAATGATGGAGGAATCAGCTGATGGGAAAGTAGACACTTTCTACCTTGCTCTTCATGTTAAGAATTTTAAATTCAGGGATGCCTGGGTGGCTCAGTTGGTTAAGCATCTGCCTTCGGCTCAGGTCATGATCCCAATGTCCTGGGATCAAGTCCCACATTGGGCTCTTTGCTCAGTGGAGAGCCTGCTTCTCCCTCTTGCCCTCCCCCACTCGTGCTCTCTCTCTCTCGCTGACAAATAAATAGAATCTTTAATAAAATAAAGTAAAATAAAAGAATAATTTTAAATTAAATCTTAATAGGGCATGATTGACTGGCATGTGAAAATGAGTAAAGCATATGATAGATGTGTGAAGGAGTGTGGTGAAAGAGAGAATTTTGGTCTCTACACCATAGATTTTCTGTGAACTAACCTTGGATAGTTCACTTAAATTTATACTGTATCACCTTTTAGTAGGGAAACACACATGCTTAAGTGCATATGTAATGTACATGTGACACATGTATGTATAGACTTTGTGTGTATGTGTATGTGTCCATGTCATCTTTACATAATTCCCTCTCCCTGATTTGCATTCTGATAACCTTTTCTGAGTAGCACATAAAGGAACAGAGTTAGACATAGCATTGCAGAGAACTGCACATTTAGCACATGAATAACATTAGTTTTCTGAGGCCATGAAATAACTGAGAGTTGCTAAATGAAAACACTGCTAATGCCTAGAGATGTCTGTTGCACATATGACTCACATTTATTTCTTTGGCATCGTGAGTAAAACACAAAAATCTAATTCAAGTGGCTCATGAAATATTTCTTAATGGTCATTTATCCATTCAGCTAATATTTGACTACATGCTGCATCTCAGGGACTTATTAAGTTAGGTTTTAAGAAGAATATAAGGAGGAATGTGAAGCAGTGCTTGGTCGGGAGGTGTTCACAGATAAGATTAGAGATAAGCTCCTCTCCTGAATATTGACAGTATTGTTGATGATGTTTTTGCAGAATTTCAATTTTAAGACTGTCAAGAAGATCATACACCCTTTGTAGATAGGATAGTCAGTATTACTTGAAAATAAAGTAGCTGAACTCTCTATATTAGGGATGGCTCAAAGTATTCTATATATTTTGAATCTAATATTTAGGATACTTAGTATCTTCAAAGTTACTTTATGATTAAAACTAATGTGACTAGAGACTAAATTTAACTGGTTTATATGGAAGCCATTCCGTAATATGTAGAATTGTTGCAGCGTTCACATCTATTATTTTGTTTTAATATTTCTATGACTCATAAAACCATAAAGATTTAGGATGTTCTCTTGCAGTTAAGTGTTGGTAAATTTCAAGTTTTAAATACCTTAAAACAGAACAAGCCTTTCTCATGCTCATCATGACTTAGTTTTAGTTTGGAACACAATGCACTTGATGTGGATAAATTGTCATGACCGTTGATAACTTCCTGTTAGTGGACAATTCTCAATTGCAGTCATACAGGAGTAGGGCTTTTATTTAGTTAACACCATTCAGTTTTCAAATATCTGGTCAGTTGTTTCAACTGCAGTAATTTTAAGTGTTATCTTTCATATTTTATAGGTGGCATTTAAAAGTAAAAAAAAAATAAAAAAAATAAAAGTAATGTAAGCAAGTCAACTAATGCACTGTAGTAATTGAAAACATAAAAGGATTTGAAAAAAGAGTACAATTCAATGAATTAATAGTTTAAAAGGTATTTATAAAATGGTGAAAATGTTTGGATAGCTTTTGGAATATGTGTAATTTTAGATATCATACAATGCAAATATATTAATTTATATAATAAAGTGGAAGAATGGGTTTGAAATGGCACATTTATATAATCTACCGATTTTATCTCCCTTAATAAAATTATATATTATTTTGAAAAGTAGCCATTTGATGTAAAGTACTTATTCTAAACTTGTAAGTTCAGGTTGTTAAATACACTTTTAAAATATTTTGTGTTAGTAAAAAGAATCGAATATTATTTTTACTGTTTATATAGTGGAATCAACTTTGCATATGCAATATCTATAAAAATGATCTAAGCATTTATTGTTAAGAGAATCTAGACAATGCTGTATTTCTTAGCACTGTTTATTATATTAAGGGAAAGCTCCATGAATAAGGAAATAAAAAAATTACCTAGTACTGAAGTAGGTAATGGTGCAAAAATGACTTTAGATACATACAGTGTAATACATGAAATGCAGATAAATATACATTTTTAATAATTTTTGTTTATCAATAGTTATAAGAATTCAGACATTAATATTTCATATAAAAATGTGGTTGATTTCTTCCTTTTGACCTGATCTTAGAATTGAAATGTGGCTTTTCAGATTACATAGAATTTATTTATTTATTTATTATTTACTTCCTTATCCACTTTCTGTATATGCTTATGTGTTAGTAATACCTCTTCTGTGAGTATTACATTCGTAACTTTTTGGACTACTTTTACATATAGTTAGTCTTTTTTTTTTTTAAAGATTTTATTTATTTATTTGACAGAGAGAGAGAGCACAAGTAGGCAGAGAGGCAGGCAGAGGGAGAGGGAGAAGCAGGCTCTCCACTGAGCAGGGAGCCCGATGTGGGGCTCAATCTGAGGACTCCGGGATCACGACCTGAGCCGAAGGCAGCCGCTCAACCGACTGAGCCACCCAGGTGCCCCCTTACATATAGTCAGTCTTGAATAAGGAAGGTTGGAATGTAGAAATTTCATTTTCTGCATAAGTTGTGATACATTTTAAGGAGATTAAACTTTCTTTTTTTTTTTTTTTGAAGAGAGGGAGGGGTACTGGGACAGAGGGAAAGGGAGAGGGAGAATCTTACGCAGGCACGGAGCCTCATGTGGGGCTCGATCTTAAGACCCTGAGATCATGACCTGAGCTGAAATCAAGAGTCAGATGCTTAACTGACTGACCCACCCAGGTGCCCCAAGGAGATTAAACTTTCTACTAAATAGTTTCTCCATGTGGCAGCTTCAAGTTAGTCTTGAATATGGGTGCAAAAACGTACTTCTTTATGGATGATGAAGAAAATGATTTCAGCTAACTTGTTTTACCAAAATTATTAACACACTTTTCCCCTTCTCTGTTAGTAACGTAACTCAACTTCTGCAAAAATACATTTGAAAGGTAGTATAGGAAATAATACAAATGAAGGCTAAATACTTAGAGCTTTCATCTTCATTATTAGTACAAAATAAAAATTAAACTAACAATATATTTAGTCATAATGTGTACCTGTAGCTTAGGCCATGCTTTTATTTTCTTATTATTAATAGTGGATGTGGTATTTTTATTGGCTTTTCCAAATCATGTTCTTGTTTATTAAAATGTTTTACAGTTCATAGATTGCTTTGTCATTGGTGGATCATCTGTTTTTATCTGCATATTTATGTATTGCCAATGTTGTCTTATGCACCATCCTTATCTAAGTTACTTTTAGAAAATGAAGCAAAAAGAAATACTTTATCAGTGAAATCTAACCAGTTGCTTTATATATTTATACTATTTATAGTTTGAAATTAAGTTAGTTTGACCTCTTGTGAGCAATATTTATTTATTTTTTAAAGTTTATTTATTTATTTAAGTAATCTCTATACCTGACATGGGGCTCAAACTCATGACCCCCAGATCAAGAGTTGCATACTCTTCCCACTGACCCATCCAGGCACCCCATGTGAGCAATATTTAATACATTCGATCAAGATGTTTTTAAACTATTGCTTTTATGAGTTTTAAATTGCTAATTAAAATTAATCAAAGTAGTAATGATCCAGAAAGACCATTACTTTTAGTTTTTGACAGTCCTTGACTCAATACGGGTTTTTATTCTTATTTTTAAAAATATTTTATTTAGTTATTTTGAGAGAGAGAGAGAGAAAGAGTTCACAAGCAGGGGAAGTGGCAGGCAGAGGGAGAGGGAGAAGCAGGCTCCCTGCTGAGCAGGGAGCTCATTGAGGGACTCGATCCCAGGACCCTGAGATCATGACCTGAGCCGAAGGCAGATGCTTAACCGACTGAGCCACCCAGGCGCCCCTATTTTATTTCTTTAATGGATCATGGAAAACATAATTCCTTTCAGAAGATCTGGATCATCAGATAGCAATAAAGTTGCAATATAAGAGAAAGTCACTTGGAGCACAGAGTGAGAAGACAAGGTGCATCTAGAGCACTGATAACATCTCATCCTCAGTACAAATTCAGAAGTGGTTGTGTGGAGCTGTAGAAAGTGAGATGTAAGTGAACGTACTGCCCAGGTAGAGTAGATATGGATAAGCAGGGCCAGAAATATCTGATTTACATATATCTCTTACAGCAGAGTGACCATGTGCTTGCTTGCAGCAGATAAATAAAAACCCTGGCTCCGTGAAGGCAAAGAAAGTGCTGTGAAAATGGCATTGGGTTCTTTGCATCTGATCATCTGGAAGCATAAGAGTAGATTAGAAATTTCTGACCTTGATTCCTCAGTAACTAGATATAACTATAACAAGCAGACTCTTAAAGAGAATCTAAGATGTAGTATAATTTCAAGGGAAAAAAATAAATCATTTATGTAAACTAATTCAGTGCACCAGTGATATTAGATTTATTTGTCTCCTTTGCCTGGGAAGTAGAGATGGGTTTGGAGCTGGGGATGAATCAGAGGCTGTAAAAGCCCTGGTTGCCTGAAAGGAATAGGGGGGTAATGCTCCTGGGTATGGGGGAAAAGAGGATCCTCAAAAGGGGGGACTGAGGACAGTGAGATTGCTTTCCACAATTTTCTCTTGGATCGATCATATTTATCTTTATCTTTCTCTGACAAATAGAAGCAGTAAAGGTAAACAGAAACAGAAAGCCTGACTGTCAAGCCTGGCTGGTCTGTAGGGGACTGTGGCTGGCAGCAAGTCCCTCACTCTTTGACCCTTTCCTGTTTCCAGTTTTCACTGGGCTTCTCTTTGGAACTGTGCTTTGGTACTCTGCACTCCTGCAATTATGGCATGGCTTTAAAGAGTGAACATCATGCCCTCTGTGTATGCATTCCTTGAACTCAGAGCTGTATTACTTCCAATTTTCACAGTATGTAAATATGTAAGAAATGGATTTTGCATACAAAGCCAAAAAACAGTGAATCTAAGAAATAAAGGACTGCTTGTTCTTGGCTTTCTTGCACTGGACTTTGTACAGAATCATAAAGATGAATTGTTATTACAGGGGCATACTTAGCCCATCTTGTAAATCACTGTGTGAATAGGGATAAAAGAGGATTAACACATTTCAACCTCATTTGACTCCCTGTGGGAAAACTTGTAGATTGTCCACATATTGCAAACAACCAGTTATTAACAACAAGGACCAGATGTGTGTTTAATAATGGACAGCCTGCTGTCTCGGGCCTGTCAAAAACTGAAATACCACTCGATCCCCTAGGAATCAGATAGGGTGATCAGTAAGCTGCCCAAGTACCAGTGAGGAGTATGACTCTAGTCACCACCATAATATGTGGTGATGATTTTGGCAAATTATAAATGGAAGCCTTCAGAATTTTGTTTCTTTTTCTTGCCTATCTCTCCACAAGGCAGGGAACATTTATCAAGATCTGAATGTATGCCATGCATTGTTCTAGGCGTGTTACATGTATTATTTCATTTAATTTTCACACCAGCTCTGAGGAATTGTTATCTTCCCCTTTTTATAATGAATTATCTGAGCTACAGAAATACATAGCTTGTTCCAAGTTACATAATCACAAGAGATGGAACCCGAATCTAACTATAATGCCCATCAACTATGTTTATAATGTAAACAAATGTGATTTAATGCTACTACATAACAGGACAAAATGTAAACAAATGTAAATGCTTTTAAAGGTAGAAAAAAATCATGTAGCATCTATATCTCTCTGGGCCCATATTACAATAATTAATTCAAAAGAAAAGCTATGGAATTTTCAAAGTTGGTAATATTTTCTGTGAGAAAAAGGGTTTTTTTTCTTTAAATATAAAGCATTGTTCTTTTGACAGTCTGGAGAGAGTGGATTAAAATAGGAAATTAGTAAAACAACTAAAACAGATTTTATTTGTTTGTTTAAACAAAACCAGAATGTAGATGAATCAGAAAGGCATCATATAAGATCATATAATTAACTTACCAATACTCTTAAAGTATTCGCTTAGGAAGCTTTGTCTAAGGTCATCCATTTCCCATAGTCTTTGCTACTTTAGTTAATCTATAATTATCTTTCTTTAGATATGGCTAGGTTTTTTGTTTGTTTGTTTATGTTCTTTGGTAGAACTTTGGAGTTTCCTACTTACACTTCTACTCTGTAAGGTATTTGTATCTGGGTGAAATTAATTTTTCTCAACCACTCTACTGGTGATAATGAAAACTCTCTTGTAGAGATGCTATGAGGTTTAAATGGGGTAATGTGAAATTATTGACTGTGAGCTTAACACTTAGCCCTACCTATTAGTTTCAACTATTCCAAAGAAGATTTGCAGTGGTTCATATAAATACATGCAATAGCTTAAAATAAATAGAAAATACAGCAGAGAGAAAAGATAATAAGGGGAAAAATCCAAATCAGGTGTAGAGTTGGAACACAATGTGAATTCTGTGAGTTCCTATAAAGTTCCTGGAGACGGGCCACAAAATTAGCCAGAGCACAGAAGACATGATCAGTTGCATAAGATGAGAAATAAACTAGTAATTCAGGAGAAATACAGCTTACCTTGGTGTTCAGATTGAAAGGACATCGCTCCCGTGGATCTTCGGTTACTGTATAGTATCCTCATTCACTCTCCTATCATAAAAGAATAGCAAGTTTCATAAGACTTTTGTAACATCCTCCCTGCCAGGTACTGATATAACTAGAAAGAATTATTCACTTGAAGGAGATTTTCAGGATACTTATAAATATATTTCAGTTATATTTTGTAGGACAAAAAAGGGAACACTTGAGATTACTGATGGATTATGAGCCTTTCATGTATCTTCTTTAAAAACTTTTTTTAATAGTCTGTTCTACTCAAAGCAATCTATAGATTCAGTGCACTCCCTATCAAAATACCAATAGTGTTTTTCACAGAACTAGAACCAATAATCCTAAAATTTAAATGAAACCACAAAAGACCTTGCATAACCAAAGCTGGAGGTATCACAATCCCAGATTTCAAGACATGCTACAAAGCTATAGTAATCAAAACAGTATGATACTGTCACAAAAATAGACACATAGATCAATGGAATAGGATAGAAGGCCCAGAAATAAACCCACATGTATGTGGTCAGTTAATCTACTATGGAGGAGGCAAAGATACACAACAGGGAAAAGACAGTCTCTTCAATAAATGTTGGGAAAACCAGACAGCTACATGCAAAAGAATGAAACTGGGCCACTGTCTTACACCATACACAATAATAAACTAAAAATGGATGGAAGACCTAAATGTAAGACCTGAAACCATAAAACCCCTAAAAAATAAGGCAGTAATCACTTAGACATTGGCCTTAGCAACATTTTTCTGAATATGTCTCCTAAGGCAAGGGAAAAATAAAAAGCAAAAATAGACTACATCAAACTGAAAAGCTTTTGCACAGCGAAGGAAACCATCAACAAGATGAAAAGGCAGTCTACTGAACGAGAGAAGATATTTGCAAGTGGTATATCTAATAAGGAGTTGATATCCAAAATATATAAAGAACTCATATAAGTCAATACCAAAGAAACCGAAATAATCCAATTAAAAATGGGCAGAGGACCTGAATAGACATTTTTTCCAAAGAAAACATGCAGATGGCCAACAGACACATGAAAAGATAGTCAACATCACTCATCATCGGGGAAATGTAAATCAAAACCACAATGAGATACCACCTCACATCAGTCAGAATGAATAGTATCAAAATGACAAGAAATAAATGTTGGCGAGGATGTGGAGAAAGGGAAACCCTCGAGCACTGTTGGTGGGAATGTAAATTGGGGTAGCCACTGTATTAAACAGTATGGAGGTTCCTCAAAAAATTAGAAATACTTTATAATCCAGTAGTTTCACTACTGGATATTTGCCCAAAGAAAAACGAAACACTAATTGGAAAAGATATATGCACCCCTATGTTTATTGCAGCATCATTTACAATAGCCAAGATATAGAAGCAACCTAAGTGTCCATCAGTAGATAAATGGATAAAGATTTACATACACACCACACCCACCCACCCACCCATACACACCCATACACACACACACACTCACAAAGACTCACACACTGTAATATTACTTAGTCATAAAAAAGAATGAAATCTTGCCATTTGTGACAACATGAATGGACCTAGAGGGTATTAATGCTAAGTGAAATAAGTCAGACAAAGACAAATACCATATGATTTCACTTATATGTGGCATCTAAAAAACAAAACGAATGAAAAAACAAAAACAGAAACAGACTCATAATAACAGAGGGCAACCTGGTTTTTGCTTCAGGGGGTTGGGTGGGCAGGTGAAATAGGTGAAAGGGATTAGGAGGTATAAACTTCCAGTTATAAAATTATATCACAGGGATGAAAAGTAGAGCATACGGACTATAGTCAAAAATAATAATGTTGTATGGTGATAGATGGTAACTACACTTACAATGAGCATTGCATAACATATAAAATTGATGAATCACTGTGTTGTACACCTGAAACTAATATGACATTGTACATCAACTAAATTTCATTTAAAAGATTCACATAAAGGAAATGGGGAGAGCATCAAAACCAAACTTGGCCTATTTCATGATAGTTTTAAAGACATGAATGCATTCACAAAACTAAATTTAGTTAACTAAAAAAACTCCCAAAACTTAAAATATATAAATGGCTTTGATTAATAATTAAGAAAAGCAAAGAGTTATATTCTTCATTGCACACCTGAAGTGTAAACATTGTCAGTAGAGGCTAGAGTGGGTGTTGCTTATGGAGAGTGTACAAATATTCTAACCAAAACACAAGACTGAATTGTGGTCATTCTCACCTCCTCACATTGGATTAATTCATTTATTTTCTTTTTGCACAAATGGCTAAAGTAAATATCATAGAATTTAACATTCCACTAAGACTTTGTAAGTATCCTGAATTTATTTATGTAGCTCTATATATTTCTATATACATTCATAGAGATTTATGTTAAGGACATAATTATATAGCAGACTTCTGGTTGCTGAGTAATTGATAAAAGTAACCCCAAACTACAATATTTTTCAACATATCTCTCACCACTAATGTCACTGTAGTCTCCCTGATTTCTCCATTTCAAAACTTTGCAGTGGTTTTGTCCTATTTTTTAGCTTGCTTCCTAAGTTCTTGATCTCCATGTATTCTTTTTTGATAGGATTTCACTCCTTTTATTTAAATGAATAGAACACTTAACAGCATGCTTCATGGTTCCAAGTCTGTTCTATGCACCCCACCTCTAATAATCTCCCACCGCCAACTCAATCTTCATTTAATTCTTGCAACTTCATCATAATCTTCTTGAACTTGATTTTAACATGTATTCATGTTTTAAAACCTACGCTATGTCGCTAATGCTTATTATATGAAATTTAAGCCACCGAGTTCAGTATTCAATGATCTTCATTAATTGATTCCTTGATTAATTCTTCCTAAACTGTTTTTTGAAATTTAATCACTGTAGTTATTCACAGAAATCACCCCTCACCTCACATGCTGATAGGTACTGCTCTTTGCTTGTATCATCCCATGAATTTAGGTTGTCTTGCATCTCTTCCTGTCCATGTCATCCCCTTTTTTCATGAGTGGACCCCTAGCTAGACACAGAGCCAGAGTTACTAAAGACATTTTCCAAATCAGGCTATTTAATATAGTTTACTTATTTTTATGTTGTTTTGCAATTACTCTCATGTTATTTTATGTATAACATGTAACCTTCTAGGGAAAAAGCCATGTCTTCAATTCATTTTGGATCCTCTTATTTATTTAACAGAAGCGGTTTACATAAAGACTTCCAGAGTTTCAGTTCTGTAATATAAGGAAGGTCCTTTTTTTTAATCTATTTTTTTAAATTATTATGTTATGTTAATCACCATACATTACATCATTAGTTTTTGATGTAGTGTTCCATGATTCATTGTTTGCGTATAACACCCAGTGCTCCATGCAGAACGTGCCCTCTTTAATACCCATCACCAGGCTAACCCATCCTCCCACCCCTCCCCTCTAGAACCCTCAGTTTGTTTCTCAGAGTCCATAGTCTCTCATGGTTCGTCTCCCCCTCCGATTTCCCCCCCTTCATTCTTCCCCTCCTGCTATCTTCTTCTTCTTCTTCTTCTTTTTTTTAACATATAATGTATTATTTGTTTCAGAGGTACAGGTCTGTGATTCAACAGTCTTACACAATTCACAGCGCTCACCATAGCACATACTCTCCCCAGTGTCTATCACCCAGCCGCCCCATCTCCCACCCCGCACCACCACTTTTAAAGGAAAAAAAGGTTACAGCTGTGAATATATATGTGCACTATTTATATACATATATACCTTATTATAGTAAAAATAGAGGTCATTTAAATTTGAGATTATTTTTCCTCATGGAAAACAGCTTTTTTTTAAAGCTCATTCTAAAACCAGGTATGGTAGTTTAAATCATTTGACTTGAAATGCCTTTCCCACATCTAGTTTGATATTCACGAGGAGCTTTCCTTTGGAAATGGCGAAGCAGAATGTGCTTCAGTCCATAATTCATACGGTGACAGTTCAAATGACTGTTAAAGTGAATTCTGAAATTTGCACTGGGAGCAGCTCAGTGAAAGCCATCAATCTGCTTAACGGCCAGTGGTGTTATCGTCCAAGGGGCTCATGCAGGTGTGAAAGATCAACTTCATCTCATGCTCACTAAGGTAGTGATAGCCAAACTTCCATAATTGGAGTGAACAGAGGAGGGTTGTTTTTTTGTCTTAAATCTTGTGAAATATTTTTTCTTATTGAAGAAGAGTGCTGAGAATAGTTTACTGTGTGTTTAATTTTGCAATGTTAATATGACTAGAATGATTTTCTTGAGGGATAAAAACCTATATGAAATGTATCAGTCATAGTTATCTAAACATGTTCCGAGTCTTTGAGTAGAAGGCACATTATTCTAAAACATGTATATTCCTATTATTATTCTCACATTATTCTAAAACATATATATTCCTATTATTATTCTGTTTCCTAAGTCAGATCATTACCTGTTTGTAATAGTGGAATGACCACTTTTGATTCAACTTCATTCCATTTCAGTACTCCACTTCAGTACTAGAAAGAGGCTTGTCATGTATCTCTTTATACTTGCAGCTTTACTACCACATGGAAGGTAGGAGAGAGACAAATTCTAATCACTTATGGAATTATATAATTAAATGTTTGCTTAAAAAAAGACTAATTAAAATGTTCATTATAAAATTGTTCTGACTTGCTGATTCTATTCCCCCTGCAACATGTTCCAAGTAATGTCTCCTTTTAGTAAACTCACATAATGAAGTAAGGGGAAGCTCCTCTGTGCATCCCAAATTGTGTTCTAATTGAACTTACTCTGCTACCATTGAGGTGTGATGATGTATGAGAAGCACTTGAATGATGTGATCCCACACTCAAACTATCCTTGAGCTTGTGTTGTGTTGGAGAGATAAGCCATGCAAGGTAACTACTATATAAATTAGAACATGGTACAAGGGACGGTACTATGGGAGTATTGGAAAAGCTTCTTGGAGAGTTCTAGGGAGAAAGTAAATTTAAATATTAAGATTCATTTATTGGAAATAAAGTAGTAATGGCTAATGGATCTTCCATAGGGCATATTCTAGGAAAACACCCAATAAGCAGACTAAATTGGAAACAATATAGGACAATGAGGATTAATAATGGATATTAATAGTTTTAGGGGAAGACTGTAGGAGACTTATATTGGCAAGTGAAAGAGTTTGATTTTTTTTTTTTTTTGTAGACTGGGGAATTGTTGAAAGGTTTTGAATAAGGAACTGGCATGGTCAAAATTGTAGCTTCAGTGGAATTATTCTTTTGGAACTATGTGGAAGGGTTTGGAAGAAAAAAAGTGGGGGAGAGTAAGCTACTTTAGTAGGCTAAAAGAGGTAGAACAGGGAGATGAAGATGGCAAAGAAAATACAATAGAAAACTTTGGAAGTATCATCAACAAATTTGAGAATGGATTAGTGTGAAGGATATCCATGTTTTGAAATGAGAGGAAATATGAAAAAATTGCTTGCCATGTTCATTCAATGCAGCTTGATATTCTTTATTTGGATTATAAATTCTAGGAGGCAATACTTCTTGTATGTAGTATCTAATTATGCCTTACAAAATGTCCAAGAAATGTGCAATTTAGTATGCTCACTTCCATTGATCAAATGTAATTCAATCCAACAAACAACAGTTAAGGCCTGACCATGAGTTGTGTTATGTGCTAATATCTCTGAAAAGAAAGAATCAGATATTCCCAGCCTTTCACTTATCTCAGAAAGGGAAGAAGGACAATTAAACAAGTAGTTATTATATAGCATACTATATAAAAATGATATAAGTATGAACAAATTATGAAACTACCACAGAGGAAAACAATTATGTGATGGTATTGTTTACCATAATATGTACACATAAAAACTACTATATTATATTTTGACCTTTTAAAATTTATTGTTTTTGTATTCTTCATAACATGAGTGGAAAGGTAAAGCAATCCCATGTGCACTTTATAGGTAGAAACTCAACTACAAAGAACTTAAATGCCTTTCACAAATAGCAGAAATTCTCTATTGATTCTTTTAGTTGCAAATTATAGAAAAGCACTCTAAGATAACCTCAATAATTAATACACTCAACAAAACAAGAATTCTGGAACCAGAGTAGTTGCAGGGTTTACTTTAGAGCCCAGGATATTTCCATTTTCCCCTTGGCATCCCTTGACAGGTATTATTTATCTATCTCTGACACTGGTCTCCCTTGGTCCCTGAATGGCTGTTCTAGTTCCAGGTTTGGCATACAATGACAAAGTCCAGAAGTGGAGAAAAGCATTATCCTGTCCTTGTCTTATGCCCTCATTTAAAGTGAAAAAATTATTGCCAGAGGCATCCCAACAGATTTACTCTCATGTGCTATTGAATAGAATTGGTTTTGTGCCATGCTCAAATGAAACCATGATAAGGGTAACAAGACCACAGTGGGTAGCTTACAACAGTTTCATTCAACCTCTGGAACTGGAGACGAACTCAGCCTCCTTGAAATAACTTTGCCACTTTGAGATATATGAACAAGATCAGATTTGTTTTTGGAAGAAGTCTGTGTGTGCGTGCGTGTGTGTGTGTGTGTATGTATGTGTATGTTGGTGGGTAGGTGAGGAGGGATGCAGATTGGGCAAAAGGTGATGGCTATCATGAGATAGGGAACTCATAGTTCCAATTCCAAGTATAATTTTAACTTAAAGTGTACTTTTTAAACCATTTGATTGTTTTCCTTCACTTCTGAGCAGCTCTCAAAGGAAATTATAATTTCGGCAGGTATCCTAAGTCCCTTCATAAGCAGAATGGCTCAACATGTGAGTGTTCTTAAATTCCCGTATGGAAATCATAATGTTAATAAACACTACATCAGCTTGTAACTGGGTCCTTTGGAAAATTGTATGTCACTCTAAATTGCCCCTGTGTCATGTTGATTAATGAGTCTCGAGAATACAAATCTTTTAACAAAATCAGCATTTAATTATATATGTGTTGAGGAAGTTCTGGTATTTTGAGTGCTGGGTAGTAGATGATAGGAAGGGAATATATATATATATAAGCTGTAGCTGAGGTGAAATCTTCCTTACTGGCAAGTAACCTTAAAATATTAATTTAGAGGCAGCAATTTTGTTTTACCTAAAGTTTTCAAGTAGACCAACCATAAGGGTTATGAGTAATGGAACACTTGCCCACACCAGCCCCCTAACTGAAAAGTCATTCTTTACCTGGAAGAGCATATCCCACATTATCAGAAGATCATAGAAGAAGATACTGAAGGTCCTGCCAGGTTAAGGGAATAGCAGGAGGGCCAGGCTGTACAAGAGGAGGTGGAGGGTGGGCTTGGGCCATCTTCTAAAACCTAGCCTGCATCTCCAGTGTGGAGGTTCCTCAAAAAGTTGAAAATAGAGCTACCATACGATCCAGCAATTGCACTACTGGGTATTTACCCCAAAGATACAAATGTAGGGATCTGAAGGGGTATGTGCACCCCGATGTTTATAGCAGCAATGTCCACAATAGCCAAACTGTGGAAAGAGCCAAGATGTCCATCGACAGATGAATGGATAAAGAAGAGGTGGTATATATATACAATGGAATATTATGCAGCCATCAAAAGGAATGAGATCTTGCCATTTGCAATGACGTGGATGGAACTGGAGGGTGTTATGCTGAGCGAAATAAGTCAATCAGAGAAAGACATGTATCATATGACCTCACTGATATGAGGAATTCTTAATCTCAGGAAAGAAACTGAGGGTTGCTGGAGTGGGGGTTGGGGTGGGAGGGATGGGGTGGCTGGGTGATAGGCACTGGGGAGAGTATGTGCTATGGTGAGTTCTTTGAATTGTGCAAGACTGTTGAATCACAGATCTGTACCTCTGAAACAAATAATACATTATATGTTAAGAAAAAAAAAAGAAAAAGAAGAAGAAGATAGCAGGAGGGGAAGAATGAAGGGGGGGAAATTGGAGGGGGAGACAAACCATGAGAGACTATGGACTCTGAGAAACAAACTGAGGGTTCTAGAGGGGGGGTGGGTGGGAGGATGGCTTAGCCTGGTGATGAGTTTTAAAGAGGGCACGTTCTGCATGGAGCACTGGGTGTTATGCACAAACAATGAATCATGGAACACTACATCAAAAACTAATGATGTAATGTATGGTGATTAACATAACAATAAAAAAATGAAAAAAAAAACCACCTAGCCTGCATCTCAATGACTATGGCACTATATCTCTTTCTTGTAATCAGTCATCTGACAATTCTAATTTGTCCTGCTCATTAATAAATATATTATCTGGCAGTAACAGGCATTTGTTGATGACTTATGGCAGACTGTAGGATTTTCATATAACCCCCCCTCCCCTCTCTTGATGTCCTTTTATGTTTTTGCTGATTTGGCATATTTAAAATTGATTATGTGAAAGGCCATAACTAATCAAGTGTGGGGAGAGGTAAAGCTGGACAAGTAACATATATTTAGCTTTATTCCTTTTAATTTCTACTTTAACATTTTGGTGATTTCCCTAAGTCTAGAGGGCCATACTGTTTTTAAAACAGCAATATAAAAATGTGTTATCTGGGATTGAAATGAGGAAGGCAGAAGGAAAGTCAGGGTTATTTTATTTAAAAAATAGCTTTTAGAAGGTTTATAGGAGCATATCTTGGTAATGCTTAGTAAAAACTGATTTAAGTATTTATATGCCTAAAGTAAAAATCTCTTTTAATGAAATGGGATGAGTATGGTACATTGTAAGTTCAATGACCAACACAGTGAATGAAAGGGACCATTAGATCTATTCAGAACACCTTTAGACATCCAAGAATATCAAAGATATGCATGAGTAGTCAAATATAATAAGTATTAATGAATATAATAAATGTCACAAACACATATACTCATAGTGCATACTTTTATAGGGAAGGGGCAACTTCTAAGATTAAGGATGATGGGGTGATCTCAGAAGGTTTGGTGCTTGGTTGGGTAGACACCCCAAGGATAGCAAGTATTAATTTTATAACAGAAAAATAAGGCAACATGTTATGTTTAAACTTATTTGAAAATTCAGTTGCTAATAAATTTTTGAAATAATTTTATTTATTTTAAAAATCAAGCTTTGATCTTTACTACTTCTAGAGTACAAATACTATGCTAAATAGTTATTTTGAGAACACTTAATACAGTTGGGACATTTTAAGGAACACATAAAATCTTTGTTTACTCATATACATATACACATTTATTTTTTATATATTGACCTTAAGGGTTATGTTTACATGAATGAAGTTATATTAGAGAAGATATAGTTTTATTAATTGTTGGTTTCACTGAACATATTGTTAAGTACATCTACTTAAATCTGTTAAGTGAAATGTATCTTTAAGTAGATTCTGAAACAAGATTACTTATGATTGTATAGTATACCATAATATGAATGTATTATATTTATTTAAGTAGATGTTATTGTTGTTAGGCATTTAGATTGCTTTCATGCTGATATAGTCTTTCCTTTAAATGCTTATAGGCATCTCTAAGGCCCTACTGATGATTTTCTTAAAATAAATTTTTAGATGTGAGCTTACCTTGTCAATGAGTAGGAACATTTTATGGCTTTTAATGAATATTTCTATATTGCACTACAGAAATATATTTCAATGAGTAGGAACATTTTATGGCTTTTAATGAATATTTCTATATTGCACTACAGAAATATATTTCAGTTTCTATGTCCAATAATTATTTCATGTATTATTATTTGATAAAAATTAATGGTATCCATAACTATACAGATTCTAGATCATTGCAACATGGTTGACTAGAGAGCTCTATATTAGTCCTTTTTCCTTTCCTTGTGGATCATCCTTGTCTCATTATATATTTACTTTATTTGTGTATTTTCCTTGTTTTATTATATATTTGTATCATTGGCTAAATGAAAAAAAAAACAAGAAAATTGACATATCAGTGCATGTATTAGGAACAGCAATAAAAGTTACTGCTTTTTAAAAATGTCAAAATGCTTACAATGTTTTTGTTTGCTAATAAAATCTCTATTTTTGCTGTGTGCTGATAAGAAGAAAAAGGAAAAAGATGAACAAATCACACCTAGACTTTACCCTCTAGGAAAAGCTGATGATGTACATGAATAATATTCAGGTTTTATTATTTCAAGTAAATCATCACATTTGTAGCATACTGTGCCTGAGACAATAGGGCAATAGATTTTACTTTAAATGTTTTATTTGTTTTCTGGGTTTTTTTTTCTGCCTATTTAACCCATGTTCAAATACTATCCCTGCAGAATTTGAGCTGCAAAAGCTGATATTCAAAGCTACTCTCACTTGAAATGGCAGTTTAGTTTAATAATAAGAAGGGAATTTGCCCCCACCCTGACTCAGCTGACAGGAAAAGTTGTTTAAAGTATTGATTATGATGATGATGATTATGATGATCGTAATTTTTCCACACTATCTTATCAAGGCAAGAGTCAGCCAGGCATTGAGCCAGAGAGCTCTACTGCTTTTGAAAAGATGAATTCATTTTTCTCTGGAATGAATTAAATAGTCAGGAGCAGTGGAGCATGTCAGTATGTCAAAACAGGGTAATTTGAGCTGTCCTAGCTTTGTAGTGGACCTTTATTTTATTTTGTTTTTTATCATGTTACATTTACCTAGACCACTGGATAGTCCATTTAATTCTAAAAGCAAGTATCAGAGAGTTGGTATTACATGTGCTATGGGTTATTTGTGGCACTTCTTTTCATTAAAATCGTAGTTTAGAATTTAAATGAAAATTTAAATAATTTTTCTGTATTGAATACTTATATAAATGTGTCTATAAATTATTACAGTTAAAGCCTGCAGAGATGAATGTTGTAAGCATCAACCTAGATTAGGACTCTGAAATGAAAACATGATACTTAGCAATATGAACAATGATAGAGAATGTTAATAAATGATAATACTTCATGAATTGTGGTATTATGGTATGCAACTAAATAATTAAAAGGGAAAGGTCATGTACTTTTAATGTCACTATAGTATAGCTGTTGAGAGCATAATTTCTTAACCAACTCTTACTGCTGGGCTTGGATCTGTCCTCTAGCATTTAGTGACTGTGTAGCTTTGGGCAATTATTTAATCTCTGTTATCAATGTCTTCATCTACAAGATGAGGATTATAATTTTATTGTCTTTGGGAGGTGAGATAATCCAGGAAAAGTCCTTAGCTCAGTACAGGTGATAATTACTGCTAAATAAATGCTGTTGTTGTTGTTAATTTATTAGCAATATGTTAGAATTTTTAGGATACCTAGAAGGCTTTAGAAGTCATCAATATGTTGTTACTTGATTTTTTGTTATGATTTAGAAAAATTGTTTTTGAAAACACTTATTTGTGAAAAAAAATTTAAATATATGAAGTGTTGGTTCTGTTAAAGCTTTATTTGCATTTTTCTGCATGTAGAATATATCCTACATTTCATTACAGAGCTGTGAGAAAAGTAGAATCTTGATTCTTGATGGCAAAAGTTTATTGCTGTTTCATGTTTCATAAGCTCTGAGTGTGTTTTAACACTATTATGGTAATTGTGCTTTGGGGAGTCAAGCTCCAAGATAAAGAATTCTTTCATTACTTATAGATAACAAGACTTTTGTTCTCATATGAGCACTTACTAGATACACTTAAAAGATCAAGCAAAGAACCCATGAAAAATAGTTTGTAATGATAGTATATAGTGGAAGAAATTGTAAATTGTACCATTTATGGTTTTAAAAAAATGTTTTCTCAATTTTAATTTTAGCAGCTGTCTAAGCTGTTCTCCTCTTGGCTACATATTTCCCCTTGTCTTCCTGAAAACTTATGTTTCATAAGAGAAAAAGTGACTGGCTATTGGTTCTCCTAATAGTGGGATAAGAAGGTGTCTCAATATCATATCAGTTACTGTCATTAATGGTAATAGAAAAGAACACTAATATATATAAGAAGTGTTATTCTTCTGGCAATGAAAGAAATCAATCAACCATTATCAAAGCAAGTTAAGCCCCCAAATGATCAGATTCTTAATAATACCGCTAATAGTTTTAAAACTTTAAATCGACAGTTTAAAAATCCCATAAGTTTTTTTTTAAGATTTTATTTATTTATTTATTTGACACAGAGAGAGAGAGAGAGAGAGAGAGCACAAGCAGGGGGAGCAGCAGAGGGAGAGAGAGAAGCAGGCCCCATGCCGAGCAGGGAACCCAACATGGGGCTCGATCCCAGGACCCTGAGATCATGACCTGAGCCGAAGGCAGACGCTTAACCAACTGAGCCACCCAGTTGCCCCCAAATCCCATAAGTTTTTAAACAAACCTACAAGATGGGAAGTCTAGTAGCAAGAAGAGAAGTGAAGGGATTGATTAGTACACTCATTATATTATTAAGAACTTAATAGAGTTGAGATTTATGTGCATTTAAAATAAATGTTTATCTTTGGATTTATATGCATTTAAATATTTTCCAAAAGATGATGTCATTCTGAATATACTAAATATGTGAAAATGCATGTATGTATTTAAAATACTGCAAAAAATGTTCCATTACCTAGAACTAAAAAAATTGAGTGTCATCAGTGTTTCTTATTTTTATAAAAATATTGTTCATAGGATATACACACTAAAGTAGCTGCAAGTATGAAGTGTATCTAAAATTTTCAGTCTTGAACTGTTAGATGAGCTATTCCATTCTCATCCTATGAATTCCTAAGACTATGTTCAAGGAGTTGAACTGATAAATCTAATAGATGGATGGGTGAAAAACGTTTTTTCATTAAAAAATAAAATAATTATTCTAAAATAATTTCATTTCCTTTGTTGCTCTGTTATTCATAAGTTATCAAATTCATTTGTGATCTTTTTAATGAGCATTACTTTGAATTAGTTAGCTTCCTCTTGGCCATAATAAATAGTTCAGTCATTTCCACTAAATTGGCCAATCAGTTCCATTCGTTTGGACAATTTGCTTATTGGGGTAGGCAGAACGACAAAGGGAATTCATTGGTATTCATTGTTCAAGTAAATGTGCCTAGTCTGAATAATCAAAATATAGATCACATTTATGTGTAGGAAATCTGTAAAGACCTTTATGTTTCTTCCCCTCCCTTCACAATTTATTTACTCACTACTTGTTACTTAGTGTGCTAGTCCCACCTATTTTTGGAAGAAATAATTTGTGTAAAGTATTTGACACAGAGCTGCTAATTCTCTTACCTTTCTGATTTTTCCCATTCCCCTTGAACTTTATTCCTCTTCTTCCTTTCTTTGGATTTACTTCATTTTCATAATGACTCCCTTGAGTTGTCATTTTTTTTTTTATATCTCCCTATTTCCCCCAATTGACCCCAAGTTCATTTTACATCTTACTGTACTCATACTTGGGAATAATAAAGTCAGCAAATACTGAGAGGTCAGCCTCTTCTACCTGGGAATGATCTTTAGAGTGAACAGAACACAGGTGTGGTGAGTCTTCTCCATGGGGCCAGGTCTAATGGAAGCATCTTCTTTAGCCAGAGTTCATTTTTGCAGAACACCCTTCTCTCCTCCCCCCTTAAAAAACATAGTGTTTGTTTTGGTTGGACCCTAAACAAAGTTTCCTGAATACTAGATTGGGTGATAAATCACACATTTTACTTATACTAGAGTAAAACGTACCCAGAGTTCCATCTGGAATCTTGAAGCCAATTAATTTTACTTTGAGTCCCAAGGTTCCTGGTCTAGCAAAGCCTATCAATTTATCATTAAAATAAAATTTGATTAGAAAAAATTGAGAGGATTTTTTTGACAACAGTATTTCTATCACTAAAATGTTTAGCTATCTAATTTTCTGAGAATATGTTCGTTCATCCGTACTCTGTCTCATCCTCATACTCTGCTGAATTAACTGTCCAGGCACTGTCCTTTGCTAATGCTTTTTTCTTTTGAGCCTTCTGGAATTCCCACACAATCATAAATAAATTTCTCTACACTCTAAGTATTTTTCAAAGAGAGTTCACTCCATTGCTTATTATTTTTTTTTTTTTAAAGATTTTATTTATTTATTTGACAGAGACAGACACAGTGAGAGAGGGAACACAAACAGTGGGAGTGAGAGAGGGAGAAGCAGGCTTCCTGCGGAGCATGGAGCCCGATGTGGGGCACGATCCCAGGACCCTGGGATCATGACCTGAGCTGAAGGCAGACACTTAACGACTGAGCCACCCAGGCGCCCCTCCATTGCTTATTTTAATAGGAACTAAACTGTAACATTAGAATCTTTTCCTTCTGTTCCCCTGTGTCTGGGACTGAGTTTCTGTTCTTACAAATTATAGACCATTGCATCTCCTTATCTTTGAGATGTATGCATTTATATTACGACCTTTGTTTTTTCCTTGTTACTGTGTTCTGTCAACCTTTTGGTGATTCCTCTGTGGTCATGGAGGGTGTGGGGGCAGACTTCCATTCTTTCTTCTTCTCCCAGATTCTGCCTTTATTTCTTCTCCCAGATTCTGCTATAGATTCTGCTATATTGTTATGTTCTTTACCTTAGTGAACAACCAGTTCAAGATCCTGGCTTTATAGTTTTTTAGTTTGATGACTTGCATGTCTAGTTTTCTTCAGCATCCTCTTGTCAGGCTGGAGCCTAGCATGACCAGAATTACTTCACTTCTGGTAACTTACACTGCAACATCTCACTGTCTCACTGATTGTCCTTCTGGCCCACACACTTCCTTATGAACATTAACCTGATTGAATTTTACGTGTCACGAAGACCTTCAGTCCCTTGTACATTCAGCTTCCGTGCTTCTCTCCCATTCATTTTTAGCATCTGTTTTTCTTTTCTGCCTCTTATTTACTCTTCTACCTTCTGTACTTTCTTTTGTTTTACTGCCCCACTGACACACTTCTTAAAGTTCCTGATGCCAAATCCAATGAAAAATTTTCTCTGATTCTACTCTTGCTCGTTCTTGAAACTTTCTTCTCTTGATTTCTATGATGTCATTCTCCTTTAGTTTACATCCTGCCCTTTCTTTCTTAGTTTTCCTTTATAGATTTCCCTTCTTTTACCTAATCTTAAGATTGGATTTTACAAAGAATTATCCCTTGGTGGTTTGTTCTTTTCACTTCTTATCTCTTTCTAGTTTGCTTTGTTTAAACTTCAATAGCTTTAACAATATATTGATGATTTCCAGATCTTTATATTTGTCTTACTCCTCTATTCAGAGCTCTAAAATTATACATACTTTTTTCCACTGAATGTCTTTTGCACAGTCTTGCACCAACAGACTACTCAACCCAGAATGTCCAAAATCAATTTTATCATCTTTTTAAAAAATTTATTTGAGAGAGAAAGCGGCACAGGAGAGGGAGAAGCAGGCTCCCTGCTGAGGATCATGACCTGACTGAAGCCAGATGATTAACCTGCTGAGCCACCCAGGTGCCTCATCAATTTTATCATCTTAAAACTACCTTTTCTCGGGCGCCTGGGTGGCTCAGTTGGTTAAGCGACTGCCTTCGGCTCAGGTCATGATCCTGGAGTCCCAGGATCGGGTCCCGCATCGGGCTCCCTGCTCAGCAGGGAGTCTGCTTCTCCCTCTGGCCCTCCCCCTCTCATGTGCTCTCTCTCTCTCTCAAATAAATAAATAAAATCTTTAAAAGAAAAAAAACAAAAAAAACTACCTTTTCTCTTGTATTTTCTATTTTGGGGAGTGGTAGCAACACACAACCAGCCACCCAAACTGGGAGCATTAAATTCTACCTAAAGCTTTGTTTACTACAAGTTTCATTGATTCAACTCATAGAAGGCTCATATAAATGTCTTTATGTTTCTGTATTAGTTCTTCCTCTTATAATTAATGTGGTTGTCATGCTCATCTGGACTATTGAGAAGTGTCTTAATTTTTCTGCCTCAGGTTTTCCATCTCAGGCTGTTGCCTGAGAATGCCTTCATTTGGAAGGAGTAATTACCTTTAGAGACATCCCATGTCACCCCAGTCCTGCCACTCCATAGTCACCCATGTTTTTGACCAGCTATCACTTATCTTTTATCTCAGCATCTTTAGGAAGATTTTCTTTTCTGTAGATCTCTATTCTCATAATCTTCTATATTTTACTCTTTCCAAACCATCATACTATCTAGTTTGGATAAGCTAACGCAGCTGACATGGTTCATCTGTACCCTGGCCTGATGCATCCATTGCTGTGTAAATGGTGTGGTGGTGAGAAAACACAAGATGGTGGGTCTTTGAACCAAGCCCCGTCCAAGCCATCCTATCTTGAGTGTTTCCTGGAGGCACTAAGGTATAGTGGCCACGACTGAAGAAATGGCAACTTGACCTTCCTTGGTAAGGCAGCTTACATAACTTGCCCTCCATCGTCCTACCTAACCCCCCAAACCTCACTAAACCTTAGCTCCGCTTTGCAAATTCATTTTCTCTGTTTGCATAAGAAAGAAGGTAACTCTTTTTGTTGAATACCAAAGGTCCTCACATTAGACATTCCATTTCTTTAAAAGATTTATTTACTTATTTGAAGAGAGAGAGAGAGACCGCGAGAGACGGAACATAAGCAAGGGGAGTGGGAGAGGGAGAAGCAGGCCTCCCACTGAGCAGGGAGGCCGATGCTGGGCTCAATCCCAGGACCCTGGGATGGGCCGAAGGCAGATGCTTAACAACTGAGCCACCCAGGCGCCCCAGACATTGCATTTTTGACCCATGTCCTAAGTTACATACTACCAGAGGTTACAATTTATTTCTTACCATATGGAATCTAAACAGAGAGCACAACATGTCAAATAGAGTGATGTGCTTTTCCTTTGTTTTTTTCCCACCATATTTTCTTCCCTCTACTTTTTTTTTAAGTTTAAGATAACATAGAAATTTAAGGTAATAAATAGATAAAAGGATGCAGAGCCTAGAATCAAGGAAGCTGGACGTTTTTAGATTTGTACAGCTACCTCTAGGGTATTTCCTCTTGCTCTAAGTAGTATGGGTTGGAATCTATTCATGGACTTTAGCTCTTTAATACACCATTTATACAATATTACTCTTTACCAGGCATTCTTCTCTAAGTGCTTTACATGCCTCATGAGGAAGTATAATATTATCTCCATTTTATAGATGAAGAAACTTAGATGTAGAGAGATTAAGCGACTGAGTGATGGTTATAAAGCTAGAAAGTGGCAGAGCCAGGAACTCAAACCTTATTCTTCTTGACCATTAGGTTGTGCCCGAAGAAGTTGGGAAGATGAGGAGGGGAGATGGGAATGGGGGGGTGTCTTTGGTTTATTTTTCTAAAATCTATTGTTGTTAAATAATCAATAGATGTTAAATAAATCCATGTTGATTTTGAAGTATATAATATGTTATTTTAAAAAAGATTTTATTTATTTATTATAAAGAGAGAGAGCATGAGCAGGGGTAGGGAGGGGCAGAGGGAGAGGGAGAAGCAGACTCCCCGCTGAGTGCAGAACCCGATGTGGGACTTGATCCCAGGACCCCGAGATCATGACCTGAGCTGAAGTCAGACAGTTAACTGACTGAGCCACCCAGGCACCCCTATAATACATCTTTTTAAGGGAAGCTTTCCTGAAGGACTGGCAGTAGCGGTTCTCCCACAGAATTTTCTTATGAGAGAGACTCAATTTTTCTAAAGTGTGAAAATTTAGACATTCGTAATGCCCATAATTCAACTATCATAGGTCTGTTCATGTACACATTTAGTATAATTTAAATAAGAGACCAATAAAATGGAAGACTTTTTTTTCAAAACATAATAAGATATAATGGAGGAAAGATAAATTGGGTGTTTTTATAAGACATTACTTTTAGCAAATACTTTTTAGATCAGTTGAAGATAATTTGTATTTGAGTAGGACTTCTTTCTCTATTCAGAAAATTGTTATAAATGAATGAAAGCTAATCTCTTCTTCAGTAATACTTCTCCCCGTTCACCCCCAGCCTTCTTCTTCTTAGGGTACTTATGGAGTGCCTGTGGAATGAGTCAGGCTGCCAAGAAATTTTGGATTACATTAACTTCACTAGACTCAAATTCTGGAGTAGCCTTAGGGAAAAAGGGTTGAGGGAAAAAAAATGAGTCAGTATTTCATTTTCAGGGAAGCAATCAAGACTCAAAAACATTCACATTATTAAATTTAATGTTTTTTTTAAGATATAGATAAAACTAAAACTTTTACTAAACTGGTCCAAATCTAGATATTTGTAAGCATATAGATTTGGGAACTTACAAAAATGAAATACTTAGGAGAAATATTTTCTGCTTCCCATTCCCTAAATATCATGTAAAACAGTATTTCTATTCCAATAAAAAAGGTGAAGCACTGCAGCCTAAATCAACATTTTCTTGGCACAGATTAGCATTTATGTGATCTTATTCTAAGCTTATGTGATATAAAAAGCTAAAAATGCCAAAAGAATGACTAATTGCATATATAGTAATGTTTACATATTTAATCTGTTCTAAACATTTGTATGTTTTGTAAATAGCTGTAGTATCTGTAATTCCTTGAGAATAAATGACCCAACTTGAAAAAAAAAAAGGTTTCTATCAGAATAATACATGTACATAGTTCAAGAAGTCAGAAAGCTTACAACAGGAAAACAACAAAACAACAAAACCATCTGGCCCCTGCCTCCATCTTACCAGCTTTTCCATGATCTGGCTTTCAGACAGAAGTACTTTTAAGTCTTTTAACTGATTTTTCCAGTTTTTAACTCCCTATAGTATGTTTCTTAGTTTTTCCATTTTAGGCAATATCCATCGACTTCCTTCTATGGAAGAGTTACAGTCTAACCACACCACTACCACACATCCTTCCATGCCCTATCCACCATATATACTCCTGATTTTTGCTTAAGGAATACCAAATATGTATGTTGTATGACTATTTAAATATTGTTCAAAGCTTAGTAATGCAATATACTATGATTATAGTTTTCTTATTCAAATTCTGTTTCTTAAGAATTTGATCTTTTTAATTTTTTTGTTTGCTCGGTTTTCTAATTTCCTATTGATAGTGCTTCCCTGAATGCTCAAGCAGAACTAAACAGTCTTTCTCAGTGTAGCCAAACCCATCAGGTAGTGCATCAGTTAGGATGGTTCAGGTTATCCGATGGTCAGAAACAGCCTCAAATCTTTGGTGGTTCTCTGTGGAGTTACTCAGGAAACTCCTTCTCCTCCCTCTGAATTAACCTTCATTCTGGACTTTGAACTCTCTAGGCTTGTTCATTTCTTTTTCTCTGTTGAGCTGGGACTTCTATTCATTATTATTCCATCATCATGGGAATGCTCTTCACTTTCTTTTATTTAGGTCTCCTTTTCCTAAATTTGTTTCTTCCTTCATGTTGGTGGAGCACATTTTCCAGAAACTTCCTGAGAAAGAGTTTTTAGGAGGGAAAAATTTGAGCTTATGCATTTTAAAAATGTTTTTATATTACCTTTCCATGTGACTAAATATACAATTTTATTTGGAAAATTATTTCCTCTCACAATTTGGGTGGAATTTCTCTATTGTCTGTTACCTTCCTGTGTTGCTTTTGAGAAGTTCATGAACATTTCAGTGAGATTTGCTCCTAGTTAATGAAAACTTTTATCTCCACTCTTCTGATATTTCATGATGATGTACTTTGGTGTAGGTCTTCTCCCCCCCCCCCCCATTAATTTAGTAGTGAATTACAAAAAGTACCCAGAGGCTCTATGAATCAAGGGGATTTCTTGCCTGTGA
Organism: Halichoerus grypus; assembly: GCF_964656455.1. Taxonomy (NCBI): domain Eukaryota; kingdom Metazoa; phylum Chordata; class Mammalia; order Carnivora; family Phocidae; genus Halichoerus; species Halichoerus grypus. The sequence goes on from NC_135718.1 coordinate 132,385,075, forward strand.
ACTTTACTGTGGTTGGTACACAGAGGGGCTGATCGTTTCTTTGTCATTGCTACTCCCCATCCTGCTGTCCCAGATGCCAGTGTTTCTAATTCTTGTCTCTTGGGTCAGTTTCTCCAGATTTGAGTTTTCTAGAAGCTTAGTGAAAAAAGAGTCCTTTATACATTAATTTGCAATATGTAGACTTTAGTATAAGCCCCAGTTTTTGGACAATGCAGTCTCCCATCCTCCTTTCTTTTCTTCCTTGTCCATCCTGTCTGCAACTACTCATCCTTCTGTGTTCTGGGGGTCAGGGAGTGATATCTGTCCAATCGTGTGTGGTAGAGAAGGGGATATTGGTACTAACAGACCTTGCACCCTTTCTGTTCTCTTGCTAGCCCTTCCCCTCCTCCCAAGGTTCCCCCCATAGTCTTTCCAGGGGCTTCTTGTTGTCCTTTGTTATCTAACATCTGTATCAATTCTGGATCAGTTTTGAAGGATTGGTTTTTCTCTTAACTATGGTATATGTAATGACTATTTTTTCCAAATTTTGATTACAAATGAAAACTTTTTGTAATATCAATTACTGTGTTTTGAGCACTGTACTATATCAGTGACCTAGGACAGTGGACAGTAAATAAGCATTAAGTAAAATCCTACAACATGCTAAAAACAGTGCAGTTTGCATTTCTCATGCTTATTGTCCTTTTTTTCTAATGAGAAAAGTACCCACAGATTTTAAAATAGCATACTTGAGAAGAAAATAAAGAACTTAAAACCTCAATGGATCATATATATTTTTTGGCTTTTTTTGTATTCCCAGGGATTTTTTTATTGGATTCCAGACATTATGAATTCTACCTTTGGGGGCAGATATCTTGTATTTCTATAAATATTCTAAATGTGTTTTGGAATCTTCTTATTTGGAAACTGTTTGACCTTTTTGGGTCTCGCTTTTAAGATTTGTCAGGCAGTTGTGGAAGAGCTGTGTGTGGGTTAGGGTTAATTATGCCCACTGCTGAGGCAAGACCCTTCTGAGGATTCCAGCCCTGGGAATCCTGAGGTTTTCCAGGCTAGTTGGTATTATAGGCAGCATTCCTGGCTCTGTGTTTGTGCTGGGCACTGTTTCTGCCGGGTTTCCCCCCCAGACTTTGTTTCCTTACATGCGTGTGTGTTAATCAGTAGTCAGCTAAGTACTTGAGGGGCATATCCACTGATCTCTGGGGCTTTTTCTATGTGTAGTTCTTGCTTCTCTGGTCATCTATCTTGTGATTTCCACCTGCTTTGGTTTTTCCGTACTCTTGGCTCTGTCTTCTCAATTTAGAGTCTTCCAGGCTCTATTTGGATTTTTCCCTCCCTGTGCCAAATGGTCTTAAAGCAGAGTAAACTGAGGCAACTGTGGGGCTCACCTCATTTGTTTCTCACCTTTCAGGGAGTATGGTCCTTTGTTGCCTGAGGTTTGTGGCCTTGAAATTTTGTGTGTGTATATGTCGTCAGTTTTTTGACTGTTTTGGGGGGAAGGTAAATCTGGTGCCTGTTACCCCATTTTGGCCAGAAGTAGAAGCGACGGAGTAGATGTTGATTTTTAGCGGATTCTTATTGTACATTCTTATAAGAAGTCCATATTTTTTCAAGCAGTTGGTACACTTAAGAGTAAGCTGTTGGCATAATTGAGGAAAAAATACCAAATTTCTCCAAGAGGTATTTTTTTTTTCCTATTCAATATGTCACCAGAAGTCCTTACATGGATATCTACTTAGAAATTGTTTGTGCAAAGAAAAAAATTTGATCACTTTTCCAAGAAAATGCTTTGATGGTAAGGATGAGTTTAATTAACTTCGCTGACTTTACCACTTAAAAAAATATAGGCAAGAAGGAAAGGGGAAATATCACTGATTGGATTGGTTGCTCTGTGAATTCACATTTAGCAGTCTAAAAATGAACTCATAACCAACAATGCTTAGTGACTTAAAAAGCTTTAATTAACTGCATAATATATACATGTATATTTAGATGTAGCCAAAGGTATTTTTTTATTTTAAAGGGCAAGCCTGTATCGATATGAAAAAAATAACACAGGAAGTTGAATGGCATATTAACAGTATCTTTCATTTACCTTATAATTTTTGAATATACGTGTTTATTCATACTTTGCCTATGAGACCTTACAGATGTTTTTAGAATTGTACACTAAGAATTATGTGTAAACTTTTCACATAATCATTTATATGACAATGTCTATTTTACTCTGAAGTATGCTACTAGCTGGTGCTCCTAATCAGTTTTGCTTGGAATGTTTTTCTAAATAGTATAAGTCCTTCAGGAGACAGTAGATTGAAATAGAAGAACCACTCAAATTCCTGTGATATCTCTGCTTGTGTGTGTCTCTTTGGATAATTAGTTTAATACTCTGAATCTCAGTTTTCTCTTTATAAAATGGTAATAAAGCCAAGAACACTAGCTCTTGAACCAGATATATCTGTGTTTATACTGCTTTTTATATCTATTAGCCTTGAGTTAATTAATCTTGGGAGCTTCCGTTCCTCCCATTGTGAAATGAGTGTAACCATATCTATTTTGCATTGCTGATGTTAGGATTCTTTGATGATGTGTATATAAAGAACCTAAAACACTGGCTGGCACTTCACAAATATTCACCAAGTGTTGGTTATCATACCTGCCCCAACATGAGCTAACAAGATAGTTGGGACAGTGCATCTTACGTTATAAATATAGACATCTGGGAAATATTAAAAACAATATGCACATTAAATGGTAATGTTTTATCTGTGGTAGTTATGTAGGCTATAGGATGTAAGCTTATAGTCAAGTTATCTGTAGGTTTGTGCCATAAATGTCCAAATTAAAGTCAGCTCAACTGATAGACTTTTCCTAATCTGTATAATGGCTGAAATGTTTCTTGGCTAGAGGTTAGAGCACTCACAGCTCTGCTGTAGTCAAGGGACATGTGGACATTTTACTTATGACTCATTCACCATAAAACTGTAGTATATTATTATGTGCATCATCTCAGAAGAGAGATGTTGAGTGAAAGAAAAAAAAAAAAACCTAATGTAGATACCATTGGTGAAACCTAAAATTACCCAGTCAAATCCTGTTAGTTCAAAAAATTCTAAATTTAAAAGAGAAACTTAAGAACATGGTCAATAATTGGTTTAATCCTTCATGGATTAAACAATGATTTCACTTATTCAGTGAACATTTGTTGAATTTTCACTGTGTAGAATGCACTCAAGTAAGGACTTTGGATACAGCAATGAGAGTTACAGTCCCTAGCCTTCTCAAGTAGGACGAATATGTATTTCAGCAACTATAATGGGTTATAATAAATGTGATAAAATTTGCACACAGAAGAAGTTATCCAGGCTGGAATAAGCTTGTCGAGCATTAAATTGGAGGGGGCACCTGGTGGCTCAGTCAGTTAAATATCCTGAGGTCATGAGATTGAGCTCTTGTGTTGGGCTCTGCAGTCAGTGGGGAGTCTGCTTAAGATTCTCTCTCTCCCTCTCCCCCCACTTGCATGTGCTCTCTCTCTCTCTCTCTTTCTCTCTAAAATAAATAAGTCTTTAAAAAAATAAGTTAAGTTGGAGTAAATAGAAATCACCAAGGGCCACTGTTGACTGTCCTAATTCTGTAATACTCAAACATGACACCTTCCCCTTAGTGTCTCACGGAGGTATTAGTGTTCTGTGAAAAAGTAAATTTGGAAATAGCGGGGTTCAAGAAACAGTTTTCACAATCACAGATCAGAAGACTCAACATAGTAAAGATATCAATTGCCTGATATTTATCTATTGGGCTAATATAGTTCCTATCATTATTTCAGCCAGGTTTTTTTTTTTTAGACATTAGGCAAGTTGATCCCAAAATTTATATGAAAAGGAAAAGTCTCTAGAATAGCCAAAACAATTTTGGGGGAGGAAAAATAACGTGGGAGGAATCCGTGTTCTCAGTGTTAAGGCTTACTCTGTAACCATAGTAATCAAGACAGTGTGGTCCTGGAGGAGAGAGAGACACGTAGCTCAATGGGACTGAATAAAAATTCCAGAAGTACACCCAAACAAATATGTTTAATTACATTTTAACAAAGGAACAAAAGCCATCCAATTGAGGAGGACTCGCCTTTTCAGTAAATGCTGCTGGAGCATTTGGGCATCCACAACTTAAAACATGCACCTCAATGTTAATATCACACTTCACACAAAACAACTCAAAATGGATCATAGAGCTAAATATAAAACACAAAACAATAAAAGTTCAAGGAGAAAAAAAACATAGGAAAAAATCTTTGGGACTTACAATAGGCACATGGTATTCAGACTTGACACCAAAGCACAATTCCTAAAAAAAAAAATGCACTTCATCAAAATTCAGTGCTTTTTGCTTCCACCTGTAAAGAGGATGAAAAGACAAATTACAAACAGAAAATATTTGCAAACCACATTTCAATAATGGACTTGTGCCTAGAACATACAAAGAACTATCAAGACTCAGCATTTAAAAAGAAACAAAACAATCCAGATAAAAAATAAGCAAAACACATTTCACCAAAGAGGATATATAGATGGCAAACAAACAAAAAGGTGTTCAGTATCATTAGCCATTAGAGAAATGCATATTAAGATCTCAAGAGGATAATTGCTACACTTTTCTCAGAATGGCTAAAAGTAAAAAAACAAAGTAAAAATAAAATAAAATAGCAATTCCTTCTAATGCTGGCAAGAATGTGGAGAAACTTGATCACTCATACGTTGCTGGTGGGAATGTGAAATGATACTCTGGAAAATTGTTTGGCAGTTCCTTTTAAAAACTGAAAATGGATTTACCATATGACCCAGCAATTCCACTCCTAGGCATATATCCCAGAGGAATGAAAGCTGATTTTCACACAGACACTTGTATACAAATGTTCATAACAGCCAGCCCCTGGTTCAATAAACTGTGGTAGATCTATACTAGGGAATACTAGTCAGCAATAAAAATAAAAAGGAAAAACTATATACTCAACAACTTAGATGAACTTCAAGGAAATTATACTGGGAGGAAAAAAGGGAATCTCAAAAGAATATGATTGCATTTATTTAGCATTACTGAAATTGCATGATTATGGGGATGGAGAACAGATTAGTGATTGGGAAGTATTAGGGATCAGGGTGGTGGTTGTGGCTACAAGCAGGTACCTCTTGAGAACCTCGTGATGGTAGAGTTAAGTATCTTGATTGTGGCGATAGTGACATGAAGCTACAAGTGTGATAAAGTTGCATAGGGCTATATACACACACCATACACATACACCAAGTGCATTTATAGCTGGTGAAATCGGAATAAGCTCTTTGGATTGGATCAGTTTCAGTTTTTCTGGTTTTAGTATTGTACTGTAGTTATATCAGAGGCTAGCTTCAGGAGAGGCTGGGTGAAGGGTATGCAGGACATCCTGAATATTTCTTTGTCCTTCTTGTGAATTTATAGTCCTCTCAAGATAAAAGATTAAAAAAAAAGCAAGCTGTAAACAAAATAAACAAAATAAATGCCTCCTGGAGGATATGTTTTCACATCTCCTCCATTATGCACTGCAAATTGTTAGAAATAAAATTACTGAATCTTATGAATATTTCAGCCAGTTTTCTGTGAGATAGCACATTCAGATGCTCCTCCTTCCCTCGCTTCCTTCCTCTCTTCTTCCTTCTTTTAGTCATCAGTAATTTCGTGTTCAAAACACTTTGAATGATCCTGGATAAATAGCTAGAAGAAAAATATGAATATCATGTGTCAAATCTTCAATCTAACTTTGAGTTCTATATAGTAATTCATCAATTTAAATTGTTAAGATCATTTTCACCTGGTCTGATTAAAAATCAAAAGACTATCCCTCAGTAATTTTTTAAAAACATTTTATTTATTTGGGAGAGAGAGCAAGAGAGAGAGCGCACACAAACAGGTGGAGGGGCAGAGGGAGAGGGAGAAGCAGATTTCTCACTGATCAGGGGGCCCAATGCGGGACTCGATGCCAGGACCCTGAGATCACGACCTGAGCCAAAGGCAGATGCTTAACCAACTGGGCCACCCAGGCTCCCCTCCCTCAGTAATTTTTTAAAAAGATAATTAAGCAATTAGATGTAGTGCTGGGCGTATAACCAAATCAAAAGCACTGTTTCTGCTAATTCCCAACATGAAAAGTGCAGTTGATTTTAGATCTAAATAAACCATGAAATGAACACACACACACACGTTTAGGAATAATATTCTGTACATTCATAGATTTTTAAAATGTATCTCTCAGGATTCTTTCTCTCTTTTTGGTATGTCTTTATTTTAATCTTAAAACTTAAAATTAGTTATAACTGTCATATTTTTCTATGAAGACTGTTAACGTCATTCTTTGAAATTAAATTCAATGGTCCAAATCTCTGTGAAGGAAATAGTTGTTTCCTACCCCACACATTTGGTAAGATTTAGTCAACTACCTATTATGTGCCTTGTGGAAATTTAAAACCAACACTCAAATTTTTCAAAATTCTGGAAAGACAAGACATGAGCTCAGATATACAGTTCCTGGTGATTTTTTCTTCTCATTTTACTTGTGTTCTTCTATTTTATCCTAGCATCCATCTAAACCTGGGACACTAGATTCCCTTTCCATTTATATCCCCATTTATATGGAGTAGAAATTATGCTTAAAGTTTTCTAAGAAGCAAGAGTCAGCATGCATCATGAAATAATTGAAAATCATGCATTAGACATTCTTGTTCTTAAAGTCTCCGTGGCGACTCTTCTGTTGGTGGTTCCCATGTTACTCATTCTACAAAGTGACTGGCCTTCTATCATTTGTAAATTCTCTTTTCCTTTTTCGTCAGCCTTTTTTGAAAGCCTACATTTGCCTATCGAAATGCATCATGGTGTTCAATAAAATAAAATAGCTTTTTATTAATAATATCCACTCTTATTAGAAATTATTTGTGGGGTGCCTGGGTGGCTCAGTTGGTTAAGTGTCTGCCTTCGGCTCAGGTCATAATCCTGGGTTCCTGGGATCAAGCCCTGCATCAGACTCCCTGCTTAGCTCCCTCTCCCTCTCCCTCTGCTGCTCCCCCTGCTTGTACTCTTGCTCTGTCTCGCGTGCTCTCAAAATCTTGAAAAAAAAATAATAATTTTCATTCCTCTCTTCCTCTCCCTCTACCCCTCCCCCCACTCATGCTCTTTCTCTCTCCTGAAATAAATAAATAAATAAATAATAATAATAAAAATAAAATAAAAAGGGACACCTGGGTGGCTCAGTTGGTTAAGCGCCAGACTCTTGATTTCAGCTCAATTTATGATCTCAGGATTATGAGATTGAGCCCTACATCGGGCTCCACGCTGAGTGTGGAGTGGAGCCTGCTTAAGATTCTCTCTCTCCCTTCTCCCTCAGCCCCCCCTCATTCATTTTCTCTCCCCCCACCCAAAAAAATAAAAAAATAAATCATTTGCATCTTATAACAATGATGCCTTACAAATTATCCCGCCAAAAGTGCTAATGCTGACTGAGATTTGTTGACAAGGTGGCAAAACATATTTATGTATCTCATGTGGATGCTTTTTCCCCAGGCTTCTCTGATTCACTTTATGGCACTCTCTTACTCTTTTTTACCTGCTAGAAAGCCAATATTAAGAAACCTAAAATCCATTTTGTGTGTTACCTGGATCTGCCTTCTTTCCTAGATGCCGGGAGAGATCCTCATTCACTTGTCCCAGTCACTAGGTCATCACCCTAACTTCTACCACCCAAGCTTAAGCTACTCTGGATTTGGAGGATCCTGTGTTAAGCAGTTTTCCCTGAACTGGGAGATGTTCTAAATGCCTAGGGGGTCTTTTCAGATACAAAACTTGAAATTGCAGGGTAAGTAAGTAAACTCTCAAAATGTGTCACTACCATATTCAGTTAAGATTTGTTGTGGTTTTCTAGTCCACCAGAGAAAGAGATTAAAAGGTGAGCACCTTTTAAGCCCATTAGCCTCTGTCAGCAGGATCTGAGCATTATGTAAGGCAAGAGGACAATGGTGTCACTTGGACCTTTTCATTCATGGTGTCAGAATATATTACCTCTCAGGCCCTACTTCACATTAAAAAAAATCTTTAGGCAAGTTTTAACATCTGCACAATTAGGGTCAGATTTTTTGTGGATATACATTACCAAAGATATATGCTATTTCTCTACTAAAACAAAAGAATTGACATTTCTGCTTTGTTGTTCCAAGAACACACATTACCTCTCCATAAACATACCTCATTCCAAGCTGATCTGGATTCTTTCTATGGAAAGAGATTTTTGCATCTCTTGGGCAATAACAGAGTTTACTGGATCTCTGGAAATGTGGGTCTCTGCAGTCCTTTGCTTTCTTCTGGATTTGCACTATTGGGACTCTGCTTTGCTAGGCATTAGGGCCTGATTGACCTATTGATCACAACTCTCTTCTTTATAGATAAGGAGTTCACAATGGAGGCAAATTAATCAGCATGGTTAATAACCAGGAACACATTTTACGTTTCATTTTTTCTTCTCCAAATTTAGTATCTTGAGCAGGGTGAGTCTGGGGAATTCTTCAGGTCTTTTCCCATGCTCCTCAAGCTCTTCCAACAGATACTGTAAATGGATCCATAAGCATTTCTACAAGTGAATTTATTTCCCCCCTTTCTGTTTAATAGCAACATCCTGTCTTTTTCTTTGCAAAAATATCTGACTTCAAAGCATTTATTATTTGAACAAATACGTGTTAGGCGTCTCCTATGTATAAGGCACTATTCAAAGTGTTGAGGTCGTACAAGTGAATAAAATAGGCAAACATTTCTGTCCTCATGGGGCAGGGGAAGAGGAGGGAGAGACAAATTAATATAGGTAGTTTGTCATATGGGACCACATCAGGACAGTGTGGCAAGAGTAGGCTATGAGAGTGAGCTGTGTGCTCATGTAACTTACTTTCGCCCTCTGAGAATTTCTCTTAAAGGAAATGATGGATGCTTGATTTTATGGCTACATGAATCAGAGGCAATCAGTTATTTATGGGGCACCTTCAAGATGACCCCTCTGCTGTTCAATAGTTGGCATTTACTCTTTACCTTGATCCAGTAGAAAGCCAGAATCTTGCTGTTTCTGAAGAGAATGATAGTAACTCACCCAAGGAGGGCTTATTCTTGCTTCAGAATCCTAGGCATCCTTGGTTTGTCCTTCAGTATGAGAGCTTGTCACACATTCTGTGATAACAACCTAATCTGCTACAGACAATTAGTGTACCATTACATCTGCCAGCTTATAAGATGTGTAAAGTATTTTCTTGCTTTGAGAATACTTAAAGTATTACTCTGTACTCAAAGCTCAAAACTTTTTGGTCTACTTGGTTTTGAGTCAGAGTGTAACACCATTATGTGATATAAAATGTTGGGATGAGGGTCCCACAAATAAGTCGAACTCAGTAAATCTGCCAATTCCTTTCATTATATTATTAAAAAGTTATTTGATTGTTCCAAAGTCAGGTTTATTCAGGCTCAATCAAAATGATGTAATAAAAACGCATTGTAAAAATCTGCCAATGCCCATATTTAATAGGCTTTTAGCAATAAGAACTATCAAATTCCAGCAATTTCTCAAAATGAGACTTTTCTTTCCACAGTTACTGCGTTTTATCCTAACAACAGATTATCCTTGCTTTTTGAAAAATTTTTTGTTTCTTTTTGTTGTTTTTAGTGGATTAAAGTAGAAGTGTTGTTTTGCATTTCTTAGCCACCCCCCCCCCCCCCATTACATGAAACCAGTTCATACAAAGGGCTTTTTCTATTCCAGCTTAGGCTCCCTGGGCCCTGGAGACTTATTGTTGGTCAGAACTTCTTACATAAGCAGAAAACGCCTATGGTCCTTGAGTGACTTTGGAGGTGATTAACTTGATTGCCACTTTCCCTCAGTCTCCACCTCTCTCCCCACCTCCCAAAATTGTCCATCTGCCCTGTAACCAAAACAAAAGCATGAATTTATTTTTAATAGAAGTTTCTAGCAGTGTAGAAATAGCAGTCTTAATTTTCTCCCCAGTCTGGCCAATTTGGGTGAACATGAACTCCAGTTGCTTAAGTTGGAATAAGGATCTGTAGCCCCAGGTCTGCTATTCTCTTCCTTCCCTATGGGTGGCCAATATTACTTCCCTGTTGTTATTCTTTTGAATTAACTTCATTAAGAATTCAGGGCTCTCTGGGTCTCTGTACAAGTCTGAACTCCTTCAGTAATGTTTTGCCATAAATAGCTATAGCAGTAAATTGTTCCAAATGATCCTAAAAAAAAATCTATAAAATTTAATCAGGATATGTAAAATAGAGACTTAAACAAATGTAGAAGTATAGCTTTATCCTCATGAAGTTACCAAATAGTAGATAAATTCATAACTTTATTACAGTTCCAATACAAGTTTAAATATAACTTTTGTTGAAAAAATCAACACATCACTATTAAATTAATTTGAAGAATAAATGTTGAGAATACAAGAGGTTATTTTGAAAACTAGACAGGCAATACTAAATATTAAGGTATATTTTAAAAGGATAAAACGTCCTTTTAAAACTTTTATTCAAAATAGTTGTAGAGCTCAATGAAATAGTGTGGATAGTCCTGAAATGATGGGAAATTAATATAAGAATTTAATGTTATTAGAAATAATTACCTTTTAAAGAAACAAATTTAGAGATATAACTGTAAAAATCAAATATGTTTACAAATGTTTCAATAGGAAGCTAAACAAAACAAAGCCTAAAAAAATTAAGAGGAAGTAGAAATTAACTTTAGGATATCAATGGCAGGATGGAAACTTTTTAGGAATAAAATTGTAATAGAGTGAGCCACTACCTCAATGATTCCTACCCCACCCGTTGTCCTGTATTATCATTTCTTTAAAGGGATAGAAAATTATCACAAGGAACACATCAGTAGATTTGACTGTATCTACTGAGAGTTGTTTGAGTTTAGAGCTATGTCTTCTCTCCATATTCCTATCATAGTATCTTTCTGCCATACATTTAATTTACTCTTTGCTTCAATTGTGTCAGACTCTGGAGAGAAAAAAAAAGTCCCATTATATAACATAACAAAAGCATTTTAATTTGTGGTGAATGCAGATAATATATTAGTATTGGATATTAAGACAGAACAGAGAAAACATACTTCTTTTTTTTTAAATTTTTTAAATTTATTTTTTATTTTTTTGCATTCTTTTCACCTTTTTTAAAACTTAAATTCAATTAATTAACATATAATGTATTATTAGTTTCAAAGGTAGAGGTCAGTGATTCATCAGTCTTCGATAACACCCGGTGCTCTTTACATCACGTGCCCTCCTTAATGCCCATCCCCTGGTTACCCCATCCACCCACCCGCCCTTCCCTCCAGCAACCCTCAGTTTGTTTCCTATGATTAAGAGTCTCTTATGGTTTGTCTCCCTCTCTGATTCCCTCTTGTTTTATTTTTTCCTCTCTTCCCCTATGATCCTCTGTTTTGGAGAAAAGTTACTTCATATCTTCATCAGAGAGGGGAGCAAGTTTCAGGGTTTTTTGAGAGCTGATTCCTTGTATGTGTGAATATTAGAGCTGCTGAGAATTGTGAAGAAAACAACAGCCACATAAATTGGAACCCAAGGCTAAGGGCATAGAGTTAGGATAAATGAAATCAAAGTCCTGGATGAAGGAAGGCGGGAATACTTAGGGAGGGTTAAAGTCGGCGGTGCGGCCCGGCAGTTCTCAGGCCATTCCATAATATTCCATTTCCCACATAGGCTCTTTGAAAAGCTGTCTACTCTCCTCAGTAGTCCTTCTTCACTACCCTCATCTCTTTCTTAGCAGAAGATCTCACTGTGCACTTTAGGAATAAGATAGAAGCCACCACACAAGAGTTTTCTCAAGTTCTCGTAACTAGACTTACATGAGCACCCTCTTGCACTAACTGCTTATGACACAGATAAGAGACATCTTTCCGGGTAGTGAACAACATAATTCTTCTAGACCCTGTCTTCTCTCACTTCCTGATGAATCTCAAGCATCCATTATCAATCCTATTTGTAAAAATTGGAGGAAAACATTAGAAAGTCCTAGATTTATGCCAACAATATTTGAGATTCAATCTCATCATGCAGAGACCTAGAAGCAATGTTATCACAAAATTAGACTTTTGGGAGAAAGGGGATATTTGAGGTTTGGGCTCGACAGATAAGGAAATTATTAAGAGGGTACACTGTCAAGAAGACATTCTAGGTAGATGGAAGAGGGCATATGAAAGTGAGTTATGTTCAAGAGATGGTCCTTAGTGTAGTGTGGTTTAGTTAAAACATTGATATTCAAATAGAATAAGATTGTGTGATATGACTGGATAGACTGAACTGTTTTATGATGGACCAATTCTAAATGGAGGAATTCATATTTAATTTTGTAATTAATATTCAACTAGTAAAGTTTTTGATTAAGGGCTATATTAATAACTATCTTTCTCAATTAGATGTTACATAAACCCTGCTTTTTTATGTATTATTTATGTGTTTGTGCATTTTTAGTACATATTTTGGTCTATGGACCTTATGTGTATTTATTCATTGATTTTGCAAAATACTGTCTCAAACATTTTAGGTATATACTCAAAACCTAGCAATATTTTTATCTTGCTTTTTAAAATATCTTGTAACAGAACAAAGTGCTAGTTCTCATAATCTATTTATGTACATCTTATACTTTTCTCATAGCAGGTACCCATATTAAGTTGACATCTGTATGAGCCATTCATCTACCACATTTAGCTATGGTAATGATGTGCAATTTCCTTCTTATCACTGAAGAAGTGTCCTTTAGATAGCTATTTGTCAGTTGGCCCCAGCATGATGAAACTATAAAAATAGTTCATCCATTGTGAAACTAAAGGTAAGTTTCCATTTTGATTTCATAAAGTTTTCTTTTTTTCCATTCTTAACTCCCACCACTGAATCTATCTTTTGATTACTTCACATCTGGCCTTGAAATAGTCTCTTAAGACCTTGTTTTTTTTTGTTCCATTGCATTTGACTAATTTTGCACATAGTTGCCAAACTCCTATTCATAAAAATGACTTTGATCAAATCATTTCTCACTGAAACAACCTTTATTGTGCATCTCCCTGTCTTCTCTGTGGTCCAAAGGATACAGTTGAAATTCTTCAACTTAACATTGAAAGACCACCAATTTTGATACCAAACTACCTATGGAATTACTCCAGCTGCTCTACTCAGGAAACCGTGTCCTTTCCTACTTTATTACTTTTCCCTTTCTGGAAGTTCATTTTTCCCCCACTGTTTTAAACTTTTTAAACTGATGGAATTTGACCTAGAAATAACAGTCCCACTTCTCTTGTCAATAAAGGATCGTTAGTGATCTCCTGCCCTGAATTATCTTTTCCTTCACTGCTTGCTTATTTCTGTTTTATTTAGCTCACTAAATATTCACTGAGGTCTTAATGGGGAGGGGGCATTTTTTCAGTTATTTGCATGAACAATAACAGCAAGGCCCATTGTCTTGAAGTGATTGCATTTCTGTGTAGCAACGCACACAGATGATTTCAGTAATACAGTAACTCTTCAACATCCAGGGACGATTATATTAAGCCAGTCATCATAATTCTTCATTACCCATGATTGGAAAAGGAATGGCAGTGGCCAGGTGGGAGGCATTGGATGGAAAATTGTTCCTTTTTGAGAGAATAAAAACAATAAAAAATGCTTTCTCTTCTCCTCATATTCCTAATATTGCTTGACTTTCCTGGATAATTGGGAGGGGTAAGGAATAAGATCTAGGTTAAGGTCCCTTGAATTCTTGGCAATTGTTGAGAAAGACCCCAAACTGAAGGCAAGAATAATAATTTGAAGCCCAAGTCCTAGAAGTAGGAAAGCTCAAATACTGGGATAGCCTCTGAAGATATTTAAGTCTCTAATTATCTACTCCTTTATATTAATCCTCTATACAGAAAGTAGGTGCAGATCACACATGAGTTTGAAGCAAAGATTCTGTATTAGATTTGGACGGTGGAATCTAGTTAAAAAGAAAAATACTGTGAAGGGGAAGAGTATTTTCATTTGGTTGTCAGTTTTTCTGGTTTTGTTTAATTTGTTTGCATTTGGCAAGAGAGGAGTTTGTCAAAACCACCAAGCTAAAATAGAATTTGTCCTGGAAGTAATTAGCTATTCAGAAAAAAAAAAAGAAAGAAAAGAAAAAGGAAAAAAGAAATTAGAACCTTACTTCACACTCACCAAAATAAAATTCAAGATAAATGACCCAATGGCCAACTTACTATTTTCATTTGATTTTTTTCAGTCACCTCAAATTTAGTTTTCCCCAACCAAGCAAACTTGCTCCCCGCTCTGTGTTCTTATTTTTTGGATTATCTACCCGTTATAAAATACCTTCTGAGTTATCTTTACCCAAATTACTGTAATATCCTTTTCATTGCTAGATCCTATTGCTCTTACTCATGAAATATCCATGAATACATCCACTTCTCTACCACTCCCATCTTCTTCCAAGCTTCTCCCATTTCTCACCTGGACCTTTAATTAGTTGGATGAAACTATTCCATTCCTGTCATCCATTTTCTCCTTTGTAGCCAGAGATCATTTTGAAATAGAAAACTAAACATATTTTCCCTTTCTTCACATTTTTGAAGAAAAATAATCAAAAACAAAATCTACTTACATTGTATGTTAATTACACTTGAATTAAAACAAAACAAAACAAAAAAACCCCCAAACAGCAATAACAACGAAAACCCCCGAATCTTCTAGTCCAGAAATTGTCTCCACAAAGGTAGGAGAAAAAGATACAACTTTTATCGCTGAATAAGCATTAAACCAGGATGTGATACATCACAATCCAGTAAGACATTGCAAGAACAGATCTCACCTTCTGATCTAGCCAAGCATATACAACCTGTTACATGCATGTTCTCAAGTTAAACAATAACTAGTCCTCAAATAAGAGGACTTGACAGAACCCTTTGTAACACACAGTTCCTCCTAACTTTACCTGGTAGTTGGGGTGACTATCTGTATTAACTAATTGGCTTTATCCAGAGGAAAAAACAAACTTCTCAGCTCTTTATTACAGGAAGTAGTTTTGCAACTTGGAGCCCAGAAGTTAGGCTGCTGTCCTACTACGGAAACTGAGATAGGGTGCTATCTCCCTTGATGTTTATATTTCAAAGAGATGACTCCCAGCTTAAGAAAGACAGTCCTGAGTCTGTCTATAAACTCACAAGAGGCTTACCTAGTTTTCAAAAGGATTTATATCATTTTAGAGGAGGAAAGTACTTACAAACACACATTTTCTAAAGTAAATATTCAAAGAAAAGGGAGGGTAGAGAAATCTCTTCCCTATTTTCAACTGGGAGAATTAAGCCTCTTATTTTTAATTTGTATTTGTCTTTACAACACTGAAAACCTTTTAATGCTTTCCATCCTTCTTAGGATAAGGACCAGAAATCTTAAGAGGCTTATAGTGCTGCCTGGTCCCCTTACTTATCTCTCCAGCTTATTTTTCCATGCTCTCCTTTTACACACTTTCAGCTCCATTGTTCTTACTTTCCTGTTTCAGAATGCACAGCACACTGCTTTAGCACAAGATTATTCTGCTTCACCACCCCCTTCACCCTTTAGACTTCTTTGGTCAGATCTTCTACATCTCTGTTCAAGCATTCCTTTCATTAGTGGCTGTCGCTTGCATGAGGTTTTAAGCCACATGAGCACAGGGGCTAGATCAGATTTTGCTCACTGTTGGTTTATGTCACGTTTAAGGTATGTTTTCCTGATGCATGGTTAGCACCTTACTAATATTTTTATAGGTACGAATGAAAAAGAGTAACATGAAAAAATAAATTAGTAAAAAAGTAAAAGAGAATATAATTGAATATCAAATATATGAATGGAGGATAGCTTCCTAAGATTAAAAAAAGACTGTAGAACCAGTTTCTTTAAGAAAAAGAATGATAAATTTGATTTAAAGTTTCCCTCTGTATACACACACACACAAACACACATACTCATACATATAAATCAAAAGGCAGATGGAAAAAAGCATTGGAAAAATACAGCAATGGATTAATTGCTATATTAAAATTTTTTTCAGAGGATATTTTGCAAAGAATTAAGTGAAAAACCCAGAAATGATGAAATACAAGTAAATGCTAACCACAGAAAAAATACATTGCCAATAACTGAGAAATGCACATTAAAATGAGATGCCATATTTAGCAGTGCTTTTTACAATCATACTGTTTAATATAGAAGGGGATATAGTAAAATAGGAACTTTCTTACATTGTGACTGGGAATGTAAATTTGTACAACACTTTGCAAAATGATTTGGCAATATTTATCAAGATTCTTGAAATGTCCATACTCTTTGAACAAAGAATCCACTTCTGGGAATCTACTGTGTAATGCAGTAAGCATTTTGCACATAAATCACACTTCACAGTTTGTTTTTAACAGTGTAATGCTAGAAACAATGTAAATACTCAAAATTGGAGGAATGGTTTACTAATTTATGAATATGTGTATTTATGGAATGCATTTCTCTGCAGGCACAAAATATGATCTTTTCAGGTAGTTTTTAACAACATGAGAAATATGTTTTGTTTTTTTTACTGCCAGGTTAACATACAACACACACACATATAATACCTATATGTATAATACCTACACATATAAATGCATATAAATATGCATATATAATACATAATACATACATACACAATGTTAAATAACAAAAACAATATTCCATTTATTTACTGTGACCTATATTAAAAGTAAGTAGATTATGCATAAAAGACATTTTACCTTAGGTGATCTTTAAAAAGCTCTTATTTAGGTATGATCAACTTAAGGAGCGTATTTAGTGAATGTTTTTCCCCAAGTAAAACAACTATTGTTTACCTACTTGTTTTTTGTTTATGTGTACCTCATTTGTATTTCAAATAAATGTACCTCTCAAGATATTGCTTGCTTTATGAAAATTGATGTATTGTCACCTTTTCATAAAACTATATATAAACCTGTGTGTTGGAATTAGAGATTTATAGCTAAATTTTTTTACGTACTAAAAATATTCAAAAACTGGCACGTTAATCAGTATGTATTTTTCAATTTTACTATACTTTCACAAAATAATTAAAAATAAGTTTCAACTCTGAAAGAAAATGCATTACACTATATAAAAAAGAGAGTAAATAAGAAACCATCAGAAAAATATTTGGAAAAAAGGCAAATGTAAGAGAATTGTGAGCTTATTTAATTCAGCATTTTCTCTACTTACCATTAGTTCACAGCTTATTTGTTTTTGGTTCTGTTTTCCTGGCAAATCATTGACCAAGTCCCCAAAGACATTAGAGATTCTGGTAAGTTACACATTACTTGGCTTGTTACACTGGTTGTGGAAATATTATTCCTCCCATTTTCCTACAAAAGCTGCAGGCCAAAACAAAACAAAACAAAAAGAAAGAAAAAAGCCCCACAGAAGTGAAGGCAAATTTCAAAATTATTACACAGTCACAGATTAGATATAATATCCTTACTTTGTCTTTTTTGTTAATTGTTAACTTGAGGTAGATTTTAATAGATTTAACTACTTGATTCTATTTGGTATCTATGATTTCCACATGCACCTCTTCGTATGGTATGGGAGTTGCATTTGTAATTTCTCCAGCAGTGGATAGGATATGGGACTATGGCTACTGAAGAACTTTCTTTGATTTTATTATATCATGTTATTTTCTAATTAGGAAGAAAAATCAATCACTCACTGTATTATAATAGCAGCTTGCAGTAAAAGAAAAAAGTATTAGACATCATGCACTTTGCCAGGATGCTGATTTGTAACATTTTGGTGACAGCAATGAGATAAAATATTAGAGTCTTTTTAGGATGTGCAACCTCTCACATCTCACCACATAAGAGTAATTAGATTGTATTGCTTTTTCTTAATAATTCTGAAAGGTATTTTTTGATAAAGAAGTTTGATTTCCTTGGGAACAAAGGATGCATCTTAAAATAGTAAATACATATTTTCATTTAAATGAATGTAGATAACTGGAAAACTGATTTATTAACCTGCTTCATCAAGTAAATTACCTGCTCTTATTAACAAATAAGTCTTCAAAAATATGAATTTTTTTTACCTCCCCTTTTAGTGATCTTATAATTTTCTCCCTTTTTTTTTTGCATGCTTCTCATCACTTTGATATTAGATGGGGCTAATTGTGGTAAGCAAAATTGAGTTACACTGGTGTTATTTAATGAATTCTCTGTGAATACTGGACCAGATTGTCATTTTTCTTATAAGCCCACCATTTATTTATTTATTTATTTATTTATTTATTTATTTATTTGGTACAGAGATTATGTTGAGTCATAAACTTTGTAAGAGGAGAATAACCACAGGGGCCATGAAAAAGTACATCTTGACTATTAATTAACACGAAGCTGCTTACTACAGGTGATAGAGTTCAGTGGGAATGTTCCTCAGCATCATTATATTCCTCAAGAAATGGGATAAGATGATATTTGCTATGTTTTTGGTTAATTCTTACTCAAAATTATGATACATGCAAATACTATAAGAATTATGAAAAGAAGATTTTATGCCATTGTTGTCTTTCTAAAACAGGAATGGTTTAGCTCTTTATGAACTACTGTGGAGATATCTGGAAAATGAAAAAACTCATGATTTTAATAATAAAACTATCAGTAATTCTTTTTAAAAGCAAATACAATGTAAGGATGAACACAGCTATTGAAAGAGTTGGGGAGTATCATTTTAGAATTAGAGTATGGTCTCTGTTTTCCACTGGCATAAAAATATTTATTTGTTCTCTCTTTTTTTTTTTTTGACTTATTTTATTTGGGTTCAAGATAGGGATTGGAATTGGGTAGGCAACCACTCTGATGACCTGATAGACAAGGATAAGAAGGACAGCAGAATTGTCAAGAGTTTGAGGTTCATTGAATTCATAAATATTTCTGACATATCACAAAATCCCATTACTTTTAATATAGTGCTTAGATTCCTATAACATTCTGAACTTCTCAAAATATGTCTCACATGTTGTAGTCAGTTCCCGGTGTAACAATTCAAAAAGGACACCAACCAGGGAAAATAGAAGAGTGAATTGTTCTCCTTATAATAGAAGGGAAGATATCAGGATGGAGAGTATGAGAGAAATATATTCCAATGCCTGGACATATTCAAGTTCTTCAGGGAAGTGACCACCTTGCTTATTTAAGTCAATATGGTAGACTTTCTACCTAGCACTAACTAAAGCCCACAGTGGATGTTTTATAAATGAATGTAATTGGGAAAGAAACTTGTTTTGTCATGATTCAGAGATAGCAGGAAGCTACAGGAAAGCACATAGAAGAAGAACTGTCCCAGATTTAGGATCAGACTTCATCCTAATGAAGTGGGTTCCCTATCACTAACATTGACTGCAAAGGCTGGACATTTGTCTTTTCTAGATGATTTAGAAGGTGTCTCTCTAAGGAATAGAAGAAAGTAGATATTGGGCGCCTGGGTGGCTCAGTCGTTGAGTGTCTGCCTTCTGCTCAGGTCATGATCCCAGGGTTCTGGGATCGAGCCCCGCATCGGGCTCCCTGCTTGGCGGGAGGCCTGCTTCTCCCTCTCCCACTCCCCCCGCTTGTGTTCCCTCTCTCACTGTGTCTCTTTCTGTCAAATAAATAAAATCTTAAAAAAAAAAAAAGAAGAAGAAAGTAGATTTTAAGGAACATTCACATTTTAATTTTATAGGATCCTACTTTATATATCCTTTGCATACAAAAACTGCTGTCACCACCATCTAAATGAAATAACAAAGTAGTCAAAGTTTATTTTTATAAACCCCTCTCTCCACGTGAGATTCCCTCTCCTTTTAAAAACAGTCCTTCCATCTTCAACACCCTCAAAATCCGCACATCTACCTGCCACACACTGGCTCACCTATTCCCTGGAGCTGTACTCTGGATACAATTTCAAATATCAAATCTGTTTTGTTCCTCAAACCAAAACAAAAACAGTTCTTATTGTGTTTTTGTGTTATAATCTGATGAAAGTAATTTAACAGAGGTTATGGATTTAAGATAGATTTAGCAGTCTCGGAGGGTATTTAAGCATGAGTTAATCTCGTCAGTCTCTAAGTAGTCAGGCATAGAAGAGGTGAGAACCGGGAACCTCGGAGCTTTACTCGCCTCCTGGAGGCCAAGCTGTGCCTACTCACTTTCTTCATGACTCCCCTAGAGGTAGTGCTGTAAAAACATGTGCTGTGAATAGAGAAAACATGGTCTGGCACAACGTTGGCAAATATCTGAAATCATGAATCATAAATATATGAATGTGAAGAATTTCTTGTATTTTGAAAAAAAAATACATCATTAGGAACATAATCTTCCCGTGTTGCATTCAAATTTTCCATGGGGGTTAGCTGAATTTACTTCAGCAATCTTTCTCCTTTCTACCATGTTTTTTTCTTTTTACTGCCCCTACAGCCTTTGGTTCAGAGAACAGAAGCATCTACCTGAAGGAAACAGAGTTCCCAGGATAACTAAATAGACAGGGAATAGAAGTGAGAAACAGAACATGTTGTTTTTTGGTGTTTGCTGGCTGACTTATTTTAGAACCTGTACAAGTTATCTTGTGCCTATTTTTAAGCCTGTGTACATGGATACAATGAAAGTGTGGTTTACATTTAAAATCTTTTTTAAGTTAAGTTTTTCATTTTAATTCCATGTAGTTAACCCACAATGTTATATTAGTTCCAGTATGTTTAAAATCTTAAATGGTGTCATATATATTAACACAATACATAACTTATTGGAGAAAGACTACAAGGCTAAAATTATTTTCTTGATTTTGATAAT
Source organism: Halichoerus grypus (assembly GCF_964656455.1). Lineage (NCBI taxonomy): Eukaryota > Metazoa > Chordata > Mammalia > Carnivora > Phocidae > Halichoerus > Halichoerus grypus. The sequence continues at coordinate 132,405,992 of NC_135718.1, forward strand.
AATTTATTAAAATAGTATATCCAACAGAAATTACATGCATTGTAAAAATCCATGTTTTTCTGACAGAGTGATCACAGAATGTGCCATGTTTAAAATAACCAATCTTCATTCTGTGTTTTTTCTTACACATGGTACTTGAAGTAAAACACTTAAGAGGAATCTAGACAATCCAAATGTTTGATTTTCAAAATGATTTTGCCAGGATCTTTGGGCTTAAATTTTTTCTCTCACTCCTGCTGAGAAAGTGCATACATTTTGAAATTTAGTCTATTTGAGCAATGCTTTTTTCCCTTTCAGCTGATAATAAGCATATGGGAGTGGGATTGAATTTGAGACAAGCTGTTGATCTCTATTGAACACCCAAAAAAAAAAAATGTAAGGTCTCAAAAAAATTTTTTTTAAACTAGCTCTCCACTGATAGGCTAAAAATGAATTAGAAATTCAGTACACTGATGTAAAATCATCCTGATATGGGGCTTATAGGAAGAAAAGTGTGGTTGTGGTATATTTTATAATTGGGGTTGTGATTATTTTGCCTAGTCCTTAGAGTTATAAAGTTACAGTGTTCAAGGAAGAGAATTAAGAATCAGATAAGGATACAGATATTCACAAAATGGCAGCAAGAATATTATTATCATACCTTTTATGTCACCATTCTTTTGTTATCTTATGGTTTGCTATTTTTAGAACCATATCATTAGGAATAACATATATATCATTTCATATATTTAGATTGATAGATATCCTTCTCTACCCCTAAGACTTTGAACATATAGAGACCATACATTAGAGATATGAACTGATTTTAAAGAACATAGTTATAAATTTTCTGCTGTTTATATTGAGAGAGCAGGTTTCAGAGAAATCAAGTGGTATATCTAAAAGGAATTGAGAGACCTGGGTTTCATTTGTATCTTTATGATACTGGATACACACAACCATTTACCTTTCCTGGTTCTCATTCTCTTTGTAAACCAACAAGGCTGAACCAGAATAGCCATTTCTAGCCCTAGTTAGTCTGACCAGAGTAAGGAATAGGTGTCTTAGAACATTTGTAAACTCATGAGGTCTGTGTTTGGGGCCTTCTGGCTTCCATTTTGTGGCCACTGTGCCCTCCCTCTTGCTCATCCTCTTTCTGTGTAAGACATTCGGGCCTAAGGGCCCATGAGATTTCCTACCAAACTCTCTCCTTTTTGCCATTTTGCCAAGATTTATTGTGTCTTTTATAACGTGTTGTTTGGTTTAACCTCTGTTAAAATACCCAGATCCTATTCAATTAAACTCTGCTTTCAGCTAGCAACAAAAAATACTTGACTTTTTGAGGAACCTCCATGCTGTTATCCAGAGTGGCTGCACCATTTTGCATTCCCACCAACAGTGCAAGAGGGTTTCCCTTTCTCTACATCCTCACCAACACTTGTTGTTTCTTGTGTTGCTGATTTTAGCCATTCTGACAGGTGTGAGGTGATATCTCATTGTAGTTTTGATTTGTATTTCCCTGATGATGAGTGATGTTGAGTATCTTTTCATGTGTCTATTAGCTATCTGAATGTCTTGTTTGGAAAAATATCTATTTGTGTCTTCTGCCCATTTTTTAACTGGATTATTTGTTTTTTGTGTGTTGAGTTTGATAAGTTCTTTATAGATTTTGGATGCTAACCTTTTATCAGATATGTCATTTGCAAATATCTTCTCCCTTTCTGTAGGGTGCCTTTTAGTTTTGTTGATTGTTTCCTTCACTGTACAGAAGTTTTTTATTTTGATGAAGTCCCAATAGTTTATTTTTCCTTTTGTTTCCTTGCCTCTGGAGACATATCTAGAAAGAAGTAGCCATGGCTAATGTCAAAGAGGCTGCTGCCTGTGTTCTCCTCTAGGATTTTTATGGTTTCAAATCTCATATCCACCAATTGCACCACTAGGTATTTACCCAAAGAATAACTCAAAGGGATATTTGCATCCTGATGTTTATAGCAGCATTATCTACAATAGCCAAATTATGGAAACAGCCCAAGTGTCCATCAGCTGATGAATGGATAAAGAAGAGGCAGTGTACACACACACACACACACACACACACACACACACACACAGAGGAATATTACTCACCCATAAAAAAATGAAATCTTGTCATTTGCCATGATGTGAATGGAGCCAGAGAGTATTGTGCTAAGTGAAATAAGTCAGTCAGAGAAAGACAAATACTGTATGATTTCACTCATATGTGCAATTTAAAAAACAAAACAAATGAGCAAAGGGGGGATGCAAACCAAGAAACAGACTCTTAACTAGAGAACAAATTGGTGGTTGCTAGAGGGGAGGTAGGTGGGGGGGGATGGGTTGAATAGGTGATGGGGATTAAAAATGCACTTGTGATGAGCACTGGGTGTTGTATGGAAGTGTTGAATCACTGTATTGCACACCTGAAACTAACGTTACACTGTATGTTAACTAACTGGAACTTAAATAAAATAAGAACTTAAAAAAATAAATACTTGAATGTATCTAAATAACAGAATTACATGGTTTTCAAATTTTAGTATGCATTACTTGTTGAAAATCCACATTTGGATCCTGTTCCCTAGAGCCCTTTAACACCCATTTTTAACAAACTCCCCAACAGATTCTGATACTAGTTGAGAAACATTGCTGTAAGATTTTTGCATATTACCAGTGATTTAGGATTTAATTCAAATTATAAGTGACCAGAGATGGAATATTTGGGGTTTGTGATTTGATGCTTCAAATCACATAATAGAATTATACATAATTTTTATAGGTTTTACTCCTTAAATTGTTCTCATTCTCTAGTGTGGGGGCTTATTACCTGCAAAATAATTGTTACTTTTTTTCCTATGAGATTTCCTATATAGTAGTTTTCTTTGCAATACTTAAAGTTCATGTATAAAAACATGGAATCACAATACACAAAAGTGGAAGAAAATGGACTTTCAAAATTTCATTGAATAACAAAATACATAAATTTTGCTTTATCAAAACATAAAATTTAAAGGAATGTTTCAAAAAACTGTAGAAACAGATCTTCCCTAGATGACTCAGTATAGAAGTGCAAGGCAAAGTATAAGCTATTTTTATTTATTAGTTATTATTGTTTTCTCTAATTCCCCTCATATCCTCATTTTCATGGCTTATAAATGTTCTGCCTTTTTAATGAGCAAGTCTGTGAAATTCCTTAAAACCTATTACTCAATGTGTGGCCCTGGGCACTTATTAGAAATGTAGTCTTGGACTGACTCCAGACCTACGCCAGACCTACTGAAGTAGAACCTGCATTTTATAAGATTCTTAGCTGATTTGTCTTTGTTTTAAAATTTGAGAAGCACTACCTTAAAATGCTTTTGTCTTGTGTTCTACCATACTGGAGTTTACTTCTAATCTGTTACTTTATGAAATGATTTTTTTCAAAGATTTTATTTATTTATTTGAGAGAGAGAGCATAAGAGAGCACAAACTGTGGAGAGGGAGAAGCAGGTTGCCCATCGAGCAGGGAGCCTGATGCAGGACTTGATCCCAGGACTCTGGGATCATGACCTAAGCTGAAGGCAGCCGCTTAACTGACTGAGCCACCCAGGTGCCCCTGAAATGATTTTTTAAATAACAGCGTTTCAAAGATAGCTGTATTGTTTTTGTACAAATTATACATGCCCATTTAAGATACTAAAATAATACTGAGAAATATAAATAAGGAAACTCACTCAACCACTCAGAAATGACATTATTAAAAAAAAAGAAATAACGTTATTAACATATGATAATTTCAGATATCTCTGTATACAGATACAGAGGCAGCTGTAGATAGGAAGATGGATGGATGGATGGATGGATGGATGGATGGATGGGGAAAGGATGAGACAGCATTTTAGTGAGATGAAATCATGCTATATGTAAAACATTTAAAAATTAAGTTACTGAGTTAATTTTTCTAAATTCAGAATTGAGAATTTATTAAAAACAAAGAAATTTAAGTGAAAGGTATTGCTGAACCTGAAGCAATATATATGTATATATTTTAAAAGAAGAGATAATTAGATTGTAAGAGTCTTATAAAATGTGATGATGTCATGGGATGGATGTGCTTCAAGTGTAGACATCTGTTATCTGTCAAATGAAGGATGGGGAAGTAAATATCATCACACTGCCTCACACTTCCACCTCCCAATTTTGTTTCTTCAAAAACAATATTTTTTCTAATATTCATTCTACAGTCATAATTTCAATAGTTGTTTGAGTTTATTTCTTTATTTAGGGTTGTACTTATCCATAGTACTTATCATAGCATCTCCCATCCTGAGTTTTTATTGTGATTCACTTTTTTTTTTTTTAAAGATTCATTTATTTATTTTGGGGAGAGAGAGAGCGGGGAGGGGTGGGGCAGAGGGAGAATCTTAAGTAGACTCCACGCTGAGCTGGGAGCCCTACATGGGGCTTGATCTCATGACCTTGAGATCATGACCTGAGCAGAAACCCAGTGCACCACCCAGGTGCCCCTATTTTGATTCATCTCTTAAATATAGGGATTTCATTAAATATTTTCAGCTGTCCCCAGGAAAGTCTAAGGAGTGTTTGATTTCTATAACTTCTCGCATGCTTGAGGAGGTATGTTTTTTAATTTAATTTAATTTATTTTACTGAAAGGCCACAAATTGCATGAATATATAATTCTTTTGTTGTTTAATACTGTAGATATCACTGTTTTCAGGTATTATCTGCTTTAAGAAATACCAGATCACGCTAACTCACCAATCCCCCTTGTAATTTACTGAATATATGCAAAATTCTTTTTCTGTGAAGTTTAATAACTTTATTAGAATATGTCTTATTTGCTATCAGTTTTTTTAACATCCATAGTGTGCCATAAGTTGCTGCAGCTTTGAGTTTTATTTCAGTACAGTTTTCTTCAATCATTTAAATTTTTTTTCTTTCTCATTTTACTTGTTCTTTTTTTAAGGAAGTCTCTCTGTGTGCTCAGAGTTCTTTGTTTTTCTTCTGTTTCAACCCAGTAGTAAGAGTAACACAGATTTTTGTAACAAGTAAGTTAATCACTCACTAGATTTTGGTGCAGAGGTTTTGCCTTCTATACTCTCACTATCCTTTGGAAATTAAAAACAGCATCCTTTTCCGGAAGCTAATGAGTATTCTGAACTGTGGCCACACGGCAGAGGTGACTTGGAAAACACACAGAGTTAGGGGAAGGTGTCCATCTGTTGATAATACAAATATCAAATTGTTGGCTGCTATCCCTAGAAGGTACATATGTCCCAAAGCCAACATGTAGTTCATAAGCTTCCTCTCTCAGAAGATACATAGTTTCCTCTCTGATAAAGACAAATGGTATGATACCAAGAGTACAAGGGACAAGAGAAAAAAAATAGATGAATTTACCTGATCAAAATTAAAAATCTTTGTGCTTCAAAAGACATCATCCATGAAGTGAAAAGATAATCTACAGAATGGAAGAAAATATTTGAAATCATATATCAGATAGTGTAGATATTTATATCTAAAATACATACACAACTTTTACAACTCAATAATCAAAAGACAAATAGCCCAGTTAAAAAAATGGGCAAAGGATCTGAATAGATATTTTTCTACAGGAGATGTACAATTGGCCAGTAAGCACAAGAAAAGATGCTCAGCATCATTAGCCATCAGGGAAATACAATTCAAAACAACTATGAGAACTGACTTTACACCTACTAAGATGGTTATGTTGAAAAAGACAGTAACAAGTGTTGATGAGGATGTGGAGAAGGTAGAACTCTTGTATATTACCAGTGGGCTTGTAAAATGGTGCAGCTGCTTTGGAAAACAGTCTGGCAATTTCATTTCTCAAAAGGTTACATACATATAGATTTACCATATAACCCAGCAGTTCCCCCTCCTTGGTATATACTCAAGAGAAATGGGAACATATGTTCATGCAAAAACTTGTACATGGGTGTTTATGGTAGCAGCTTTATAATATACCCCAAAGAGAAACAACCATATACCTATCAATGGATGAATGGATAAGTGAAATGTGATATAGCCATACAAAGGAATATTACTCAGAAATAAAAAGGTGTTAAGTACTGATACAAGCTATAACATGGATGAACCTTGAAAACATTATGCTAAGTAAAAGGAGCCAGTCACAAAAGATCTCATATAACATGATGCCATTCATATGAAGTATTCAGAATAGGCAAATCTATAAAAACACAACGTAGTTTAGTGGTTGCCAAGGGCTGGGGGGTGGATGGGATACAGAGCCACTGCTAACGGGTGAGTGAGTACAGGGTGTTTTGGGGAGGCTGAAAATGTTCTAAAAATAGGTTTGGTGATGGTTGTATAGCTCTGTTAATATACTAAAAACCATTGAATTGTGTACTTTAAGTAGGTAAATTTTATGCTATGTGAATTATATGACAATAAGTCATAAAAAAAACCAAGTGGGGTGCAGTCTTACTTCCAGGTTTATCTTTGGTCACTCATCATGCATTCTTATTGTGGACGCTGAGCCATCTCCCTAGCCTGATCTTGCTCCCCAAGGTCACAGCCTCTGCTCACTCGCCCTTGTACCCTTTCTGTATCCCTGTTGATGCTGTTCCCTCTTCTCTTCAACCCAGGCGTTTCATTTCATGGTGGTGGTGAAGATGGAGCTAAGTGGATAGAGGTGGTTTTATTCTTTCCTTGTTCTCTTTTTAGTTTTAAGTCACTACATAATTATATCCTGCTTACCGCCCAAGGCCTTCTCTTTTGATTCCAAAAACCTCTTGTGAAAGTAAAAATCTAAACTTGGACAATTTTTTAATGGTTGTTTTTTGAAATTAGGGCTGTGGGAAATATTTCATAATTCAAAGGAGTTGTAACTTTTGCTGGTAGCTTTGCATGCCTGGATAAAGTATAAACACATTTGAACCGAATTATGTTTTTCAAACCTGCTGGCTTTTGAGAAGTCCACTGGTCTTATTTTTTTTTTTAAATCCTTTGCTAATAATGAGGATTATTTTTTTTCTCTTGTCCAGAAAAACATTTCATAAACTAGTTTTAAACCCAATATTCTTACTTTTTTGAAGTCAGTTATTATTCCAAAGTTTTTTCTCAACTGCTCACATCCTGAGAAAAATCACACTGCTTAGTCTCACAGGAGACATTATTTGTATTACAAATCAAATTTGATCATGTGTAATGAGACAGGAAAGTGCCAAGCCTGCCAATGTGCCTTAATGCTGCTCAGGGCTTTCTTTTTCCAGTGAACTCTGTCTGAAAACAAATTAGAATGAAAAGCCTCCTCAGTGAGAACATGGAATTATATCAAAGAAAATGTCCAAGCCATTGGAGTATTTCTTTTTTTTTTTTTTGATTTTATTTATTTATTTGAGACAGAGAGAATGAGAGAGAGAGAGAGAGAGCACATGAGAGGGGGGAGGGTCAGAGGGAGAAGAGGCTCCCTGCCCAGCAGGGAGCCCGATGCGGGACTCGATCCAGGGACTCCAGGATCATGACCTGAGCCGAAGGCAGTCGCTTAACCAACTGAGCCACCCAGGCGCCCCCATTGGAGTATTTCTGACACCCAACAATTCTCTTCCGGACCAGAGACTTATTAGGCAAATTTATTTCCAACTTCTAAACCTAGAATTTCCCACATTGCCTTTTCACTTTACTAATTGCAGTCACATTTATATTAAGACCCTTCTGTTACTTTTGGAAGAGCATTATTAGAGTCTGAAATGTATATATATATGTGTGTATTTTTTAAATAGGTAATACATTTATATAGTTTCAAATTTTAAAACTTATGTAAACAGGAATAGAGGGAATCAAGTGAAAATTCTCTCCTCTCTCTCCCTGCACCCTGTTTGCATTTCCATAGGCAATCAGTTTAGTTGGTCTTCCGTTTCTTGCATATTCTTCAAGAAACATTCTATAAATTTGGAAGCAAATATGTTGAGGACTGTATATTTCTTTTTTATACAAATGATAGTGACTATATAGTTGTATTGTACGTTTTTTCTTTCACTTTATAAGAAGTCTTGAAGATAGTTCTGCAATGGGGCATCAGGTTCTCCCATTTTTAAAAGTTGCAATGTGATCCCTTATGTGGGCATACTATAAGTTTTTGATACAGTGACCTTTCTTGGATATTTAGGTTTCTTTAGAGATTCATCTGAATTCCATGTATGAATAGTTCTTTTTATTACTGAGTAGTATTCCATGGTATAGATGTACCATAGTTTATTTAACCATTCACTCATTGAAGGACATCTGGGTTGTTTCCAGCTTTGAGCTATTACAGGTTAGCTGCTCTGAACATTTGTGTGCAGGTTTTTTTGTGCACATAAATTTTTATTTTTCCGACATTAATGCCTAAGTGTGCAATTGCTGGGTTACGTAGTATTTGCCTGTTTAGTTTTTTTAAGAAATAGCCAAACTTTCCCAGAGTGGCTGTACCACTTACATTCCCATCAGCAATGTGTGAGTGATTCAGTTTCCCACACCCTCCTAGCCTTTGGTGTTGGAATCTTATTATTTTGGCCATTCTATCAGGTATTTAAGGGGTCTAATTTTTAAGTTATGAAATATTACAAACTTTATTCAGTAAGAAACATCCAGAAAATTATAGTGGACTTCTATTTTTCCAACATGGGATGATTCTTCAAAGATAAATCACAAGTTAAAGATTATACTGTACAATTTTTAAAGTTAAATTTAATATTTTTTGGACTCCTTTTATCTCCCAATATTTTCTTTTCCATTATTTTTTTACCTTCACAGATTTTTCTTTGAGAGTATTAAGATGGTAGTAAACGTGATTTTTATTTTTGCTATTCAATCTGACAGAATTTATAGTTCTGTGGTTCTACTGGAAGAGACTTCTGACTGATAATACCCCATGAGAGGTACACAAGGCATTTTACTGAGATTAAACTTTAGTCTTCTGATTTTAGAATCCTCACAACTGCAGTATGTTAAAATGTTAATTCTCTAAGATATTGCCAAGAGACAGATGGGATAATTATCTACATATCAAATATAATTGTTTGGAAGCTACAAATTAAATCATGAGCTAAATTTCTTATGCATGTAGCTTAGGTCTAGTGAATTCCCTTGAAGAATTTTAAGTCAACAGCTTTAAAGACCACCACAGCTATATTTAAAATTAGTGTTTTGCCTACGTATTTGCTAAATAGCTATATTATCTATTTATAACTTCATGTAAAATATCTCACAGTGTTTTTGCTTTTCACTTTGCTTGAACATTTTCTGCTTTTGATGTGCCACTAACTTTTTCTCTAGATGACTCTTACCCTCTGATCTCTCTTCCTTCGTTATTTTTCTCAGTGAAGTCTCTGCTGGCCTCTGTAATACTTACACAGGGGCCATGCAAATCTTCTCTGTATTGTTCCTGTTTTCGTGTACGTGCCGCCAAAGTGAGCACTTCTGAGCTCTGGGCCAGGTTTTATGCTCCTTCCATAGGTTTCCTTCACTCTTGTTTCATAAACATGTCCTGGCAGTTCCTCAAGCCCTTGTCATCCGTTAACAGAACCTTTTACTTCTTGTCCTCATGAGGAGGACCAAAGCTTTTTTTCTTCATTGCTGCTTCTCCAATGCCAACCTTGGCACTTTTCCCATAGTAGGCACTGAATAAATATATATATTTTTGTTGAATGGTCGAGGGAATGAAACTATGGACTTAAAAATACCTCCCAATCTCTAAGTTCCATGGGACTGTTCAGTATTCTTTCTCCACTGAGTTATTTGTTCCTAACTCTTGTTTCTTTGAACAGGTTGATGAACTCAAAAGGGAAATTATGTAAGAAGGGAGTATTGTAGAGAGTTGTCCTGGGTTTGGTTTCCTCTAACCATTTGCATGTATCTTAGACTGATACTATAGCTCCATCTCCTTCATCTTATATCTTATCTTTTGGCAAATCAGAGTTCTATAAAAATCTGTGTCAAATCAGTGTCAAATCGGTGATTTCTGAAGTTTTATATTCATAAGTGCTATCAGGTTCCTCTATTTTCTTGTCTTGAAAAGACTTGGTGTCATTTCGTGGCTTTGTCTGTGGGAGAGTAATGCATATTTGGGTCAATTCATAGAAAGTAACTAAGAAATTCTAACTAAACAGAAAGTAAAGTTTAGAAACTATATTCTCTTAATAGATAAGTTAGGCAGATTATGGCTTAGTGTAAATGACTTAGTTAAACCATTTATATCATGATTTTAAAATTATGAATGCTCTTTTATATTTCTTCCTTTTGTAAATTAAACGTATACACAATTTTTAATTAGACAGAGAAAATGATTTGTTTAAAGTGTTTGATCACCTCATGTTTAAAAAATAAATATATTTCTTTAATATTTGAACAAGTAACATTTACATATATTAATAATCGATAGCTATAGACGAATGTAGTGAAAAGTCTTTCTCCCCAGTCTTGTCCTCAAGCCAGTTTTCAGCTGTACCTCCAATCAATAAACATTTTTCTTAGTTTCATAATATCATCTCATCTCATAGGAAATGGCTTGTTTAAAAGTGTAGAGTATATTATCAGATAATTAAAATAAATTTTCTATAACCAAAAAGTGAGTCTCTTAAAATTAGTGCTGCTAAAATGTAGCAAAATAGGTCATGGCAGAAGATAGGCTATCTTCCTCACTAGAGCAGAGATCAGCAAATTTTTCCTATGTAAAGCACCAGATAGCAATTATTTTAAGCCCTGGAGGCCATAAAGTCTCTTCTACAACTATTCAACTCTGCTGTTGTAATTTAAAAGTATCCATAGGGGCACCTGGGTGGCTCAGTCGTTAAGCGTCTGCCTTCGGCTCAGGTCATGGTCCCAGGGTCCTGGGATCGAGCCCCACATCAGGCTCCCTGCTCTGCGGGAAGCCTGCTTCTCCCTCTCCCACTCCCCCTGCTTGTGTTCCCTCTCTCGCTGTGTCTCTGTCTGTCAAATAAATAAATAAAATCTTTAAAAAAAAAAATAAAAAAAAAAATAAAAGTATCCATAGAAAATATGTAGATGAATGAGCACATTTGAGCTTGAATAAAACTTTTATTTGTTTTTCATAAAATTTTCACATGCTATGAAATATTATTCTTCTTTGAATTTGTTTCCAGCCATTTAAAAATATAAAATCAATCTTAGTTCACAGGTTATAAAATAACAAACAGTGGGCAGGATTTGGCTTCTTGGCTATTTGCTGACTCCTGATGTGGATCAAGATAATGTGGGTTCTAACACAATTTCATTTCTAATTGATTTTTTCTTATATATATTTAAAATACTGTTTATTAAATATCTTAATTTTTTTTTGTCTTATATGTCCATTTCAGTATATTAGGGAAGAAGATGTAACAATTGTTGCATGATGGTTAAGTGCTAGACACTTTTTTTTTGGTACATTATCTCATTTAGTCCAGTCACCAACTGTGTGAGGTAGATATTCTATTTTATAGATAAAGTAATGAGGAAGAAGGGGATTAGTAACATTCCCAAAGTTATATACTTGCTAAGAGGTGGACTGTAGTACTTAACGGAGGCTTATCACATTCTATGTTTATAGAATTGAACAACTATTTTTCAGCCACATAAATGTGCTGCTTCCACTTAGAGTTCTATGCTCGTGTTTAGGTGTTTCTAGCTTTGTTGTTTTTTATTTGTTGGTTGATATTCAATGCTGTTATTTTCTCAAAGGTATAAACAGGAAAATTGAATTCATATTTATTTTCATTACATAATTTTCACCTCAGTGATTTTGCTTTACCTAGCTTCCTTTTAAGGGGAACTGGATTGGAAAATAGGCAAATGGAGTTTGAAATACAGAGTAATTTTTTTTTTTCAAATATGGTCCCTGTCTTGCAGTTATATGTATAATTCAATTTTTAATTTTGCGATTTCAGTTCATTTCCTCTTGAATCCTCAAATGTTCAGAACATATGATGACACACCAATATTGGGAGATTGTTTTTCACAATGGTTAGAGGAAGAATAAAGTGCTTTTGTATGGGGATTATAAAATATGTTAAAGTACATATTCTTTTTTCTGGACTTAAAAACAATTAAGAGTGATCCTTTTATTCAGCAACAGTATTAAATTACAGTCACAATGCTGATAGTAAAATTTGCTACCCTTCAAAATAGAATTCAACACAAAAAACATTTTAATTCACTTTATTATTATTTAAATTTATACATACCTTCATTGATACTGATTTATTTCATAGAGATTATTTCAAAATATGTAAGGATTCATTAAAGTATTTGAACAGGATTGTTAAAGTAAAAGCAAAAACTAAATAGCATACCGTTGTAACTAATATCGCTTGTTTGGAAAAGGTTAAATTTTAAGTTTATTTAAATCTTGCACTAATAGTTTGAAATATGTTAATTAATTGGGTGGTTGGGACCTTCTACACTCATCAGCTATGCCATAAAATATTTTCTCTTCAGTTCTGGGAGATACCTGTTTTGGAAGCCCTTTTTAGGGATTTGTGGGTTAATCTCTGGTCTACAGGAGCATTCTGTAATTAAATAATTACATTATTGGTTCCAAATCATAGAGTTTTAGAGATCAGACTATTTCTTTTTTTTGGTGATTGTTTAAAAGCTAATCATTAGAAGATTAGCTGAATGACCTGTAGATGTCAGAGACAATGATTTATTTCGTATCTGCCTCCAAAATTTAAAGCAGAAGCTAATACTGAGATCATGCCATTGCATTTTGTTTTATTGATAAGAGTTGCAGTCATTACTTAATGACTACCAAGATAAATGAGTGGGGAAAATGCCCCTAGTTTATTTAAAATAAAAACTAAATACTGTGTGTGGTTAAATTGAAAACAGCTGGAAAGAATGTAGACTAATGCTATCCTAAATTAGAGACATTAATATCATTAAAAACATTAGTTGGACTTAAATTTAAAAAATTTTATACACTGCAAAATATTAACATTTTGAGATTTATAGGCATAAATCAGAAATCTATAGTTAAGACATGATAAGCCTGTTGAAAAATATCAATGTATAAATAGTTACACTTTATATACATGCCATAATGATTTAAGAAAGCCCTATGAGGTCACTGTATTCCCAGCAGCCCATGCAGTGCCCAATACCTGTGAGGTATGCAAATATTTATTGAATTAATGAGTGACACCTATCTTCTGTATACTTCGTTTCCTAAAGAAAAATACTATTTTCTTATATAGTTATATCAACCCTCAGTGGAAATAGTACTATTATCTCTTTTTATAACCAAAGTACTATTGTAAGTATAATAGTACTATTATTTCTTTTTATAACCAAAAAAGCTGAATATAAATCAAAGAAGTTTGTAATGGATAATTTTATTAAAATATATTAGTTATTTTCAATTTTCATTTGTATTTATATTTGATTTTTGTCTTCAGGAAGTTATTTGACAATATTTTGCATGAAATTTATGAAATGCCCTTGCTTACACAAAATATAAAACTGTGTAACATAAAACAAAGAAGAAGTTAAAGCCATTTTTAAAAATTTTAATTGAAATATAGCTGACATACATTATACTAGTTTCAGTTGTACAACATAGTGATTCAACAATTATATACATTATGATATACTCACCATGGTAAGTATAATTACCATCTGTCACCATACAAAGTTATTACAATATTATTGACTATTTCCTATGCTCTACTTTTCATCCCTGTGACTTATTTTACAACTGGAAGTTTATACTTCTTAATGGATAAAGGGGATTAAGAAGTACAAATCCATTTATTTATTTTTCATTCAAATAGAGTTAGCATTTCATGGAAGTACATACTTCGTTTCTCAAGCTCTAATCCTCTTAATACATTTTAAAGTTAAATTTCCGACTGGTTGGTGCTAAGATAATAAACACAAGTCAGAAAATTTTAAGAATAATCAGTATAGTCAAATGGTCTACTGAAAATTGGATCTTACAATTTAGTAAAACCTAATTTTAGTATAGCTTGATATTATGTATAGTCATTGATACTTCAAATTAGGGTTCCCTATGAACATAATTACTTATCACTTGTATTATATATAACACCTTTGTTTAATAAGTTAGCAATGCCAACAGAACCAAGGTTATAAAAATATACAAAAAAAGTGAGCATGATTCAAAAATAATTTTTTGAGGGGCCTTTTTTTTTTAAGAGCCCAAATTGAGCTAAATTGTATTACATTCTCTCAAATATTTGTTAGAGTGGCTTTCAATTATCATTATCTAATTATCATTAGAATTATCATTAACTGATTTAGGCTTCTCTGGCTTTCCAATTTCCTATGTGTGACAGATACTACCTTTAAATGAGTATTGTTCACATTCACATACTTTTACAAATAGATGACAATTGAAAAATTGGAATTTTATCTTTGAAATTTCAAATATAAAGCCAAACTCGGGGCGCCTCGGTGGCTTAGTTGGTTAAGCGTCTGCCTTTAGCTCAGGTCATGATCTCAGGGTCCTGCGGTCCACCCCTGTGTTGGGCTCCCTGCTTAGGCGGGAGTCTGCTTCTCCCTCTGCCCTTTCCCCTGCTCATTCTCTCTCTCTCTCAAATAAATAAATAACATCTTAAAAAAAAATAAAGCCAAACTAAAGAAAATTGAGATAGTGGTTGGCCATGTGGGGAACACTATCATAGTGGCCTTACCTAGATGAGGCCCATGGTGTAGTGTCTCAGACTCATCCTAGAATGCTTCTGATTTTGTGAGGCATCCAGAACTGTGCAATTTTCAAATCAACTGCTTCATGTTTAGCAAGCAAAAGTATGGTTGAGATAGAAACCGTAAAGTTAGGGTAATGACTTTGTTCACATATGATTTTCCACGCAAAATCATATGTGTGGAAAGGGAAATTATGATCAGAATTATACTTTGGTAACATGGACTCAGAAATAGAGAAAAGGCAAGTGTGTGATTTGGAATAGTCTGTAGTATGTAGTCCATGTTGTAGCTAATCTCTAGTAGGAGAATTATAGAATTTTCCTCCGTATTGAGAAGGTTGACAATTCATCTCTTCCATTGAGATGATTCAGCATAGAGAAATCAGTGAAGTTGTGTCCGTTCTATAATGTAGTCTGCTTTTTCTTGCAGTGGACTTTAAGATCTACTTATTGTACACTGATAAAAATGTATAAACCTTTTTTTTTTGGTGGATTTTGAATTTGCTTCATCTCCAGGTTTTACCTTTTAATCAAATGCCTAAGAAGTAGGCACCATTTCTTTTCCCTTAAGAAATTCTAAAGGCTAAGATGGAGGCTTTCTTTTAATATGTTTTTTTCCTACTTAATGTTAATTTAGTTCTCAACAGCTTTCTTGGTTTCCCCATTTCCTCCCTATTCTTCATCTGAGAATAGTCTCAGGACATAGACATTTCTGTATCAGCTCAAATAATTAGTCTCCCAAGTCTAGCAAATACATGTTAATAATAATTCTGTGGCTTATCAGCACATATGTGGCTGCACATAAATCAGCACATATTTATTGCCTGGAGCAGGATTTCAAAATGAGAAAGTTTAAAGTAACGTACCTAGCCAGTTGTGTACTTTGAATGCAGAGACAATTTCCCTGATAGTCTTGTAGGAAATCAATTTACTCCATGGAACAATACCTCCATTTATGATTTTCTCTCAAAGTATGAATGTACTGAAAATGGTTATCTATCAAAGGCATTCAACATTGAAGTAGAGACACTCATTGACTGTGGGAGGCAATCTTTGCAAATTGTGGTTTTCTGAGATAGTGAATTACATATCTTTTTTTAAAAGATTTATTTATTTGAGACAGAGAGAGAGACAGCATGCATGTGCGATCTGGGGGAGGGGCAGAGGGAGAGGAAGAAGCAGACTCCTAGCTGAGCGTGGAGCCCGTAGCCTGGCTAGACCCCAGGACCTTGAGATCCTGAAATCATGACGTGAACTGAAATCAAGAGTCGGATGCTTAACTGACTGAGCCATCCAGGTGCCCTGTGACTCACATATCTTATGGGAAACAATTCTCTCCTTTTTTCCCCCCCATCCATCACATTCCAAGCTTTTGTCCAGAGTGCAAGAATACTGGGCCTTAATGATAGATATCAGGCATTATCTCAAATTGCAAATGAAAGCCCACTTTCAACTAATAAAATTATTTGTGGACTGACTGCCTATGAGAAGACAAGTCCCTTGGCCCAGGCAATATGGTACAAGTGGAGAGGCCTTTGCTGTCTCCCACCTATTCAATCTATCCACTCTTTCAGTGCTTTGACCTTCATATTCTTAGCACTTATTCCAATTTGTAATTGAACATTTATTGTTATGTTTTTTCATTTTTTTATTCTTTTGACCATAATATAAACTTTGTGAGAACAGAGGCTATTTTTTCTGTTGTTCACTGCTTTATACATGATGCCAAGCACAATAGAAGGCATAAAAAATATTGAATAAATGAATAAATGCTTCATGTAACCAAGCTGAGATTCTTCTTTCCACATGAATAGATTTAAAGAAATGCTAGATTTCTGACCAGTTGGGAAGCTATTCAAATCTCATTTTATAGGTGGGGGGATTAAGCATCCCTGAAGATGGAAGAAACTGAAAATTTTCCAAATGCATTTTGGTCCACAAGAGTGCTATCAATTAATGTTAGTACAGTTGACTCCTATTTATACTCACTTCTTTCTGGATCATCATATTTCCCTTTTTAAATGATTCTTGTAGTTATGAGACATGAAGATATGAAGACATCTCCATAGAGAAATAAGGATTATGATCTCTTTTTGTAATTGAGGATACTTTTCTTGTTATACATAGAGTCCTGAGAAGTCCAATAATTGTTAAAGATTGAAAGAGAGCTTCACTGCATCAGTAGCTTTTCTCATACTATTCTGTTAGCATCAAAATGAAAACTGTGTTCTTTAGAAGATATTAGCAGGTGTTAAGCAATACCCAAGTTGGATTGTGATATTCTTGATAATCCACTTTGTCACTAACTTGACAATACACATTCTAGTCATGATATCATTTATATAATCCTTGGTTTGCCCAGAGAAAGAATGGAAATATAGTGTGACCTGTCAGAGGTCTCTGTGTGTGTCGGTTATTTGAGAATTTCCTTTGCTTTTGAATTGCTGCTTGAGAAGGGGTAACCTTTGAATGGCCAAAATGTACTTGGGAGGAAACAGTGTTTCTAGGATCAAATGGAGGAGTAAGCTGTCTGAGCCCCTTTAGTTCATTGCAGCGTTTTTTGTTATAAGTCATATGGTTTTAAGCCTTGGTTTATAAGAAGAGCTCAATAATTTGATTATTCATCAGAGCACATTAATAGAGTGGAAGATTATCCTATAAACATTCCTTTAACATGTAAAAGTTCAGATAGAGAGTGGAAGTAACTGACTTTGGCTCAGCTATAGGGAATAGTTGGATCCATTAAAAAGTATGTTCTTGTTGATAAATTATTGGGGATTGCAATACAGTCATAATTTTTCTACTTTTTTCTTTTTATTTCATTTAATAAATATTATGCACATTGAATTCTGCTAGGTATGAGGAAAATTCAGTGATGAAATTAGAAACATATGGTCTCAAGGATTATATATGTCTTCTCTCTTGTTTATTTCTACAGTTTCCTTCTTTTCTGGTTAATACGACTCATGTTCCAAGATTGCGCTTGGAAATGTTAAAGAGTTCCAGGATGTTAAGTTTAAAAATGAACTTAGCTGTTGAATGGTTCTGTTGATGTTAGTCCTGGAAACTCAATTTGATGTCCAAATACATTACATGGAAACTGTACGAATCACCTACTTAGCCCTGTTTTTTGCTTGGCTACTGCTGGTGTTTATGATACTATTCAGAGTCAGAATGAGTTGTTCCTGGCAGCATGTACTGTTAGCCCAAACTCTGATGTTTTAAAAAGATGTTTTATGGACTGAAGTTTTAAATCAGAATATTATTTCTGTTGATCCTCATTTGCTATCACTGTGAAATAAATAAATGCCAACATGTGATAGGACATCCCTTTCCCAAGAGGGGAGAAAAGACTAATGAAGACATGTTTACTAAAAAAACTCACTTTACTCTGTAGTGTTGAGCAAAAGAAGCTGAAACACGAATTTGAGTTCCTTTTTTATTAATTTTTCATTTTCTTATTTTTATTTTTTTCAAGTTTTTATTTAAATTCCAGTTATTTAACATACAGTGTAATATTATTTTCGGGTGTCGAATTTAGTGATTCATCACTTACATATAACACCCTGTGCTCATCACAACAAGTGCCCTCCTTCATACCCATCACCTATTTAACTCATTCCCCGCCCACCTCCCCTCTAGTAACTCTCAGTTTGTTCTCCATAGTTAAGAGTCTCTTTCCTGGTTTGCCTCTTTTTTATTCCCCTGTGTTCATCTGTTTGTTTCTTAAAAATTCCACACATGAGTGAAATCATATGGTATTTGTCTTTCTCTGACTGACTTATTTCGCTTAGCATAATACTCTCTAGCTCTATCTGCGTCCTTACAAATGGCAAGATTTCATTTTTATGGCTGAGTAATATTCCATTGTGTATATATACACCACATCTTCTTTATTTATCAGTCGATAAATATTAGGATACATTTGGGCTCTTTCCATACTTTGGCTGTTGTTGATAATGCTACTATAAACATAGGGTGCATGTGCCCCTTCGAATCACTATTTTTATAGTATCCTTTGGGCAAATATCTAGTAGTGCAATTGCTGGATTGTAGGGTAGTTCTATTTTAACCCTTTGAGGAACCTCCATACTGTTTTCCAGAGTGGCTGCATGAGTTTGCATTCCCATCAACAGTGTAAGTGGGTTCCTCTTTCTCTACATCCTCAGCAACACTTGTTGTTTCTTGTGTTGTTGATTTTAGCCATTCTGACAGGTATGAGGTGATATCTCATTGTAGTTTTGATTTGTATTTCCCTGATGATGAATGATGTTGAGCATCTTTTCATGTGTCTATTAGCCATCTGAATGTCTTCTTTGGAAAAATGTCTATTTGTGTCTTCTGCCCATTTTTCAACTGGATTATTTGTTTTTTGGGTGTTGGGTTTGATAAGTTCATTATAGATTTTGGATGCTAACCTTTTATCAGATATGTCATTTGCAAATATCTTCTTCCTTTCTGTAGGTTGCCAACATTTTAGTTTTGTTGATTGTTTCCTTCACTCTGCAGAAGCTTTTTATTTTGATGAAGTCCCAGTAGTTTATTTTTGCTTTTATTTCCCTTGACTGAGGAGACCATATCTAGTAAGAAGTTGCTATGGCCAATGTCAAAGAGGTTGCTGCCTGTGTTCTCTAGCATTTTGATGGTTTCCTGTCTCACATTTAGGTCTTTCATCCATTTTGGATTTATTTTTGTGTATGGTGTAAGAAAGTGGTCCAGCTTCATTTTTTTGCATGTTGCTGTCCAGTTTTCCCAACACCATTTGTTGAAGAGGCTGTCTTTTTTCCATTGAATATTCTTTCCTGCTTTGTCAAAGATTAGTTGACCATATGGTTGTGCGTTTATTTCTGGGTTTTCTATTCTGTTCCATTGATCTATGTGTCTGTTTTTGTACCAGTACTATACTATCCTGATGACTACAGCTTTGTAATATAACTTGAAGTCTGGAATTGTGATGCCTCCAGCTTTGCTTTTCTTTTTCAACATTACTTTGGCTATTTGAGGTCTTTCGTGGTTCCATACAAATTTTAGAATTTAGAACCTAGCTCTGTGAAAATTGCTGGTGGTATTTTGATAGGGATTGCATTGAATGTGTAGGTTGCTTTGGGTAGTATAGACATTTTAATATTTGTTCTTCCAATCCATGAACATGGAATATTTTTCCATTTCTTTGCGTCATCTTCAATTTCTTTCATCAGCGTTCTATAGTTTTCAGAGTACAGATCTTTTATCTCTTTGGTTTATTCCTAGATATTTATGGGTTTTGGTGCAATTGTGAATGAGATTGATTCCTTGATTTCTCTTTCTGCTGCTTCATTATTGGTATATAGAAATGCAACACATTTCTGTACGTTGATTTTGTATCCTGCCACAAATTTGAGTTTCTTGACAGCTCTGCATAATCAGAGCAAGAAAGTTAATACACAGATAAGCCTATCCAGGTACTCCTAGTCACCACTTTATGGAACTTCCAAATGCTGGGAAATACTGATTCAGCCTTCATTTTTCTCACTGCTACCAGCAGCCATTTTAGTCTAATTACATTAAATTGCCAAAATAAAGACATCTCTGATTACTTCATGGAGAGAGACTCTAGTACAGACCAGACCGACTAGAGATCCTGCTGAAATAATCACTGGGCTCTTGAGCTGTTTTTGTTATTTCAATAAACTTATCACAAGTCCAAATTTCTCAGAGATAGTACTGTGAAGCTTACTAAAATGTCTGTTTGCTTTGGGGTGAAATTTTATTACACTTGTATGATAACAATGGTTATAAGAATACCAGGTTACTAAATGTGTGAGAAAGAAAACATTAATTGAAAGGCTTCTCCATGTCAATTTTTACATTAGGTATTTCCTGTGCATTCTTATTTCATTCTCATTCATATTAGGAAGTTGGAATTGCCATTCCTGTTTTTCCACCTAGAGGAAACTGTGAGTCTCAGTACAGTGAAATACCCTGGGTGCTTTTAGAGTCCCACAGCCAGGCAGTCTTAGAGCTGGATTTAAATGCAAGTTGTGTGGCTGTGAAGGCTGTACATGTTCCTTAACATTATAATCTTCAGAGGGCGATTTGTCCTTCTGGAAGTGTGCTTGGGGATTCTGCTTTGAGTGCTCTGAGGGTCTATTTTCCCTGATGAGGCTGGTAAAAAAGAATGGGCCCAGCTCAGCTTAGTTAAAGAAAATGCCTGCCAAGCCGTAAGCATCAAAGTCCACAGATTGCATTTGAAGGAATGGGAGGAGCAACCCCCACAGACTGCGGAAGAATAAAAGTTATGAGGAAATTATATGATATGGTTTTTGATCGCTGGGTGGTGATAAGGTCAAACGCTTATGTTCCATAAAATCTTTATTTACAGTAAATATTTGGCCTTTCAAAGTTCTTGTCTGAACTTCACAAGTAACCCTGGGAAAGAGGGAAGAGGCTGAAGTCTAATTGGCTGAACTAATTAGTAAGTTGCAGTTAGGACAAGAGTCTCTCACTTCTGACTCGGAGTATGATGTGATTTCTAGCATGACGTATTTTGAAATGATCTAATGTCACCAGAGAGCAGCTATTTAGATCTTCGTAAATGACATTCAGAAAGTGATTTTGAAAGGGTAAGCTTTTTAGGGAGTAAAATGATGGTTAAACCTTGTGGTAGTGATGTTACTTGGTACAAATGGTATATCTTATTTTGTTAATGTTTTGTTTTTATACATAAGTAATACATGTTCACTATGGGAGTGTTAGAAAATACTGATTAACAGTAACCACCAGAAACTTCAAAAAAACCCTATTATTTCACCAATGCTAATTATTTGATATGTAATACTTGAGATTTTTTCCCCTATATTTAGATGTATGGCTTTACCCAAACAGGGTCAAACCACGACAGTATTTGGTAACCTGTTTTTGGTTTATTTGCTTGTTGTTTTTCCACTTAACAGCATATCATGAATAGCTTTCCATCATTTGTGATTGCATACTATTCCATACTACTGATGCATCAAAAAATATTTATTTGACTTTCTATTATTAGGCAATTACGTTGCTTTGATTTTTCACAATCAGAACAAGATTATCATGAATAAGGCTACAAAAATTGTTTGTTATGATAAGGCTACAAAAGAAGTTTATATACTGCCGTGTAACATAGTTATTATATAAATTGCTAATATCTTCCTAACATTTTCTTTGCCCTTTATTGAGGCTTGCACATTTTATATATTTCTACATTTTATTAGTTCATACATGTATATATTTCTTTCTTTTGTATGCTCTGCCATTCCTGTTATGCCTATAAGAAACTTTTCCACAGTTACTGTGTTCCTCAATATGTCAGCCATTTCATAGTGTTAAACAACAGTGTCCTTTCGGGATTTAACATTTAGATTGTATACATTTTTTTGTTGTTGTTGTAGAAAGCCCTTGTTGCTTAAATTATGATCATTCATATTTTTCTGAGTTATAAGACTTGTGTGTTTAGGAAACATGGTCTCAGTATCATGGACTTTCCTTAAAATTAACATCTGATTTTGTTTACTAGAGAAAGGGTTATGAGTTATATTTTCTGAAACAAGTGATGGGCTCTATATTTAGAACACCAAACATCCTGAGACTAAATAAAGATAAATAAAAGATTTTTAGAAAGAAACAGAGAGGAATATTGTAACAACTTATTTGCTATTAATGAATGCACAGTGCTCTGCAAAATAATCATGTTAACCAGTACACTGGTCTTCCTGTATCATCAACATTTCCTTAATAGTCTGTCAAGCAATGCTGAATCAAAGATAGCATTAAAGAAATTAGAATCAGCTGCTGGAGCTGAGATGTTTACAGCCTATAAAATCTTTCCAAAGTAATGGTAAAAACAAGACTCAATTCCTTTGATCATGCAACTGGATGAAAGGAGTTTGTGGCTATAGACAATTTTTTTCTCTTGAACAAATATCTGAACAGAAGTTCATAATGTCTCCACAGCTAGTTCCTTGCGGGTCCACATTTGTGCCTTTTCCACGACTTCAGCCATCAGTATCAGATTCAAGAAAAAGGTACTGTAGGGTAGGCTATAGTATCAAGGGGTTGAAATAATGAAAACAATGCATGTTTTTGTTGACATAAAACTATCATTATTTGCTCTTTATTTATTCATCCAAAATAAGATAAATAAATAAATAAAATAAATAACCCATAGTTTCAGTGAACTTATATTGCATCTTTTAAATATATTTACTTTAATGAGAATCGGAGATAAACATTTCCAAGAATTCTCTTTAGCATTAGTAATATTTAATTCAGCAATTTATTTTTGAGATACTTTAGAACGATTGAATATATACCTTAGAATAATAGGAGTATATATAATTGAGTCTACTCCCTCTTTAAATCATTATCAAAATGCTCTAATTCAACATAATATTAACATTATTACTTAAATGGAAGGTATTTTGAATGTGTTGTACCCAACATTTGTTTTAAAAAAAGCCATTCAGTCACATTATTTAAGATTCATGTTCAAGACTAAGATATTTTTGTATAGCATAATTGTAAACATGAAAGGTATGGGGTAATCTAATGCACAATTATATCATGCCTGACGTTTTCTGTTTTTGACTGACTACAATAGCTTTCTGTCAAAGTGCCTACGTCTACTCCTGCTCCTGCTCCTTTTATCAGTACATTTAAGGCTGGGCTGCCAGCCTCGCAGATGGGGTTGTTACAAATACGTTGATGTCACCAGTCAAGGGAATAATTCTACCTAATGAGCAAGGGAAGTGTAGCCAATTTTTATTACTGACAAGCAGTCATGAGTTAGCAAGAAGGAAACTCCCACAGAAGATAAATCTCTACTCCATTAATGATTATATTTTTTATGATCAACACTTAAAACTAAAACGCTTTTTCCTTAAATGGACTATGGTAAAGTAAGTGTTTGGGTAATAACCCATAATGAGTAAAGATTTATTACATTTCCTATTGGCCCTTTAGTCAATAACACTTTCTTTGGCTTGGATATCATTAGGAAAGTTAGAAGTCAATGTATGCCATTTTTGTTTGATCCTTGATTGAACAGAAAGATGATTACTCTGAGAGATGTGAGGAAAGGTGCACACATAATTTGTTTTTGCAATTATAATGGCAGCTTAGAATTTTCTGTTGTGCTCGGAGGAAAACAAAGGGTAATAAAATTAGTGGTATCTACAGACCATTTTGCAGACTTTGTAAATATTTGGAGCTACCCAGGATTGTATTATTGGGTGTAAAATGTGTGTTCAGAGTAATTCCACGTCTTATTCTCACTCTCCAGAGAATATTATTTTATGCAAAATCCAAAGGATTTGTCTCTCTGTGGATTTACAGTGATCACAGCACTGATGTACCAAACAAATTGAAAAATTGTTTGAAAATGAGACGGGATATTCTGACATAAAAAGCATAGCTTTTAATTTTTTATCTGGAAGTGGCCATTTTCCCATAGAATTGATTATGGGGATCATTAGACTAGTGACATAATGGCTGTCATTTCATTATTGATTATTATCCTATGGTTTTCTTTTCAAAAATGCCTATTACAGGTGGTTAATCAAAAATCCACTTGAAGCTAAGAAAGTCGGTAAGTTAAAAGTAAGGGAGAAATGGAAGGAGGAATTTGATACATTATCAACATCCATGATCTAAGGGCCAGGCTTTTGCTTAGGTCTTGTTCTGTCACTGAGTGTGGAGGGGGTGTACCTCAGCTCAAATTGTCTATCTGCATTGGGTTTCAGTTTTTTACCTACAAATAAAATTTATCTCTAAAGAATTTCTTGTGTAGAAGGAGTTACGACCCTTTACGTCGAGTGTCTGTACAAGATAAATTATAAGGAATTGGAGAGTAAGTCTTCAAAATGCATTTTATTTTCATTGTAACATTGCACTTTTATTAGATCCCAACTGCATGACTTACTAGCAGTGTGATCTCAGACAACATACTGAACTTTCTGAGCCTCACCAATCTCATCTGTATAATGAGGATAATAATTCTCAGCTCAAATAATTTTTGTAATATTACATTTTTAAAAATACATGCCTAACCTAGAGCAGACATATGTTAAAATGGTATGATTGATTAATACAAGTTCATTTTGGAAATGAAAATTTTCATTGGTGTTGAAAATATTTTTTGGTCATGTTCATGTTAGTTATTGGGGGTTGTTTTTTCTTTTTATTTCATTTTTATCTGTGTTTGTCAATTTCCTACTAAATGACTTGCACATAATAAGGATAGAATGATTGAGCCAAGTAACTGTTGAAGATGCACAGGTGGAAAACAGATTCCTTGAATAGTTTCTTGACCCCCAAATTGGACATTTTCATGCCAATTGCTGAACTAAACAAATTAGGAAATAGTTTTAACATCTGCAGATTAGAGTGAGAAATTAATTTAACTTTATGCTTTATATAGCTCTTGATATGAATTGTGTACCAGCAGCTTTACTTCACATTAAATTATTTAAACTAATTGGAACTTTTCAAATTGTAACTGTATATTTTTTATTTAAATGAAAGTTTCTGAGTAATTAAGCATATATCTGTCATATGCTGGAAATACATGCTACTCTCAAAGAACACATGCTGGCTTACAAGTGGAATAATGGTTTCCTATTAATATTCTCTCCCATAAAAGAAATTCAAGCAGCTTTTAGAGTACTTGAAATTATAAAGATAGTGGCCTCATTTCCAAGAAATTTGTTAGATTATTAATATCATTGATTTAATGTCACCCTGTTTTGCTAGTAAAGTGTCATTATTTACATGTGAATAATTATGAACACATTTCAGGTAATTTTACCCAACATCGTGGTGATATGATGCAATTCTATGTGTGCACTTAAAGCCTTTGTGGTAATAAACAGCTTTCATAAATGCTATGATGTCCACCTTTCTCCATTAAAATGAGTAAGAGCTAATTTGCCATTTCAAAAGATCTTTTGTTTCTTCAACAAGAACTTTTGAGGGATATACTATAGAATAGACACAGTTGAGGGGGGATATCAAAAAGTACAAGACAGGGGCGCCTGGGTGGCTCAGTCGTTAAGCGTCTGCCTCCGGCTCAGGTCATGATCCCAGGGTCCTGGGATCGAGCCCCACATCAGGCTCTCTGCTCCGCGGGAAGCCTGCTTCTCCCTCTCCCACTCCCCCTACTTGTGTTCCCTCTCTCGCTGTGTCTCTCTCTGTCAAATAAATAAAATCTTTAAAAAAAAAAAATAGTACAAGACAGTCAGTGCCTTTGTGTTGGTAACATTTGAAGAATGGTTAAGAATACAGTAGATCATCCAAGTAGAATTACACGACAGGTTCTGACCAAGGATCAGAGCAGTATTACTTCATATAATATCTGTATTTATGTAATATATATACATATATGTGTGTGAATGATTTGTTCACATTTATATAAATTTGCACACACACGTGTAGTCATTGCTGGTTATTTGCACTAGTTAGGGGCTGTTAAGCCTCTGCAAACACTGAATTCGTGAATATGGAGCTGTTGTTCCTAAGTGAATACTTAGGATTGGGTTCCTGCAGCCTCTGGTCATATTTTCATCAGTTGATCGACACATAACTTTATGTGTGTTTCTGTTTAGATAACCAAATATATATATACATATACACATGTATATATATATTCCAAATAATTATATATATGCAGTATTTTTTTTTATAATAAAACAATAACAGAGAAAGGTTTCATATTTTCTTGATCCTGGACAACATATCATAAATTTCTTTGGCTTTTAGCCTTAGGACACTGTTGTCCATTACACTTTTCTTTTTATTAGCCATCATCTTATGAATCCAAAAATTTTGCCAGTTTTCCATATTTTCCACAGCTTCATCATGCATTGTAGATGTTAATTTAACATTTTCTAGAGTAGGCTCATGTACAGATTGATGGATTTACTCTTCCTTTTTCTGCATGAACATTGACCTCACAACTGATAATGCTATAACTCATTTCTGAAGAAAGCTTATCTACAAATGTATTTTCTCTGTAAACTGCATCAGAATCTCCTTGCATTTGGGAGCACTAGACAGCACCTTAGCATTACTGCTTAAGGGTTATTTTAAACAGTGAAATCACCAACAAAAAAAGCACAAAAATGCAAACAACAAGAAACTAAAGAAAACACGGAAAAGACACTTGTTTAAAGTATAAGAGGTGAAACAAGAAGGCAGAGTGTCACCTTGTTCAACCTTAGCTGGGGACTTGCCCTACAGAAGACTCAACTTGTTTGCTGCTTTACGAAAATCCACAAATGACCATGAAAATGCCATGAGGATTGATTTGGTCATTTTCTATCTGTCTACTCACTCTTCTCCAACAATCAAAATCCACTGAATCACTGATCCTTTTCTGATATTTGCTTTCCTGTTAAATGACACTCCCATCGAATCAGATGCTCGAGCTAGAAATCCAGTAGTCAGATAGGACTTCTTGTTCTTCACAGGGACCAAATAACCAAATTGACTTCCTTCAATTCCTAAGTGTTTCTTTGTTCATTTTTAACATCATTTTTTTTTTCTGAACGAGTGGGATTTTCTTACATTTAATCTTGACCCTTTTTGTGCAATCTCCATGCTGATATAAACTATTGAAAACCACAGACATAACAAATAATTCTCTATTTAAATGGCTGTCCATTACCTTTAGTTTAAAGTCCAAGTTCAAATTCCTTAATGTGGCTTACAGAACCATGCTACCTTTTCTTGATCACCTTTTTTCACTTTTTGCACTCTGACCATCACAATATAAAACACATGAAAAACTGAAGATTATATAATGAAACACTCATTTATAAAAGTTGAAACTTGGCATTTGATTTTTCTTTAAATTTTTATTGTTATGTTAATCACCATACATTACATCATTAGTTTTTGATGTACTGCTCCATGATTCACTGTTTGTGGATAACACCCAGTGCTCCATGCAGAACGTGCCCTCTTTAATACCCATCACCAGGCTAACCCATCCTCCCATCCCCTCCCCTCTAGAACCCTCAGTTTGTTTTTCAGAGTCCATCGTCTCTCATGGTTCGTCTCCCCCTCCGATTTCCCCCTCTTCATTCTTTCCCGCGTGCTATCTTCTTCTTCTTCTTCTTCTTTTTTTTTTTTAACATATATTGTATTATTGTTTCAGAGGTACAGATCTGTGATTCAACAGTCTTGCACAATTCACAGTGCTTACCATAGCACATACCCTCCCCAATGTCTATCACCCAGCCACCCCATCCCTCCCACCCCCCACCACTCCAGCAACCCTCAGTTTGTTTCCTGAGATTAAGAATTCCTCATATCAGTGAGGTCATATGATACATGTCTTTCTCTGATTGACTCATTTCGCTCAGCATAATACCCTCCAGTTCCATCCACGTCGTTGCAAATGGCAAGATCTCATTCCTTTTGATGGCTGCATAATATTCCATTGTATATATATACCACCTCTTCTTTATCCATTCATCTGTCGATGGACATCTTGGCTCTTTCCACAGTTTGGCTATTGTGGACATTGCTGCTAAAACATTGGGGTGCACGTACCCCTTTGGATCCCTACATTTGTATCTTCGGGGTAAATTCCCAGTAGTGCAATTGCTGGATCGTATGGTAGCTCTATTTTCAACTTTTTGAGGAACCTCCATACTGTTTTCCAAAGTGGCTGCACCAGCTTGCATTCCCACCAACAGTGTAGGAGGGTACCCCTTTCTCCGCATCCTGGCCAACATCTGTCGTTTCCTGACTTGTTAATTTTAGCCATTCTGACTGGTGTGAGGTGGTATCTCAGTGAGGTTTTGATTTGGATTTCCCTGATGCTGAGTGATGTTGAGCACTTTTTCATGTGTCTGTTGGCCATTTGAATGTCTTCTTTGCAAAAATGTCTGTTCGTGTCTTCTGCCCATTTCTTGATTGGATCATTTGTTCTTTGGGTGTTGAGTTTAAGAAGTTCTTTATAGATTTTGGATACTAGCCCTTTATCTGATATGTCATTTGCAAATATCTTCTCTCATTCTGTCGGTTGTCTTTTGGTTTTGTTGACTGTTTCTTTTGCTGTGCAAAAGCTTTTTATCTTGATGAAGTCCCAATAGGTCATTTTTGCCCTTGCTTCCCTTGCCTTTGACAATGTTTCTAGGAAGATGTTGCTGCAGCTGAGGTCGAAGAGGTTGCTGCCTGTGTTCTCCTCTAGGATTTTGATGGACTCCTGTCTCACATTTAGGTCTTTCATCCATTTTGAGTCTGTTTTTGTGTGTGGTGTAAGGAAATGGTCCAGTTTCATTCTTCTGCACGTGGCTGTCCAATTTTCCCAACACCATTTGTTGAAGAGACTGTCTTTTTGCCATTGGACATTCTTTCCTGCTTTGCCAAAGATTAGTTGACCATAGAGTTGAGGGTCCATTTCTGGTCTCTCTATTCTGTTCCATTGATCTATGTGTCTGTTTTTGTGCCAGGACCATACTGTCTTGATGATGACAGCTTTGTAATAGAGCTGGAAGTCCGGAATTGTGATGCCGCCAGCTTTGCTTTTCTTTTTCAACATTCTTCTGGCTATTCAGGTCTTCTCTGCTTCCATACAAATTTTAGGATTATTTGTTCCATTTCTTTGAAAAAAGTGGATAGTATTTTGATGGGGATTGCATTGAATGTGTAGATTGCTCTAGGTAGCATTGACATCTTCACAATATTTGTTCTTCCAATCCATGAGCATGGAACGTTTTTCCATTTCTTTGTGTCTTCCTCAATTTCTTTCATGGGTATTTTGTAGTTTTCTGGGTACAGATCCTTTGCCTTTTTGGTTAGATTTATTCCTAGGTATCTTATGGTTTTGGGTGCAATTGTAAATGGGATCGACTCCTTCATTTCTCTTTCTTCTGTCTTGTTGTTGGTGTATAGGAATGCCACTGATTTCTGTGCATTGATTTTATATCCTGCCACTTTACTGAATTCCTGTATGAGTTCTAGCAGTTTTGGGGTGGAGTCTTTTGGGTTTTCCACATAAAGTATCATATCATCTGCAAAGAGTGAGAGTTTGACTTCTTCCTTGCTGATTTGGATGCCTTTTATTTCTTTTTGTTGTCTGATTGCTGTGGCTAGGACTTCTAATACTATGTTGAATAGCAGTGGTGATATTGGACATCCCTGCCGAGTTCCTGACCTTAGGGGGAAAGCTCTCAGTTTTTCCCCATTGAGAATGATATTCGCTGTGGGTTTTTCATAGATGGCTTTTATGATATTGAGGTATGTATCCTCTATGCCTATACTCTGAAGAGTTTTGATCAAGAAAGGATGCTGTACTTTGTCAAATGCTTTTTCTGCATCTATTGAGAGGATCATATGATTCTTGATCTTTCTTTTATTAATGTATTATATCATGTTGATTGATTTGCGGATGTTGAACCAACCTTGCAGCCCAGGGATAAATCCCACTTGGTCATGGTGAATAATCCTTTTAATGTACTGTTGGATCCTATTGGCTAGTATTTTGGTGAAAATTTTTGCATCCATGTTCATCAAGGATATTGGTCTGTAATTCTCCTTTTTGATGGGGTCTTGGTCTGGTTTGGGGATCAAGGTAATGGTGGCTTCATAAAACAAGTTTGGAAGTTTTCCTTCCATTTCTATTTTTTGGAACAGTTTCAGAAGAATAGGTATTAATTCTTCTTTAAATGTTTGGTAGAATTGCCCTGGGAAGCCATCTGGCCCTGTGCTTTTGTTTGTTGGGAGATTTTTGATGACTGCTTCAATTTCCTTAGTGGTTATAGGTCTGCTCAGGTCTTCTACTTCTTCCTGGTTCAGTTTTGGTAGTTGATACATCTCTAGGAATGCATCCATTTCTTCCAGATTATCTAATTTGCTGGCATAGAGTTGCTCATAATATGTTCTTATAATTGTTTGTATTTCTTTGGTGTTGGTTGTGATCTCTCCTCTTTCATTCATGATTTTGTTGATTTGGGTCATTTCTCTTTTCTTTTTGATAAGTCTGGCCAGGGGTTTATCAATCTTGTTAATTCTTTCAAAGAACCAGTTCCTAGTTTTGTTGATCTGTTCTACTGTTCTTTTGGTTTCTATTTCATTGATTTCTGCTCTGATCTTTATTATTTCTCTTCTCCTGCTGGGTTTAGGCTTTATTTCCTGTTCTTTCTCTAGCTCCTTTAGGTGTAGGGTTAGGTTGTGTATTTGAGACCTTTCTTGTTTCTTAAGAAAGACTTCTATTGCTATATACTTTCCTCTTAAGACTGCCTTTGCTGTATCCCAAAGATTTGAATAGTGTTTTCATTTTCATTTGTTTCCGTGAATTTTTTAAATTCTTCTTTAATATCCTGGTTGACCCATTCATTCTTTAGTAGGATGCTCTTTAGCCTCCATGTGTTTGAGTTCTTTCCAACTTTCCTCTTGTGATTGATTCTAGTTTCAAAGCATTGCGGTCTGAAAATATGAAGGGAATGATCCCAATCTTTTGGTACCAGTTGAGACCTGATTTGTGACCTAGGATGTGATCGATTCTGGAGAATATTCCATGGGCACTAGGAGAAGAATGTGTATTCTGTTGTTTTGGGATGGAATGTTCTGAATATATCTGTGAAGTCCATTTGGTCCAGTGTATCATTTAAAGACTTTATTTCCTTGTTGATCTTTTGTTTCGATGATCTGTCCATTTCAGTGAGAGGGGTGTTAAAGTCCCCCACTATTATTGTATTGTTGTTGATGTGTTTCTTAGCTTTTGTTATTAATTGGCTTATATAATTGGCTGCTCCCATGTTAGGGGCATAGATATTTACAATTGTTATATCTTCTTGTTGGATAGACCCTTAAAGTAGGATATAGTGTCCTTCCTCATCTCTTATTACAGTCTTTGGTTTAAAATCTATTTTGTCTGATATAAGGATTGCCACCCCAGCTCTCTTTTGGTGTCCATTAGCATGGTAAATGGTTTTCCACCTCACTTTCAATCTGGGGGTGTCTTTGGGTCTATAATGAGTCTCTGGCAGACAGCATATCGATGGGTCTTTTTTTTTTTATCCAATCTGATAGCCTGTGTCTTTTGATTGGGGCATTTAGCCCATTTACATTCAGGGTAACTATTAAAAGATATGAATTTAATGCCATTGTATTGCCTGTAAGGTGACTGTTCCTGTATATTGTCTGTGTTCCTTTCTGGTCTATGTTGCTTTTAGGCTCTCTCTTTGCTTAGAGGACCCCTTTCAAGATTTGTTGCAGGGCTGGTTTTGTGTTTGCAAATTCCTTTAGTTTATGTTTGTCCTGGAAGCTTTTTAGCTCTCCTTCTATTTTCAATGACAGCCTAGCTGTATATAGTATTCTTGGCTGCATATTTTTCTCATTTGGTGCTCTGAATATATCATGCCAGTCCTTTCTGGCCTGCCAGGTCTCTGTGGATAAGTCTGTTGCCAGTCTAACGTTTCTACCATTGTAGGTTACATATCTCTTCTCCTGCGCTGCTTTCAGGATTTTCTCTTTGTCTCTGAGACTCGTAAGTTTTACTATTAGATGTTGGGGTGTTTACCTATTTTTATTGATATCGAGAGGGATTCTCTGTGCCTTCTGGATTTTGATGGTTTTCTCCTTCCCCAAATTAGGGAAGTTCTCTTCTATAATTTGCTCCAATATACCTTCTGCCCCTCTCTCTCTTTCTTCTTCTTCTGGGATCCCAATTTTTCTAATGTTGTTTCATCTTATGGTATCACTTATCTCTCGAATTCTGCCCTCATGATCCAGTAGTTGTTTATCTCTCTTTTTCTCAGCTTCTTTATTTTCCATCATTTTGTCTTCTATATCACTGATTCTGTCTTCTGCCTCATTTATTCTAGCAGTTAGTGCCCCCATTTTTGATTGCACCTCATTAATAGCCTTTTTGATTTCAACTTGGTTAGATTTTAGTTCTTTTATTTCTCCAGGAAGGGTTTCTCTAATAACTTCCATGCTATTTTCAAGCCCAGCTAGTATCTTTAAAATCATCATTCTGAACTCTAGTTTCGACATCATACTAATGTCCGTATTGAGTAGGTCCCTGGCAGTTGGTACTGCCTCTTGTTCTTTTTGTTGAGGTGATTTTTTCCATCTTGTCATTTTGTCCAGAGGAGAATAGATTAATGAGAGAACAAAATGCTAACAGGGTAACAATGTCCCCAGAAAATATACTCTAAACAAATCAGTAAAGACCTGAAACCGGGGGAAAAGAAAGGGAAAGAAAGAAAAAAGAAAAAGGAAAAAAAAAGAAAAAGAAAAATATAAAAATAAACAAAAATAGAACAAAATGAAAATAAAACAGAATATGATCAAATATGACCAGGCTGGTGCCTAGATCAGTGCTACACACTAGATTTTGGGTGTATTTTGGTCTGTTAGAAGAAAGTGCTTCCCAAAGTTTTAAAGAAAGAAAAACTTATATATGTACAAAAATAAGGGTTAATACGATGAAGGGATGGAATGTGACTGTAAAGATGAAAATTATAAAAGATTTTATAAAAGGAATTGATAAGATAAGAAATTGGTTGAAAAAAGAAAGAAGAGGATTTAAAAAAAAAAGAAAGAAAAAAGGTAGAGAATGTGATCAGACAGGAGACTAGAACAAAGCCATACACTAGAGATTTGGGTGTATTTTGATCTATTAGAAGAAACTGTATCTCAAAATTTTAAAGAGAGAACAACTTATATATATATATATATATATATATGCCAAAAATAAGGGTAACTACTATGAAGGGATAGAATATGACCCTAAATATGAAAAATAAAAAATGTTTTTTAAAAAAGGGATCGATAAGATGTTGGTTGAAAAAGGGAAAAAGAAAAATTCAAAAAAAAAAAAAGACAGTTAAAAAAAATTAACTTTGAAAGACTAAAGAATCATGGTAAAAAAGCCATGAATTCTATGTGCAGTGTTCCCCTAGCACTGGTGTTCTGCCATTCTCATTGATCGATAAACTTGGTCTTGGCTAGCTGTTCTTCCTGATCTTCTGGGGGAGGGGTGTGTTGCCGTGGTTCCGAAATGTCTTTGCCGGAGGCAGAATTGCCCTGCCCTTGCCCGTCGGGGCTAAGTAATCTGTTTGGGTTTGCTCTCAGGAGCTTTTGTTCCCTGCAAGCTCTCTGTACAGCTTTGGAGGCTGAAAATGGT
Organism: Halichoerus grypus; assembly: GCF_964656455.1. Lineage (NCBI taxonomy): Eukaryota > Metazoa > Chordata > Mammalia > Carnivora > Phocidae > Halichoerus > Halichoerus grypus. The sequence goes on from NC_135718.1 coordinate 132,439,832, forward strand.
GGCTTCCCAATCTCTGCCCCAGAGGAGCTGAGAACTTGGGGCCCTGCTCCTCAGTGCGCCCCTAGAGAAAAGCAGTCAATCACTCCCATCTCCCCGGTCTCCGGCTGCACTTCGTGCTCACCCGGCCTGTGACCAAGTGTCTCTATCTGTGGCACCCGACCCCATGTGGAGTCTCCAAACCCAGCAGATCCCTGCAGTTCACTCCCCGCCGCTCCTCCCGGGGGAAGAAGGGGAGTCTCCCCAGATCTGCCGCTTGTTGGGTCCCTGCTGGAGGAGCAGGGGCCCAACTGTGCCGCGGATCACAGTTTATGGCAACCCTGAGCTGAGAGCCTGGGCCCCGGCTCTGTCTCTGCAGCTGGCTTCCCTGCTCCGGTACCTGGGAGCTCTGCCGCACTCAGGCACCCCTGGTCTTTCTGTGACCCCGAGGGTCCTGAGACCACACTGTCCCACGAGGGTTCCACCCCCCCGCTTAGCCACTGGAGCGACATCCCTCAGCAGAGCAGACTTCTAAAAGTTCCAATTTTGTGCTCTGGGGCTCTATCACTTGCCAGAAGCTGCCGACAGAGGCCCCTTTCCCTGCCATCTATCCTCCCGAATATCGCCTCAGATTCACTTCTCCACACGTCCTACCTTCCAGAAAGTGGTCACTTTTCTGTTCAGAAACTTGTTGCTATTCTTTTCTTCAGTCTCCTGTTGAGTTTGTAGGTGTTCAGAATGGTTTGATCCCTATCCAGCTGAATTCCTGGGACCAGACAAAATCCAGGTCTCCTACTCCTCTGCCATCTTGCTCCACCCCCCCCAGCATTTGATTTTAATTAATTTTTTCTAAGCTAGAAGACAGCTTATTTAACACAAAATTAGATCTAATTTGCTTGTCTGCCCCTCCTATAGCTGGAGACATATGTAAAATGAAATTTTGGGAAAATAGCAACTGCCTCAATAGATTGATACTCAAAAATAAATTTAAGGGTGCCAGTATAAAAATGTCCTAATGCAATTTTATTGTCATTTTTCAGTATTATTAATGATAAAGATATTTAAGATACAGGAACATGAAGATCTTGTTTAACCCTGAAAATAATATATATGACTTTAATATGAACTTCGTTATTTTACATGATATCATATATACATCATGTATTTTATATCATATCATTATATTGCTTTTTTAGTGGATATCAGTTATTTTATACTGCTGGAATCCATTTGCTTATTTCTCACTGGAAAACTACTTGTTCCTCATTCTCAGTATGTGGGCCTCAGCGTCCTCCTCTTCCCGACCTGTAATCCAAGCCCTGAATTTGAGATTGTAGAATACGACCAACATATTGGTTAAATATAATTTATAGAGACATTTTTATTCTGTGTTAGTTTGTTGGCCAAAACTACAAGTATTGTTGGCATTTCTTTTTTTTTTTTCCTCTTTAAATGAGGGACAGTGTGATTCTATCATTAAGGAAAAAATTACAGTATAATCAATTCTCAATTATTTTCACAAGGTATATCGATAGTCAGATTTGATTTCACATCAACTTCCTTCTATTTATAAAGAACACCTTTCTTGTTAATAGTATGTTAATGCTTGCTCAATTTTTATGTATGCAGGCAGGAAATATGCATATTTTCAAAAATACTGGAGTTTTAAGCAAGTTTGCAAACTGTTAGTATTCTTGAGTTCATCAGCTATTTTATAATGTGGAATGACTATTAAGAAAAACCTAACAGCCTTACATTTAGAAGGCCTCTTAATAGGGGTTAGAAGGTCAGGTGACAGCCTTCAGGGTTCTGCTGACAAGCCTCAGGATCATTTGAAAGGATCATGCTGTAGTTATTCATATAGCTGTGTGTGCTAGTAAAGTTATCTTAATCTCAAAAATGGTATAAAGGCTTTACAACAGACTCTTCATAATTTCTTTCCATGAATATGGACAAGATGGTGAACCAGGACCTGGAATTTTCCTCACGTTCTTGTAGTATTTTAAAACATACTTTCTTGGGTGCCTGGGTAGCTCAGTTGGCTAAGCGTCTGCCCTCGGCTCAGGTCATGATCCCAGGGTCCTGGGATCGAGCCCCGCATTGGGCTCCTTGCTCGGCAGGGAGCCTGCTTCTCCCTCTCCCTCTGCAGCTCCCCCTGCTTGTGCTCTCTCTGTCAAATAAATAAACAAATAAAATCTTAAAAAAAAAAACAAACATATTTTTCAATTTTCCTAAACCAGAGACATAGGTATGACAAGAGGCGGAATCTCTAGAGTAGACTTAGTTATCTACTGTGGCTTTATTTCATTTGTTCTTTGAGATGAGTTATATTCATTTTTGTTTCCCTCTTATAAATGGATGATTGAATTCAGGACTTATTTGGTCTAGGAGATATTTACAGTACACATTTTTAGCTTAATTTTACCAGTAATTTATGTGAAGTGCATTCGTTATTCTGAAAGTATCACAAAGGAAAAAAATATAGTTTTTCAATAGTACTTTTCTCCCACACAGAAGAAAATAATGATCTATTACTGCCTCCTTTGGTGGACTATGAAGGGGAGGGCTGGAAGAGATTGCTAGATGGGAGTTCCAAGTAGACCACAGCATCAGAATGTATGAAGAAGGGGTGATGGAAAATTAGAAAAATCTTCAGAAGATATTTAAAATTGACCATATGATTTTGACAGATAAGAATGTAAATAATGAGATCAAAAAGTCAACTTTTATATAGCGAAATTCATTCAACACTCAGCAAATATATTGTGTACCTAATATGTGTACATGACATTGTGTTAGGTTCTGAAAACCCAATCCAACTGAACAAAACAGATAGTTTCTGTCTTGACAATTTTAGAGCCAAACAAAACTATTACTAGCAGCTTTGGAGGACAGATAGCAAGAAACATGCCCTCAAATCAACTCTTGATGAGACTTCTAGTTTGATGTTATTATGATGCATTCCATCTGGCTCTTGGTAGCTTCCTGTCTAATTCAGTCTATTTTTGCTCATTATTCCTGCAAAGCACTAAGATAAGAGGGTATACACTTTCAAAATGTGAATGTACTAAGTTTGTAATGATGTATTTTTAAAAGTTATCTTTTTTCTTCTTTTACATATCTGTGTTCTGTGTGCTATGGCATAGAACCACTTATTTAATCTCTAAGGTCCATTTGAAAGATAGAGACCCTTAAAAAAGGCAAACCTCATACATTGTAATAAGTCTAGGGTTAAAGGAATAGAGTGCATTTAGCAAAAATACATGTGTGTCACTTAACAAAGACTTGGGTGAGGAGCAAAGTTCAGGTGGCGTCTAAAATGAGACCTGAAGGAAACAGGGCAAGGCCTAGAAAGGAAAGCAAAAGAAAGCTTAGTTAATCTAAGGGTTGTTTGTTTTTCTTAAGGTCCAGTTGAATATTTTTATTGAAAAGTAGTGACTCACAGATTTAAAAGCCCAATAACTTGTATGATAATTAAGTCTGGTTGAGGAAATAAAGAGGAATTATGTTATGCCAGAGTATTCATATCATCCATAGCAAATCAGAAGCATGCATTTTCAAATTAGCAAATGTGTTCTTCCTTTTGGAGCAGGGTTATTCAGGAGTTTCTGTTTCCCAGCATAGATTCCAGATGGCAGTAGCCACAGATTGCCAGCCCCTGCATGCTGATAGTTGTCAACTTTGGATGCTAACAGGGTGTTAGAAGCAACTACTGCTGAGTAATTTTTAATTCCATGTATATTAGTGAACATCCATTATATTCTAGGCAGTGGGCAAATAATTATAAGCAAAAACTGATTAATACCACTTTAGAGGAGCTTGAGGTTTAATGTGGCTTTAAGAAACTGTTGGAGGACAAACTTTATTCTCCCTTAAACCAATTCTGAAGTTTTTATAGAACCCTGGATGCCATAATTGGAATTAATTGGGGAAGGGAGAGGATAGGCATTGGGAAAATTAGCAGGCAGATCAGAGTACCTTCTTTCTCAGACACAAGGTGATGGGAAGAAGAAAGTGGGTGGTTATTTCATTTACAATACTTCCCTCTGTGTCACTATACATCACTCACACTAGGGATCCAATCTGGCAGTTTTTGCAGTCATATCTAATTAAAGGTCATGCCTTAGAATAGAAGACTTTGCACATCACAGTGCTTTCAATGGTGTAAAATATTTTGTAGCTATTTTTGTAGATTGATACACGAATGGAGCTTCCGCTTGGGTTCAGTATTTCTATTTATCACTGAAAGTTTTGTTTTGCTTTGTTTTTCCATGACTTGCCTTAGAAAACAGATTTTAAACTGAAAGCAAGTTTAAATATCTGTAGGTCCATTTGTGCAAGCTAGGGTTGACTGAACATGTTCTTTACAAGCATTTTTTGTTTTGTTTTGTTTTGTTTTCTTTCTTAGGCTAAAAGATTTTGTTACTATTCAAAGAACTCCGGAGAACAATACTAATATGTGCTCAAGTGAAAAGAGAATCCATATATTGTTATATCACTTTTGTCTTGACCACCAGAAGAATGGATTTGACATCAGCTCAGATTGGGAGATTTTAGGGAGGGAAGTTAGGAAGCTTGGTTTGGTCATGCCAAATTGGAGATGTCCACTAGAGACATCCAAATAGAATGGTTGAGTAGGCATTCCAGTGCATGAGTTTGGGAGAGGTGCTAGGCTGGATATATAAATTTGACAATCTTGGGCATATAGATGGATTGCACTTTGAGTATAGTTATAAGAGGGACGATTTTTAAGAATAGAAGAGAATGAACCAGCCAAGGAGACTCAGAAGGGGTAAACTGTAAGGTAAGAGGAAAACCAAAGGAATGGTGCATTGGAAGGCAAGTGAAGAAAGTGATTCAAGGGTGAGGAAGTGATCACCTACACTGAATGCTGATAGGGTACATGAGGTGAGGACTGATACCTGATTTCTGTATTGTGCCATATAACTATCACTGGTGACCTTGATAATTGCAAATTTGGTGACAAGGTGGAATAGGTTCTAGAAAGAACAAGAGGTGAGGAATTGGAATCAGTGATTTCAGGCTTATTGTTAATAAGTGTTATGGGCTGAATTGTGTCCTGCAAAATTCATATCAAAGCCCGTCTAGCTTAGTACTTCAGAATGTGGCTGTATTTGGAGAAAAGGCCTTTAAAGGGGTAATTAAGTTAAAACAAGGCCATTAGAGTGGGCCCTTATCTAATGCTAGCTTACTTTGCTGGATTCTTATTCTGGCTTCTAAGGATTTCCCTTACTTTCTTACTAGTTAAGCCATACATGTTAAAAAGTGGTGTGGTGTGGTAGTGGTGGTAGTGTGTGTGTGTATCTGTGTGTCTGTGTGTGCATTTCATTTGGGGAGGGTGTATAGGACATCTCTTCTACCACATTGTCAGAAGCAAAATCCTTGATTACTTTGAAATCTTTCTGGTAATAAAGCAATTTGATGCTATTGATTTGTTGCTGATTTAATCATAATCAGTTGCTTGCTTTTTGATCAGGTTGAGGAACCATTAAACTCATCAACAATCTAAATAAAGTAATTGTCAGTATCTCTGGTTAAATTCTCTAGAAGCAGATCCTGATAGGGAGTTTGGGTTGTGGGCTGCCCTGAGAAAAGTGTGACCCCAGGTAGGGTGTCTCGTTGCACCTGAGACAGACCCTGAAGCAGCTGAGAGCTGGATATTATCAGCAGTTATTGATGGAGGGGGCCTGGGGTGCCACATTTCCATGTCTGCCATGTCTAGTAACATGATACAGTCTTAGAGAATAATATTTATTTACTGAAGTAGTTGAAACTGAAATTGTTAAGCATTTTTTTGCATGTGTAAATAAATGTTATCCAAAAAATTCCTAAAATGTCTATCAGCTTTGGTAGTATATTTTATTATCTGTTTTGCATACTATAATCAGAAAAAAAATAATTTAAGAAATAAAAAGTGAATTTGTAGTAAAGGTGACAAAAAAGTACAAATTTCCAGCTATAAAATAAATGTCACAAGGTTGTAATGTACACCATGGTGACTACACTTAATAATACTGTGTAGCATATTTATTATAGCTTATCTACATATTAATATATAGCATGTTTGAAAGTTGCCAAGAGAGTAGATCTTAAAAGTTCTCACAAGAAAAAAATTTCATAACTATGTATGATAATGGATGTTATCTAGCCTTATTGTAATGATTATTTCACAGTATAAACAGATATCAAATCATTATTTTGTATACTTGAAAATAGTGTAATGTCATATGTCAGTTATATCTCAATAAAAAATAGCAAAAAAGGTAAATTTGATTCATATAACTTTTCTCTCTTGGTTAAACTCATATATAGTCAGGGTTAAGTGTGTGGGCTCTGGAGTTAGACTGCCTGGCTGTGAAACTAGGTCCACCAGTTACTATTTGTGTGACTTTGGACAAATGCCTCTATCTCCTAATCTGTAAAATGGAGATATTAATAGTACCTCCTAAAGGTTTGCCTTGAAAATTAAGTTGGTAATACATCTGTGTGCTCAGTATAGTGTCTGGGCATTTTCAGTAAGTGGTTCCTCCTGATAATATTATTGTCACTGTTTATTAATACATATCTTGACTTCTATTCAAGTTCTGTTGATTATCTGGCTTCTTTTCTATCTTTCTGTTTTCACATATTGCTATTACCTGGTACTTTAGCCATTTTAATTTCTTTGAAGTCCCTGAATGTACTATACTTTTTCTCACACAATTTTTCCCTTTTCACCTGGTATTTCTTACATCAGAAAAGGCTTTCCATGTGCCTCTGCTCCCATCCAAGCTTGCTAATCCTGTTGTCTATGGCTCTCTACCAATTCCTCCCTGGGCTAAAGATTTGATTCATACACTTACTTGGTATAATATGGAGATTTCTTCTCACATAGTAACCTCAAGTCCCTCTTACCTCTGTTTTTTTATAAATATAAGGTATTTAAGAATTTCTTGTATCCCCAGAGGCTCATAATTAGTTTAGTTGTAGTTCTTAGTTTGTGGCACACATTATTTAAATTAACACATATGGTAAAATTGGTTTCAGGAGTAGACTTTAGGGATTCATCACTTACATACAACACCCAGTGCTCAACACAACAAGTGCCCTCCTTAATGCCCATTCCCCATCTAGCCCATCCCCCACCCACCTCCCCTCCAGCAACCCTCAGTTTGTTCTCCATGGTTAAGAGTCTCTTATGGTTTGCTTCCCTCTTTCTCTTTTTTTCCCCCTTCCCCTATAAATTCCGCAGGAGTGAAATCATGTGGTATTTGTCTTTCTCTGATTGACTTATTTCTCTTAGCATACCACACTCTAGCTCCATCCACGTCATTGCAAATGGCAAAATTTCATTCTTTCTGATAGCTGAGTAATATTCCATTGTGTGTGTGTGTGTGTGTGTAAGTACATATATATATATACACACACACAATGGAATATTATATATATGGAAACAGAATATGGATCCAAAATGGATATATTATTATTCATATATATATATATATATGTATCTTCTATACCTCTTCTTTATCCATCATCAGTTGATGGTCATTTGGGCTCTTTCCATAATTTGGCTACTGTTGATAATGCTGCTATAAACATCAGGGTGCATGTGCCCCTTTGAATCAGTATTTTTGTATCCTTTGGATAAATCATTTTCTTGCTCTTAAAAAATATAGTTTAACAGATGTATGTGTATTCCTAAATAAGTTATTGTTTGGTTTTAGTTATTTTTGAATTTAAAAGTGGCTACCATGCTGCACATATTGTAGTCTTTTTAGACTTGCATCTTTCATTCAGCATTCTGTTACTAAGATCCATTCATATTGTTGCTTATAGCCATAATTCATTAACTTTTACTGCAATATTTCATTGCATATATATGCTACAATTTACCCATTTCCCTGTAAGTGGATATTTGAATTACTTCTGGTTTTTCTCTGTGCTCTCAGGAATAGTGCTTTTTTTTTTTAGCCATTCTTGTACATGCATCTTAGTGTATGTGTGTAAGTTTCTCTATGGCATTTACCTAGGAGTGGAATGGCTGAACTGCCAATATATGAATATTCAGTTTTATTAGATAATGTCAAATTGTTTACCAAAGTGATCTCACCAATTTACACTTCACCAAATTAAGAAATCCTTTGATTCATGTTCTCTTCAACATTTGGCATTACTATGTGTCATTCTTGATTTTTCCAACCAAATGGATATAAAATATTATGTCACTGTAGTCTTATTTGCATTTTCTTGAGTACTGATGAGGTTGAAAACTTCTTTCTAAGTTTATTAGCCAATAAAGTTCCTTTTCTGTCATTTCATAATTTCTGGCTACATGTTTTTTACTTTTTTAATAATTGATTTGTTAAGGATTCTTCATATACTCTTGATTTTTAAACTTTATTGGTTTTGTATCCAAATATCTTTTCTTAATTGTGAATTTGTTTTTCGTTCTCTTTAAAATGAAAATTTAAACTTTATAAATTGAGCCAAATGAATGTTCTGAGCCCATCAGGGAAGTTATTTATTGATTTACACTTTTACTTTTCCAGGCAAATATTTTATTCATATTTTATGATGTTATTACTTTTTGTATCTTAAGGACTCTGACTATTCAAAGGTCAAAAAGTATTCACTATTATTTTTTTCATAGGAATTCAAAAGTTTCCTTAACCTGTCTGGACATAATTCAACCCATATGGTATGAGATGGGGGTCCAAAGTAATTCTTTTTCTTATTTTTTTCTTTTTTCATTTCTCTTCTTTTTCTTTTTTCTTTCTTTTCTCTTTCTTTTTTCCTTTCTTTCTTTCTTTCTTTCTTTCTTCTTTCTTCTTTCTTTCTTTTTCTTTCTTCCTTCCTTCCTTCCTTTTTTCTTTCTTTCTTTCTTTCTTTCTTTCTTTCTTTCTTTCTTTCTTCTTTCTTTCTTTTTCTTTCTTTCTTCCTTCCTTCCTTTTTTCTTTCTTTCTTTCTTTCTTTCTTATTCTTTCTTTCTTTCTTTCTTTCTTTCTTTCTTTCTTTCTTTCTCTTTCTTTCTTCTTTTTTTCCTGCCTTTTTGGATAACCATTTAAAAATCCATTTATTGAATATTTTGTTATCTCTATTGATCTGTCATACTACCTTTGTTATATATTATATACACGAGTCAATTTCTCAACTGTTTTATTTCACTACTCAATTTGTCTTTCTTTGTGCCACTTTCATAATGCCTTAATTGCAGTAGCATGATAATAGGTCTTGATATTAGGTAGGGCAAATATCGACTCTTTATTCTTCTTGTTTAGTTTGATCTTTTACCTCTATAGAATCAGTTTATCAAGCTCCACAAAATTCCCTATTTGATTTTGATTAGGATTTTATAGAATCTATGGATTATTTTATAATATAAATACCAAATTGTTGTCCAGAGTGATTGCACCAACTTAAATTATACTGACAATTAATAAGAAATTCTTATGAATTTGAGGAGGAGCTATTAAAGCATAATTTTCAAAAGTTTGAAAAACATGTCCCTTGTACAAATATAAAATGAAAACATGTCAAAAATTATACTCAACCCATTAATTAATGAGTGAAACAGTAATACTTTAAAACTGGTCCACAGAGCATTTAAGAAGCTAGGTATTATATGATACTTTTTGTGGAAAACCCAAAAGACTCCACCCCAAAACTGCTAGAACTCATACAGGAATTCAGTAAAGTGGCAGGATATAAAATCAATGCCCAGAAATCAGTTGCATTTCTATAAACCAACAACAAGATAGAAGAAAGAGAAATTAAAGGAGTCAATCCCATTTACAATTGCACCCAAAACCATAAGATATGTAGGAATAAATCTAACCAAAGAGGCAAAGGATCTGTACTCAGAAAACTATAGAGAAATAGAAATAGAAAGAAATTGAGAAAGACACAAAAAAATGGAAAAACGTTCCATGTTCCTTGGATTGGAAGAAAAATGTTCCATGTTCCATGGATTGGAAGAAAAATGTTCCATGTTCCATGGATTGGAAGAAAAATGTTCCATTTTCCATGGATTGGAAGAACAAGTATTGTGAAAATGTCAATGTTACCTAGAGCAATCTACACATTTAATGCAATCCCTATCAAAATACCATCAGCTTTTTTCAAAGAAATGGAGCAAATAATCCTAAAATTTGTATGGAACCAGAAAAGACCCCAAATAGCCAAAGGAATGTTAAAAAAGAAAGCAAAGCTGGTGGCCTTACAATTCGAGACTTCCAGATCTATTACAAAGCTGTCATCGTCAAGACAGTATGGTACTGGCACAAAAACAGACACATAGATCAATGGAACAGAATAGAGAGCCCAGAAATGGACCCTCAACTCTATGGTCAACTCATCTTTGACAAAGCAGGAAAGAATGTCCAATGGTAAAAAGACAGTCTCTTCAACAAATGGTGTTGGGAAAATTGGACAGCCATGTGCAGAAGAATGAAACTGGACCATTTCCTTACACCACACACAAAAACAGACTCAAAATGGATGAAAGACCTAAATGTGAGACAGGAGTCCATCAAAATCCTAAAGGAGAACACAGGCAGCAACTTCTTCAACCTCAGCTGCAGCAACTTCTTCCTGGAAACATCGCCAAAGGCAAAGGAAGCAAGGGCAAAAATGAACTATTGAGACTTCACCAAGATAAAAAGCTTTTGCACAGCAAAGAAAACAGTTAACAAAACCAAAAGACAACCGACAGAATGGGAGAAGATATTTGCAAATGACATATCAGATAAAGGGCTAGTATCCAAAATCTATAAAGAACTTATCAAACTCAAGACCCAAAGAACAAATAATCCAATCAAGAAATGGGCAGAAGACACGAACAGACATTTTTGCAAAGAAGACATCCAAATGGCCAACAGACACATGAAAAAGTGCTCAACATCACTCAGCATCAGGGAAATCCAAATCAAAACCTCACTGAGATACCACCTCACACCAGTCAGAATGGCTAAAATTAACAAGTCAGGAAATGACAGATGTTGGCGAGGATGCGGAGAAAGGGGAACCCTCTTACACTGTTGGTGGGAATGCAAGCTGGTGCAGCCACTCTGGAAAACAGTATGGAAGTTCCTCAAAAAGTTGAAAATAGAGCTACCGTATGACCCAGCAATTGCACTACTGGGTATTTACCCTGAAGATACAAACGTAGTGATCCGAAGGGGTACGTGCACCCCAATGTTTATTGCCGCAATGTCCACAATAGCCAAACTATGGAAAGAGCCAAGATGTCCATCGACAGATGAATGGATAAAGAAGATGTGGTGTATATATATACAATGGAATATTATGCAGCCATCAAAAAGAATGAAATCTTGTCATTTCCAACGACGTGGATGGAACTAGAGGGTATTATGCTAAGCGAAATAAGTCAGTCAGAGAAAGACAAGTATCATGATCTCACTGATATGAGGTATTCTCAATCTCAGGAAACAAACTGAGGGTTGCTGGAGTGGTGGGGGGTGGGAGGGATGGGGTGGCTGGGTGATAGACATTGGGGAAGGTATGTGCTATGGTGAGCGCTAATGAAGGGGGTAAATCAGAGGGGGAGACGAACCATGACAGACTATGGACTCTGAGAAACATATTGAGGTTTTTAGAGGGGAGGGTGGTGGGGGGATGGGTTAGCCCAGTGATGGGTATTAAGGAGGGCCGTATTGCAAGGATGTTATACGCAAACAATGAATCATGGAACACTACATAAAAAAAATTAATTAATTAATTAATTAGGAAAAAAAGAAGAAGGTAGGTATTACTAGGCAATGTTAGAATAAGATTGCTAAGTTAGTACCCCTCTTCCAAAAGATCTACAGGGCCATCAACTTTAACCTTTTGAGTTACCTTTTTTAGTGGATGGTAATTCTTTGCATATTGATTACACAAAACTCTTTGCACTAATGTCTGCTCCTTCACAGTTGTAAAATTGCACAGAAAATAGAAAGTCAAAGCCAGCATTTCACTGAAAGACCACCTAGTAATCTCTATTGCTTATTTCTAAATCTTGGATAATTTTTCTGACAAAACTGAGAGCAATTTTTTTTCTAGTATAATATTTACACATTTTGACTGTATCATTCATTCTCTTCCTTCTTGGACAGTTTGGGAAAAATGTATTGGGAAAGTTGCATGAGAGAACTTTATTGACTATTAAAATGGTGAAATTTTAACAAGGCTTTTAGATTACTGCTATATTCTTTGTCCTAGCCTGGTGGTGGGTATTAAAGAGGGCACATTCTGCATGGAGCACTGGGTGGTATGCGCAAACAATGAATCATGGAACACTACATCAAAACCTAATGATGTAATGTATGGTGATCAACATAACATAATAAAAAAAATTTGATATTCAGGTTTCATGTTATTTAGTGAAAAATGCAGAAAATGTATTTATTACTTACTTATTTATATTTATTGGATAATATAGATGATTTTTTTTATAGTAAACAAAACCTGAGGCTCCATTTATACATGTAAGGGATTTGTGAAAAAATAGTGTATTATTAACATAGAGGAATATACAGAAGAATTACCATGCAATAATTAAAAATGATAATCTAGGCCTGCATCTTCTATGTTTAAGTAAACATAATTAACATAACATAATAAAAATAATAAAATAATAAAATAAAATAAAAAAAAATTAAAAAACAAAAGCAAGATTCCAAAAGTAGGTTTAGGACAGAACTCCAGCTCCTCTTGTTAAAAAATAAACTGCAGTAAGAGTTCTAAAAAAAAAAAAAGAAACTAATGTGGGAAAAAAAAGTCAGTTTCCCTAGAAAATCCATTAGTTTTAATGTCACAATTTTTGGAGTGAAGTTCTATTTTTGACTGTTTTCCCTTCTTCCTCCCAATTGTGTCACTTTGTCCTTAAATATATTCAGCCCAATATGGTTTACCTATTCCAAGTCATATATGTTATTTTTACTTGAATTAAGAGTACTAAGTACTAAAATATCCTAAAGAAATATATATATGTCTTAGTGAGCTGTGCCCATTATTGAAATATGACTTCTCCCTATGAATGCAAAATGAAAGAGGCTGCTTGGAGTATTGATATAAAGTCTTAGGTCATTGGTGAATTTAATGATATAAAATTAAAAGGTGCTTCTTTCACTGTATGTGAGTGTCTTCATGTAATTTCTGGATTCATGCTAAGAACTAGCATCTGTTGAACATGACCTAAGTATTTGAGACCCAATGGGTTCCTCTTTGAAAACACACATTTCTTTTTCCCCAAACTGGGCTTTGATATTTAACCATGCCATTCCTAGCAATCCTGGGATGTGTGAGCCCCGCTATTTTTTCCTTTAACTTTTTAAAATGGGTGCACTATTCCAATCTGAGTTAGAGATTACATGGTATTTTGTATCCTCTTCTTAAAAGTATAGAGAAAAAGAAAAGAGGATTTACAGGTTGTAGTTGTTATGAGTTTTGATTGGGAGGCTGTTAGGTTTGTGATGGGGCTGTGCTGCCTGTGGTCATATTATGTAAATTTATAAGCCTTTCTGGGGCTAACAGCTCTATACTTCCAGAATGTATGTGTATATGTTTGCATGCATGTATATATGTTTATGTGTGTATGTGTACACATGTATGTGTGCATTGTATCTTGGGGGCTTCTGCGTGTGTGTGTGTGTGTGTGTGTGTGTGTGTGTGTTAGTGGGAAGAAGTAGAGTTGAGGTGAGAGAAAAGAAATGGACATGAGTTTGAAGTATCTGATCTTTTTCTTGAGGTGGTGGTGGTAAGATGTATAATACATATCAAACAGTTTACTACAAGCCTAAATGCTGTGTATTTTTGCTACTTTTTATTCTGTTTACAGTTCTTTGTTTTTTCTTTTCTCTTCTGTTCTCTTTTTTCTTTTTTTTTAATGGCTTAAACTACACCTGCCCCCTACTCATGCAGTTGGGTGGGTGTATGAAAAGGCAAATCTTTTCAAGGGTGAAAAAAATGTACCTTTACACTTATCCTGGCTTTCTTTATTTTTTGCTTCCCATGCAAAGTTAAGTTAAATGGGGTTGCTTACCTTTAATTCTTTTAAATAAAATTAGGGAGCACAGAGAGTAGGCCCTGCAAATGAACACTGCACATGAGCACATGAGGTTTTTAAAAAAATTTTTAAAATTGTATTTTATTATGTTAATCACCATACATTACATCATTAGTTTTTGATGTAGTGTTCCATGATTCATTGTTTGTGTATAACACCCAGTGCTCCATGCAGAACGTGCCCTCTTTAATACCCATTACCAGGCTAGCCCATCCTTCCACCCCACTCCCCTCAGAGCCCTCAGTTTGTTTCTCAGAGTCTATAGTCTCTCATGGTTCATCTCCCCCTCCGATTTCCCCCCCTTCATTTTTCCCTTCCTACTATCTTCTTCTTCTTTTTTTTTTTTTTTTAACATATAATGTATTATTTGTTTCAGAGGTACAGGTCTGTGATTCATCAGTCTTACACAATTCACAGTGCTCACCATAGCACATACCCTCCCCAATGTCTATCACACAGCCACCCCAACCCTCCCACCCCCCACCACTCCAGCAACCCTCAGTTTGTTTCCTGAGATTAAGAATTCCTCATATCAGTGAGGTCATATGATACATGTCTTTCTCTGATTGACTTATTTCGCTTAGCATAATACCCTCTAGTTCCATCCATGTCGTTGTAAATGGCAAGCTTTCGTGTTTTTTTGATGGTTGCATAATATGATCTCACTGATTGTTCAGGCCTTCAATCACTCACAGTTAATGCCTAGTGGGTCCCAAGTAATATTTGACATGCTAAAGATACAATCATGAACAAAACAAAATAGAGTTCTGGCCCTCGTGGAGCTTACATTCTGAAGGACTTACTTCATATAACTACGAAATGCTACTGTCATCATCATGGAATATTACTGTATTAGTTTTGAAGGATTGCCATAACAAAGAGCCAGAAACTAGGTGCCTTAAAACAACAGAGGTTTATTAATTCCAAGCTCTGGATTTTAGACGTTTGAAATCAAGTTGTTGGTTGTGCTATGCTCTTTCCTAAGTCTCTAGGGGAGAATCCTCACTTGCCTTTTCAGCTTGTAGCCCTAGGTGTTCCTGGGATTGTGGCCAGTCTTTGTCTCTGTCTTCACATGGCCATCTTTCTTCTTTGTCAGTGTCCAAATTTTCCTCTAATAAAGATACCAGGGTATTGGATTACAGACCCATCTTACTCCAGTATGATGTCATCTTAATTTAACTAATTATGTCTGCAATGACTCATTCCCAAATAAGGTCACATTATGAGGTACTGGGGTTAGGACTTCAACATATCTTTTTAAGGGACATAGTTCAACACATAGCAATGACTTTAGAAAAATAAGGGTACATTTACAATAATGTATGTTTGGAAAGGTGTAATTCTCATAGGTATAAGCCCCATTTTAGGTTTAGTAGTGTGGTCAGAATAGAGTGAGAGAAACTTGGCAGTAGAACACAAAGAGATTTTCTTTTTTTTCCTTGATCTTTGGAGTCAGAGCACCAAACATAGAGTTAGAGGGATACACCAATTTAAAAGCACAAAAATGATGCCAGGTGCAAAGTTCTTAAGGCATGGGGGGAATTGCAATGGAGCTTTGTCCATTAACTTAACATCCAGATGTAGATTTTCCAAAGAAAAACACCCAGCAATAAATACATAGAGAGACTAACATGTATCCACTGAACCTGTCTGCTGAGGCCAGAAAGTCCAGGCAGGTATTGCCTTGTTTGACATGAGTATAGTCATAAAAACTCATGCATGGACTCCGTGACCAATATTGCAGACTCAGAGGGAGGTAGGAAGGGACAGCACCAAATAGAAATCGGAGAAGAATCTTCCTTTGGTAGTGATCTACTACAAGTTCCAAAGAGAATATCTGCAAAGGTTTGACATCCTACAGAGCCCAAGGCATTATTAGCACTTGAAAAAAGTGAAATAGTGTTTCTGAAAGAACAGTGTGTGGGTAGCCTGGGTCAGAATTATTTTTTGTGTGGTTAAAATGGTAAGACCTATCTTAGTAAAGAAGAATTTTAAGAGTGAAACAAGGAAATTAGCTTTTAACAAGATCCTGCATGATTCTTACACTAAATTCAAGTAACCAGAGCACCAGAAGGAAAAGAAAAGAAAAAAAAAAGTAACAAATTAAAGTCAATATTAAGGCAAATTAACAATAGTTACACAAAACATCTTTGTAGTAATCAGAATTGTTACAGTCTGTAGAAAAATCTGGAGAGGTTTTCAATTCATATATTTTTTCAGTTCATATTTGAAGATATTAGAATAATCTAAAGATGATAGCACATCAATGTGCTAGTTATTTATGACTATAGAAGAAAAACTCCTAAAAATATAAGAAAATGAATCCACCAGTAAATTACCTGAATAATTCATGACTACCAAAACTAGTCCAGAATTGAAAAAATAATTGCATTATAGAAAAACTATTAAAACAATTCACCAAACCAATGTCAAAAAAAATCCCCAAAAGGTACCATCAATTTGATAGAATCAAGATAGGCTTTTGAAAGCAATCAATATCCGTCCACTCCTGATAGGATTTTTAGTAAGATATAAATGTTTATTGCAATTCCAGGGATGACAATATAATTATTGCTAAAGCACAAGAGGCCTTCTAAGAATGCATACCACAGTTGATATTTTTTCCTCAATAAGTGCTAGTCAACATAATAACAATTAAATGTAAATAAAAATATTGGAGATTTTTAGATGACGTGATTGTCTGTCTAGAAAACCCAAGCAATAAACCTGGAAAAAAAAGTATTACTGCATATGAAGGAATTCAACATGGTAGCTATTTACAATACTAAAACCAAAAGTTAAAGGTTAGAACAAAACACTTTAAAAATAGCAAACAAAATTATAAAATACCCAGAAATAAATGTCACAAAGAACACGTAGGGTCTATGCAAATCAAACAATAAAATGTTGTTGACCAATAGAAAGCTAATATTATTAAACAATGAAAACATGTCAATAGGAGAAGATACCACCTAGTAATTGTAATTCCATTTTATTTTTTTTATTAAATACAATTATAATTCCACTATTACACTGGGATAAATGTGACTAAAACTGTGGGGTTCTGGGGAAGGTCCAGAAAGAGTGCACTAAGTTGACCTATTTGGATGGAGGTAAATTCAAATAAAGTTAGTTGGAGGAGAGAGTTCAGAAGAACAAAAGGAAGGAAGGAAGGAAGGAAGGAAGGAAGGAAGGAAGGAAGGAAGGAAGGAAGGAGAGAAGGAAAAAAGGGGAAAGCACATTTAAATCTGGAAAAAGAAATATGAAGAGAATATTTAAAATAAATTAAAATCATGAAAAAATTAGGAAGGATTAACACTAAACTCTACTAAGTCCCTGAGTATTAGAGAACTCTATGGTGCTAAGAAGGTCCTCTAAGAATATACTAACACTAACTGGCTTTGATTCTCGGAAAAGTTGTTATTAAAAAAATAAAAGAAAGCTCTGCTCAATATTATGAGTAGTTAACTTAAAAGTCATTTTTCTGTACCTGAGAAAAGACATGGATCCAAAATTATTTTGCTTTGTATGTTAGCTTTAGGTTTAAAAAATACCCTTTGTATAAACTTATGCTTTAATATCTTATGTTCCCTGGTGATCATATGGTCTCAGAGATCACTAGATTAATTGTTTTACTTCACATAATATTATAATGAGGAGGGAATCTGGAAGTCATTTAATGAGAGAATTTATCTCATGCAAAATTGTCTTTACCTCAGGAAAAAAACAGTCACTGCATTTCAAGCTGTTATCCAGTCTTTGGTACATTTATATATATTGGAGAACTCTTCACTTCACAATGATAGCCATTTCAAAATTGGGTAATCTCATTCCTAATTCTCCTATTTCTCTATGATTAATCTTATACAATAGAGCATCATATTATGAGTCATCTCATTTTAATAGTGATGGCCACTTCAATATTTAAAGACAGCTATTCTGTTACTGCTAACTGTTCATATTTAGGCTAAACATTTCCAGTTCCTTAAACTTGTCTTCATATGAGATGCTTTCCAGATTCCTCATTATTTTGCATAAGGCTTTAAATGACCTAATTTTAGTTAAACCTCTGTTGTTTAGTTGAACCCAGTACTGAACTTCAGATATTATTGGAAGAATGGACTAATAGTCTTATAAATTTGATAACTCTAGAGCAAATCTTCATGGCCTTTTGCTGAATTACTTGCATAATAGCCATATGTCCTTTCAAAATTGCTTTTGTATCCATAGCAGATTTGAAATAATTTAGCTTGATATCAATATTAGAGTTACTTTATTTAAAATGAACTGCCTTTTCAGCCAAAAAACAAGTAAAACAGACTCAATGATGGATTTCTAAGATACTACTGGAGTTCTATGTCTCTATGTGTGTGCATGCACTTTTGTAGCATGTATGTTTATGTATGTGTAGGGATGCATACGTAAATGTTTTGCTAGAGGATATTGCAATTTTTTAATTGAAGTATAATTGACATACATTATATTAGTTTCAGGTGTAAGCATAATGATTTGACATTGGTATACATTGTGAAATGATCACCACAATAAATCTACTTTCCATTTATCACCATACAGACTTACAAAGAATTTCTTTTCTTGTAATGAAAACTTCTAAGATTTATTTTCTTATCAACTTTCAAATTTGCAATACAATATTATTGACTATAGTCACCTTGCTGTACGTTACATCCTATGACTTAGAATTCCACTTATATTTGTAATCTAAAAAACAAAACAAATGAACAAACAAAATGGAACAAAACTCAGAGATATGGAAAACAAAATGGTGATTGCCAGAGGGGATAGGGTTTGGGAGGTGCAAAATAGGTGAAGGGGATTAAGAGTTACAAGATAAAGTTTCTAGTTTATAAAGATCACATTGTAAAAATTTTGTGATATTAGGAAAAATGAAATTAAGTCTATTGTTTGTGTAAACATTAAAGTGCTTTCTTAGCTGTTTTAGAAACATGAAATAAGTGTATTTGAGACCATTTAATTAAGAAAATTTCAAATAAAAATAACATTTGATTATTAACAATTAAAAAATAACAAAAAACAATTAAAAAATAACAAATGATTTTTAAAAAATCATCATGAACCTAATATTTCTTTTCACCCAGTATTTTGAAAATATTAATTATGTCATCATATGAGAGAAGTTTGCTGGAATTTAGGGAGAAAGCAAATGTACTTATTAGCATGCTACTATTTTTTAGACTGTTGGTATTATTGTATTGTAGCTTAAATATATAATATTCGGTTCCTTAATTGTTTCATCTGGTTTATAACCTAGCTATGTTGACTTTAACATTCTACATGTTGTTACTACTCCTTTGTTGATCCATGTATATTTTAATATAAACTTAAATAAATAAATAAAGAGGTAAAATGTCCCATAATGTGGGTCCCAAATAGGCTCAAAATGGACGGAAAGGCTTTTTAAAAATAGATTTTCAGGCTGGTGCCTTAAGATTCTGATGCAGCATATCGGGTGGTGGTGTTCAAACTGGATTCTTCAAATACCCAATTGATTCTAATGACAGAGAAAAAACTTGTGAAAACACTGATTCAAAATTATTCCAAAGACACATATTATTGCTGTTTTGAATTATTTATACCATTCATTACATCTGGTAATACAGATAATTGAATTAAATATATGATATTTGAACTTATTCTATGTTTAGAATTAGAAAGTAACTGCTTCTCTCCAAAAAATTCAGTATTTTTACTCAATTTTCATTTTCTGTAGTGGGGATTCACTCAAAGTATATAATGCATTAAATAAAATTATTTTTAAATGTATTCATCTTAAGATTAATTATATTTTTATATTCTGCTTGCAGGGTACAAGTTGAATTCTATATGAATGAAAACACATTTAAAGAGAGACTAAAGTTATTTTTTATCAAAAACCAGAGATCAAGTAAGTAATTCATTTTATTCTCCTGTGTATATGTTTGTACATATTTGCCTAAAAAAATTCAGCCATGCAATCCTTTTGCAAAATATCTTTTATGTAGAATAAATATGATAATCTTTTCTGCCAGGCAGTAAAAGTTTAGAAAGCTATAGATGTTACATTTGGTGGTGTTAGGATTTTTGAATACCTGTAATTCCCCAAATCCCACATCAATAAGCAGACTTGTGAGAGGACCATCTGGATTAGTCAAGACATTTAGGAAAATAATTTAAATGTGGGTCCCCTTATTTTAACTGTGAGGGATACTGAGAAGGCTCTGACCAAACCGGAATAATTATCTGATTTATTGAGGAAGAGTTTAATGCTTCCCAATCATGCCTGATAACAAGGGTTTTCTGAAATGTACAGATTACTAGCACCCTTCTCTGGAGATTTTGAATCAGGAAGTGTAGGCCTCAGCTCAGAGTTTCACACTCCACTGATTCTTCTCATCAGATAAATTTGGGAAACATTTCAACTTCAAGAAGACATGAAATTGGCATAAGTCACTGACCTAAGACCATTCAAGGCTGATGTGTCAGTGATACTTGTCACCTTCCTGTAATGCCACATATTTTTTAAAAGCCATATATAATGAGTCAATATATAATTTTTCATGTGATTATTGCTTAAAATGTCAGCAAACAATGGAGAAGTCTATATTATGGATTGGTGTAGACTTTTTGTTCTTTTTGACCCTGGAATCTTCTTGGGGTGGTCTAGATTAAGTTGTGTCTCTATAGGGTCCAAAGAGAAAAGCCCAAGTTGTGGGAGTTTATCCAAATATCGAGTGTAGGGACTGTTTCAGTATGTAAGGCACACTGGTTAGAGATTCTTTTTTTTTTTTTTAGATTTTATTTACTTGACAGAAAGAGACACAGCGAGAGAGGGAACACAAGCAGGGGGCGGGGAGAGGGAGAAGCAGGCTTCCGCTGAGCAGGGAGCCCGATGCGGGCTCAATCCCAGGACACTGGGATCATGACCTGAGCGGAAGGCAGACACTTAACGACTGAGCCACCCAGGTGCCCCTGGCTAGAGATTCTTAATGGCAAGTTAGCTCCAGAGTTAAGGCTAATCATAGCTAATGCCTTTCCAACCTGGTTGTTTAGAATTTCTGAGGAAGTCCCACTAAGAAGTATTACCTAAAGTGGCTACATCATCTGAATAGGTTTCCTTGATTTTAATACTAACAATGCTATCTTTGCAGGCCAGAAAAGATAGATGCATTATTTGAATACTTCACCAGCAGCCAACTTTGATTAAATAGTCATTTGAGGAGACCAGTTCTATAAAACCAGGGCAATTTCATTAACAGTTTAAAAGACTTTATGAAGAAGCTAACCCATAAAATGTACCTAGCATTTTCATAGGGAAACCTAGGAAAAATTACACAATTAATAAGCATTAACCTTTTACTGTTAAGAAATGTTACTTCAAGTACACTCATATATAGCAGAGTAAAAAAAATGACATTTCATTTCCAGATTTTATTAAATAATAATTATAAGAAGACCTTTCTGAAAATTTTATTCATAATGCATCAATCAGATACCACCTGATAATTACAGGAAAGGTAATGCTTCTATTAATCAGACTTTAGGCATATTTTGCTTAATGTTAATTGCTCTTCTTCATCATCAAGTATTATAGGCTGCATAACTGTGACCTACACAGTTTTATAGATACATACATAGCAGTCTTAATACCCCCAAATATCAAAGATTTCATTGGTATTCAACCTAAAGTCAAAAGTAAGTTTCAACTGGTCGAACTAAAAAGTGTGTGTGTATGCATGTATTTTCCAGCAAATGCTATTATGACTCTTCTACAATTATATAATTACTAATTGAGAGTACATATATAATTATATACATGATTATA
The DNA here is from genome assembly GCF_964656455.1 of Halichoerus grypus. Lineage (NCBI taxonomy): Eukaryota > Metazoa > Chordata > Mammalia > Carnivora > Phocidae > Halichoerus > Halichoerus grypus. The sequence goes on from NC_135718.1 coordinate 132,461,719, forward strand.
ATTTCTCTATAATCAAATCCACAAGGTGTTCTGAAAGTAAAAGATTTATAAACTATCTGATGAACTTGTAAGTGTCTAGGTTTTCTAGCTAGCTAAAATTTATTCCAAAATTCATGGATATAAAAATGCTTACACTTCTAAGAATATTTGAACCAATCTTGATTGGAAATATTTTTGTGGCTTCTGAATGCTCAAACCTAGATTTATCCTTGGGTATAATATTCATTGCCATTTTCAGTGCATACAATCTGTCAATGTCAGTTTTTGTTTAAATATTTAGGTAATTAAAATTCAGCTACCTAAAATTTAAGAGTTTAGACAATTATAGTTTCTAAATACAATTTAAGTTCTATACTTAAAGTTGTTATTTTTGACAATTTTTTTTGGTCCTTCATGAACTAAGTTCAAATAAAAATTAAATTTTTGTTGTTTGTTTAAAGGTCTAAGAATTCGTCTATTCAATTTTTCTCTCAAATTATTAAGCTGCTTATTATACATAATCCGAGTGCTACTAGAAAACCCTTCACAAGGAAATGAATGGTAAGGTGTCTGTCCAAACTTCAACAATATTCTTTTTATTACTTTGAAATGGATTATAATTTAATTTATTTTTATTTTTATTTCAAGATTTTATTTAAATTAAAGTTAGTTAAGACATAGTGTAGTATTAGTTTCAGAGGAATAATTTAGTGATTCATCACTTGATATAACACCCAGTGCTCATTACAAGTGCCCTCCTTGATGCCCATCACCCATTTACCCCAACCCCCAACCCACCTCCCCTCCAGCAACTCTCTTTTGTTCCCTATAGTTAAGAGTCTCTTACGGTTTGCCTAAAAATATTTATTTATTTATTTATTTATTTATTTATTTATTTATTTATTTAGAAAGCAAGGGGAAGGGCATAGGGACACAGAGAGAGAATCTCAAGCACACTCCACACTGAGCACAGAGCCCATCCTGGGGCTTGACCTCATGGCCCTGAGATCATGACCTGAGCCAAAACCAAGACTCAGACGCTTAAAGGACTGAACTTCCCAGGTGCCCCTCTTTCTCTGTTTTTATCTTATTTTTCCTTCCCTTCACTGTGTTCATCTGTTTTGTTTCTTAAATTCCATATATGAGTCTTTCTCTGACTGACTTATTTTACTTAGCATAATACACTCTAGCTCCATCCATGTCATTGCAAATGGCAAGATTTCATTATTTTTGATAACTGTGTAATATTCCATTGTGGAATATATATATATATATATATATATATATATATATATATATATATCACTTTTAATTTATCCGTTCATCAGTCAATGGACATTTGGGCTCTTTCCATATTTTGGCTATTGCAGATAGTGCTGCTATAAACATTGGGGTGCATGGGCCCTTTTAAATAATTATTTTTTATCCTTTGGATAAATACCTAGTAGTGCAATTGCTATTCTCATTGTAGTTTTAATTTGCATTTCCCTGATGCTGAGTGATGTTGAACATTTTTTTATGTGTCTGTTAGTCATTTTTATGTCTTCTTTGGAGAAATATCTGTTCGTGTCTTCTTCCCATTTCTTAACTGGATTTTTTGTTTTTTTTGTTTTTTTGGGTGTTGTGTTTGATGAGTCCTTTATAGATTTTGGATACTAGCCCTTTATCTGATGTTATTTGTGAATATCTTCTCCCATTCTGTAAGTTGCCTTTTAGTTTTGTTGATTGTTTCCTTTGCTGTGCAGAAGCTTTTTATCTTAATGAAATCCCAATAGTTCATTTTTGCTTTAGTTTCCCTTCCCTCTGGAGATGTGTCTAACAAGAAGTTGCTGTGGCCGAAGTCAAAGAACTTGCTGCCTGTGTTCTCACTAGGATTTTGATGGTTTCTTGTCTCACATTTAGGTCTTCCATTCATTTTCAATTTATTTTTGTGTATGGTTTAAGAAAGTGGTCAGTTTCATTCCTCTGCATGTGGCTGACCAATTTTCCCAACACCATTTGTTGAAGAGGCTGTCTTTTTTCCATTGGATATTCTTTCCTCCTTTGTCAAAGATGAGTTGACCATATAGTTGTGGGTTCATTTCTAGTTCTCTGTTCTGTTTCCATTGATCTATGTGTCTGTTTTTGTGCCAGTACCATACTGTCTTGATGACTACACCTTGTAATATAGCTTGAAGGCCAGAATTGCGATACCTCCAGCTTTGCTTCTCTTTTTCAACATTACTTTGGCTGTTTTGGGTCTTTTCTGGTTCCATACAAATTTTAGAATTGTTTGTTCTAGCTCTGTGAAAAATGCTGGTGTTATTTTGATAGGGATTGCTGAATGTGTAGATTCCTTTGGGTAGCATAGACATTTTAACAATGTTTGTTCTTCCAGTCCATGAGCATGGAATGTTTTTCCATTTCTTTGTGTCTTCCTTAATTTATTTTATACGTGTTCTATAGTTTTAGGGTACAGATCTTTTACCTTTTTGGTTAGATTTATTCCTAGGTATCTTATGGTCTTTGGTACAATTATAAATGAGATTGATTCCTTGATTTCTCTTTCTGCTGCTTCATTATTGGTGTATAGAAATGTAACAGACTTCTGTGTTGATTTTACATCCTACAACTTTGCCGAATTCCTGTATTAGTTCTAGAGATTTTTTGTTGGGAGTCTTTTGGGTTTTCTACTTAAAATATCATGTCGTCTGAGATAAGTGAAAGTTTGACTTCTTCCTTGTCATTTTGGATGTCTTTTATTACTTTTTGTTGTCTGATTGCTGAGTCTAGGACTTCCAGTACTTTGTTGAGCAACAGTGGTGAGAGTGGACATCCCTGTTGTATTCCTGACCTTAGGGGAAAAGTTCTTCCTTTTCCCCCATTGAAGATGATGTTAGCTGTAATTTTTTCATATATTGCCTTTATGATCTTGAGGTATGTTCCTTCTATCCTTACTTTCTTGAGGATTTTTATCAAGAAAGGATGTCATATTTTATCAAATGCTTTTTCTGCATCTATTGAGAGGATCATATGGTTCTTATCCTTTCTTTTATTAATGTGATGTATCACCTTGATTGATTTGCAGATATTGAACCACCCTTGCAGCCCAGGAATAAATTCCACCTGGTCATGGTGAATAATCCTTTTAATATACTATTGGATTCAATTAGCTAGTATCTTGTTGAGAATTTTTGCATCCATGTTCATCAAGGATGTTGATCTGTAATTATCCTTTTTAGTGGGTTCGTTGTCTGGTTGGAATCAAGGTAATGCTGGCCTTATAAAATGAGTTTAGAAGTTTTCCTACCATTTCTATTTTTTGGAACAGTTTTGGAACAGAAGAATAAGTATTAAGTCTTCTTTAAATATTTGGTAGAATTCCCCTGGGAAGCCATCCGATCCTGGACTCTTGTTTGTTGGGAGATTTTTGATTACTGATTCAATTTCTTTGCTGGTTATGGGTCTGTTCAGATTTTCCCTTTCTTTCTGATTCAGTTTCGGTAGTTTATATGTTTCTAGGAATTTATCTATTTCTTCCAGATTGCCTGATTTGTTGGTATATAACTGTTCCTAATATTCTCGTATAGTTGTTTGTATTTCTGAGGTGTTGATTGTGATCTCTCCTCTTTCATTCATCATTTTGTTTATTTGGGTCTTTTCTCTTTTCTTTTTGTTAAGTCTGCCTTGGTGTTTATCAATTTTGTTAATTCTTTTAAAGAACCAGCTCCTAGTTTTGTTGATCTGTTCTACTATTTTTTAAATTTCTATATCATTAATCTTTATTATTTCTCTTCTTCTGCTGGATTTAGACTTTATTTGCTGTTGTTTTCCCAGCTCCTTTAGATGTAAGTTTAGGTTGTGTATTTGAGACTTTTCTTGCTCCTTGAGGAAGGCCTGTATTGTTATATATTTACCTCTTAGGACTGACTTTGCTGCATCCCAAAGGTTTTGAACTGTAATGTTTTCATTTTCATAGGCTTCCATGTATTTTTTTAAAATTTTCTTTAATTTCCTGGTTGATGCATTCATTCTTTAGTAGGTATCTGTGGTCTTTCCAAATTTTTTCTTATGATTGACTTCAAGTTTCATAACAGTGTGGTCTGAAAATATGCATGGTATGATCTCAATCTTTTTGTAGTGGTTAAGGCCTGATTTGTGACTTAGTATGTGATCTATTCTGGAAAATGTTCCATGTGTACTCGAAAAGAATGTGTATTCTTTAGGATGAAATGCTCTGAATATATCTGTTAAGTCCATCTGGTCCAGTGTGTCACTGTTTTCTTGTTGCTCTTCTGCTTAGATGATCTGTCCATTGCTATGAGTGAGGTGTTAAAGTCCCCTACTATTATTGTATTATTATCAATGAGTCTCTTTAAGTTTGATATTAATTGCTTATTTATTTGGCCACTCTCAAGTAAGGGGCATAAATATTTACAGTTGTTAGATCTTTTTTGATAGACTACGTTATTATGATATATACCCTCTTCATCTCTTATTACAGTCTTTGGTTTAAAATCTAGTTTTTCTGACATAAGTATGGCTACTACAGCTTTCTTTTGATGTCCATTGGCATGATAAATGGTTCTCCATCCCCTCACTTTCAATCTGGAAGTATCTTTGTGTCTAAAATTGGTCTCTTTTAAGCAGCATATTGATGGGTCTTATTTTTTTTTTTATCCATTCTGATACTGTATGCCTTTTGATTAGAGTTTTTAGTCCATTTACATTCAGAGTAATTATTGAGAGATATGAATTTAATGCCATTGTATTGCCTGTAATGTCATTGTTCCTGTAGATTGTCTCTGTTCCTTTCTATTCTTTGTTACTTTTGGGCTCTCTTTTCCACTCAAAGGGTCCCCTTTAATATATCTTACAGAGCTGGTTTAGTGTTCACGAACTCCTTTAGTTTTTTGCTTGTCTTGGAAACTCTTTTTTTTTTTTTAATTTTATTATATTATGTTAGTCACCATAAAATACATCATTGGTTTTTGATGTGGTGATCCACGATCCATTGTTTTCGTATAACACCCAGTGCTCCATGCAGTACATGCCCTTAATACCCATCACTGGGCTAACCAACCCCCTCCCCCCCCTCCCCTCTAAAACCCTGTTTCTCAGAGTCCATAGTCTCTCATGGTTCATCTCTCCCTCCAATTCCCCCCCCCATTTTTCCCTTCCTTCTCCTAATGTCCTCCATGCTATTCCTTATGTTCCACAAATAAGTGAAACCATATGATAATTGACTTTCTCTGCTTGACGTATTTCACTTAGCATAATCTCCTCCAGTCCCATCCATGTTGATGTAAAAGTTGGGTATTCATCTTTTCTGATGGCTGAGTAATATTCCATTGTATATATGGACCACATCTTCTTTATCCATTCATGTGTTGAAGGGCATCTCGACTCTTTCCACAGTTTGGCTATTGCAGACATTGCTGCTATTAACATTGGGGTGCATATGGCCCTTCTTTTCACTACATCTGTGTCTTTGGGGTAAATACCCTGTAGTGCAATTGCTGGGTCATAGGGTAGCTCTATTTTTAAATTTTTGAGGAACCTCCACACTGTTTTCCAAAGTGGCTGTACCAACTTGCATTCCCACCAACAGTGTAAGAGGGTTCCCCTTTCTCCACAACCTCTCCAACATTTGTTGTTTCTTTCCCTGTCCATTTTGGCCATTCTAACTGGTGTAAGGTGGTATCTCAGTGTGGTTTTGATTTGAATTTCCCTGATGGCTAATGATGATGAATATTTTTTCGTGTGTCTGTTAGCCATTTGTCTGTCTTCTTCAGAGAAGTGTCTTTTCATATCTTCTGCCCACTTTTTGACTTGATTATTTGTTTTTTGGGTGTTGAGTTTGAGAAGTTCTTTATAGATCTTGGATACCAGCCCTTTATCTGTAGTGTCATTTGCAAATATCTTCTCCCATTCTGTGGGTTGCCTCTTTGTTTTGTTGACTGTTTCCTTTGCTGTGCAGAAGCTTTTTATCTTGATGAAGTCCCAAATGTTCATTTTTGGTAGAATTTTTGTTTCACTAGCTTTTGGAGATGTATCTTGAAAGAAGTTGCTGTGGGCGATGTCAAAGAGGTTACTGCCTATGTTCTCTTCTAGGATTTTGATGGATTCCTGTCTCACATTGAGGTCTTTCATCTACTTTGAGTTTATCTTTGTGTATGGTGTTAGAGAATGGTCAAGTTTCATTCTTCTGCATGTGGCTGTCCAATTTTCCCAGCACCATTTATTGAAGAGACTATCTTTTTTCCATTGCATGTTTTTTCCTGCTTTGTCAAAGATTATTTGACCATAGAGTTGAGGCTCTATATCTGGGTTCTCTATTCTGTTCCATTGGTCTGTATGTCTGTTTTTGTGCCAGTACCATGCTGTCTTGGTGATCACAGCTTTGTAATATAGCTTGAAATCAGGCAACGTGATGCCCCCAGCTTTGTTTTTCCTTTTCAACATTTCCTTGGTGATTCGGGGTCTTTTCTGATTCCAACAAATTTTAGGATTGTTTGTTCCAGCACTTTTAAAAGTGTCATTGGAATTTTGATCGGGATGGCATTGAAGGTATAGATTGCTCTGGGTAGCATAGACATTTTAACAATGTTTATTCTTCCGATCCATGAGCATGGAATATTTTTCCATCTTTTTGTGTCTTCTTCAATTTCTTTCAAGAGTGTTCTGTAGTTCCTAGAGTATAGATCCTTTACCTCTTTGGTTAGGTTTATTCCGAGGTATCTTATGGTTTTTGGTGCTATTGTAAATGGAATCGTTTCTCTAATTTCTCTTTCTACAGTTACATTGTTAGTGTATAAGAAAGCAACTGATTTCTGTGCATTGATTTTGTATCCTGCCACATTACTGAATTGCTGTATGAGTTCTAGTAATTTGGGGGTGGAGTCTTTTGGGTTTTCCACCTAAAATATCATGTCGTCTGCGAAAAGAGAGAGTTTGACTTTTTCTTTGCCAATTTGAATACCTTTTATTTCTTTTTGTTGTCTGATGCTGTTGCTAGGACTTCTAGTACTATGTTGAACAATAGTGGTGAGAGTGGGCATCCTTGACGTGTTCCTGATCTTAAGGGAAAGGCTCTCATCTTCTCCCCATTGAGGATGATATTGGCTGTGGGTTTTTCATAGATGGATTTTATGAACTTGAGGAATGTTCCCTCTATCCCTATACTCTGGAGAGTTTTAATCAGGAAAGGATGTTGTATTTTGTCAAATGCTTTTTCTGCATCAATTGAGAGGACCATATGCTTCTTCTCCCTCCTCTTATTAATGTGTTCTATCACATTGATTGATTTGCGAATGTTGAACCACCCTTGCATCCCTGGGATAAATCCCACTTGGTCGTGGTGGATGATCCTTTTAATGTATTGTTGAATCCTATTAGCTAGGATTTTGTTGAGGATTTTGGAATCCATATTCATCAGGGATATCGGTCTGAAATTCTCCTTTTTGATGAGGTCTTTGCCTGGTTTGGGGATTAAGGTAATGCTGGCCTCATAGAATGAGTTTGGAAGTTTTCCTTCTGTTTCTATTTTTTGAAACAGCTTCAGGAGAATAGGTATTATTTCTTCTTTGAATGTTTGGTAGAATTCCCCAGGGAATCCATCAGGCCCTGGACTCTTGTTTTTTGGGAGGTTTTTGATCACTGCTTCATTCTTGTTACTGGTTATTGGCCTATTCAGGTTGTCAATTTCTTCCTGTTTCAGTCTTGGCAGCTTATAGGTTTCCAGGAAGGCTTCCATTTCATCCAGATTGCTCAGTTTATTGGCATATAGTTGTTGATAATAATTTCTAATAATTGTTTCTGTTTCCTTGGTGTTAGTCGTGATCTGTCCCCTTTCATTCATAATTTTATTAATTTGGGTCCTTTCTCTTTTCTTTTGGAAAAGTCTGGCCAGTGGTTTATCAATCTTATTAATTCTTTCAAAGAACCAACTTCTAGTTTCGTTGATCTGGTCTACTGTGTTTCTGGTTTCTAATTCATTGATCTCTGCTCTAATTTTAATTATTTCTCTTCTAATGTGTGGCTTAGGTGTCGTTTGTTGCTTTTTCTCTAGTTCTTTAAGGTGTAGAGTTGTTGGTGAATTCAGGATTTTTCTATTTTTTTGAGTGAGGCTTGGATGGCTATGTATTTCCCCCTTAGGACTGCCTTTGCAGTATCCCGTAGGTTTTGGACCGATGTGTTTTCGTTCTCATTGATTTCCATGAATTGTTTAAGTTCTTTGATTTCTTGGTTGACCCAAACATTCTTGAGCAGAGTGGTCTTTAGCTTCCAAGTGTTTGAATTTCTGCCAAATTTTTTCTTGTGATTGAGTTCCAGTTTTAAAGCATATGGTCTGAGAATATGCAGGGAATAATCTCAATCTTTTGGTAGCGGTTGAGACCTGATTTGTGACCCAGTATATGGTCTATTCTGGAGAAAGTTCCATGTGCGCTCGAGAAGAATGAGTATTCTGTTGTTTTAGGGTGGAATGTTCTGTAAATATCTATGAGGTCCATCTGGTTGAATGTATCATTCAAAGCTCTTGTTTCCTTGTTGATTTTCTGCTTAGATGATCTGTCCATTGCTGAGAGTGGAGTATTGAGATCTCCTACGATCAACGTATTTTTATCAATATGACTCTTTATTTTGGTTAACAGTTGGCTTATATAGATGCCTGCTCCCATGTTGGGGGCATAGATATTTACAATTTTAGATCTTCTTGTTGGATAGACCCTTTAAGAATGATATAGTGTCCTTCTGTGTCTCTTATTACAGACTTTAGTTTAAAATCTAATTTGTCTGATCTAAGAATTGCTACCCCAGCTTTCTTTTGAGGTCCATTAGCATGGAAGATAGATCTCCATCCCTTCACTTTCAGTCTGGATGTATCTTTAGGTTCAAAATGAGTCTCTTGTAGACAGCATATGGATGGGTCCTGTCTTTTTATCGAATCTGCAACCCTGTGCCGTTTTATGGGAGCATTTAGGCCATTCACGTTGAGATTGAGTATTGAAAGATATGAATTAATTGTCATCATGTTGCCTGTGAAGACGTTGTCTTTATAGATTGTCCCTGTAAATTTCTGTTGTAGATCACTCTTGGGGTCTTTCTCCTTTTATAGTAACCCCCTTAATATTTCTTGCAGGGCTGGCTTAGTGGTCACATATTCTTTCAGTTTCTGCCGGTCGTGGAAGTTCTGCATCTCTCCATCCATTCTAAATGAAAGCCTTGCCGGATAAAGTATTCTTGGCTGCATGTTCTTCTCATTTAGTACCCTGAATATGTCTTGCCAGGCCTTTCTGGCTTGCCAGGTCTCTGTGGATAGGTCTGACGTTATTCTGATGTTCCTCCCTCTGTACGTAAGGAATCTCTTCCCCCTAACTGCCCTGAAGATGGTTTCCTTGGTTCTAAGATTTGCAAGTTTTACTATTACATGCCGGGGTGTTGGCCTGTTTTCCTTGATCTTAGGAGGGGTCCTCTCTGCCTCTAGGACTCGAATGTTTGTTTCATTCCCCAGATTAGGGAAGTTCTCAGCTACAATTTGCTCAAATACATCTTCTAGTCCTCTCTCTCTCTCCACTCCCTCCGGGATTCCAATTATTCTGACATTGGAACGCCTCATGGTGTCACTTATTTCTCTAATTCTATTTTCATGGATTCTGAGTTGTTTTTCCCTGGCCTCCTCTTTTCCCTTTTTATCTATTATATTGTCTTCCAGGTCGCTTATTCTCTCTTCTGCCTCAGTTACCCTAGCTGTTAGATTATCTAGATTGGATTGGATCTCATTGATAGCATTTTTAAGTTCTGCCAATTCCCCTTTTATTTCTGCCCTTAGAGACTCTGTGTTGCCATTAATTGATTTCTCCATTCTAGCCATTGTCTTCACAATTGCTAGCCTGAATTCCATCTCCGACATCTTGGTTATATCTGCATCCATTTGTAAATCTGCAGCATAAATCCTAATCTCTGAGTCTTTTCTATTTTGGGGGTTCCTCCTCCTAGTCATTCTGTTGAGGGGTGTTTGAGGGCATGTATAGAGTCCAAATTATTGACCAGAACCCAAGCAAGATGCACCTGTTTTCTTGGGACCTTAGGGTTGCTGGCCTCTTGTTTTCCCAGCCTGTCTTCTGCGGGAGGGGCCTGCCATGCTGTTACTCAGGCAACCGTGTTCGGGCGGAGTTGCCCTGCGCCCCTGTGGCGGGGGATGGGCTCAGTGGGAATCAGTTTTTGGGGCTTTTGTTCTCTGGCGGCTTTCTCTGGCGGCTTTCTGCGTCTCTTCTGCGAGTCAGAGCAGAAGAGACCGTTTCCAACCCTCTGCCTCAGAGCAGAGAGATCGCAGTCTATTCTTCAGTGAGCTCTCCAGGCCACACTGTCTCCGTTTCTGTCCGTGCTGCTATAAACTACAGCGTCCTGCATTGTGCGCCCCTCCGCAGTGCTCCCAGTCCTGCCTCCAGGTCGGGGCACCTCTCTGCCCTTTGTGCTTCTAAAACTGCCAGCCACTCCCAGTTCGCACGCGCGACCCCGCCGCTCTGGGTTTCTGACCCGGGGGGCTGCAGTTCACGGGTGCGACCCTGCCGCTCGGGTTCCCACCCTGGAGGGCTGCCCTGAAGTCCTTTCCCCGCCGCTACTGGTCTACGAGTCTGTGCCCCATCTGCAGCGCGCAAGGCTGTCACTCACTGGTGGTGTAGGATCCCCATGGTCAGACACCCTCCGGCTGCCGTTTGTCCTCCGATATCTGCCGGTGGAATCACGGCTCCCTTCTTCCTACCTCAAAACCAGCCATCTGCGATATTCTGTTTGTAGAGGTCCAGATCTTCTTACATCTCAGGCTGATTTCGTGGGTGCCCAGAGTGGTCTTGTAGATATCCAGCTCAATTCCGGGGACCAGTTGAAATAGGGTCCCCTACTCCTCCGCCATCTTTCAAAAACCTTGTCTTGGAAACTCTTTATCTCTCCTTCTATTCTGAATGATCGGCCTTGCTGGATAAAGTATTCTGGCCTGCAAGGTCTACTGCTAACCTTATGTGTCTTCCCTTGTAGGATAAGGACCTTTGTCCCTAGCTGCTTTCAGAATTCTCTCTTTATCTTTGTATTTTGCAAGTTTCACTATGATATGTTGCAGTGTTGACCTGTTTTTGTTATTTTGAGGAGAGTTCTCTGTGCGTCTTGGACTTGAATGCCTGTTTCCTTCCCCACATTAGGTAAATTCTCAGGTAAAATTTGTTCAAGTAAATCTTCTGCCCCCTTTTCCTGCTCTTCTTCTTCTGGGGTTCCTGTGATATGGATAATATTTTACTTAATGGAATCTCTGAGTTCCCTAAATCTACCTTCGTGATCTAGTAGTTTTCTTTCCTTCTTCTTTTCAGCTTCATTATTTTCCATAGTTTTATCTTCTGTATCACCTATTCTCTCCACTGCTTCTTCCATCCTCATTGTGATTATATCCAGTCGGTTTTGCATTTCAGTTAATAGCACTTTTTATTTCAGCCTGACTAGTTTTTAGGTCTATTATCTCTGCATCAAGGATTTCTCTGGTATCCTCTATGCTTTTTTTTCAAGCCCAGCTAGTAGTTTATGACTGTTGGTCTAAATTCTTGTTCAGATATATTGCGTATATCTGTTTTGAGCAAGTACCTGGCTATGATTTCTTCTTGACCTTTCTTTTGGGGAAAATTCCTCCATCTTGTCATTTGGTCTAAGTTTCTGTCTTTTGTGTGTTTTGAAAGCTTGTTATGTGTCTTGCACCTGAGAGTAATGCTACATTAAAAAGGGGTCATACAGTCTCCAGGGCCTGGCACTTCAGGACGTGTTTCTGGTGTATGCATGTACATGTGCACTCTGCTATTGCAGTTTGTCTGCTCTTTCCCACTGGTCAGTCCTCTACAGAGTTCCTCCTTGCTTGCAGTGGGGAGTGATTGGACCTTTAAATAGATGTGCTTTGATTTGCTTGTTAACATAAGTCTGGAAAAAAGAAAAAAAGAAAAACAATGCCTGATCAAAAAAAAAAAGAGAGAGAAAAGGAAATGAAAAATCAACAAACAAACAAACAAAAAACTATAAGCCTGATTCCAAAGGGGGAAAAAAAAAAAACCACAAAGCCTGGTCCTATTTCCAGCAGAAACTGCAGAGTGATCAGTAGACTTGGTGCATGTGGGGTGCTGCCTGTGGTGGGTGGTATTCTGGGGGAGACACCTGCTGCGCTGGCTCAGAGTCAGACCTACCCCAGGAAATATGCACTTGCCAGGCACAGGGGGGCAGGGTTTGGTGTAAGCATATCCCACCTCCAGTGGGGGCCACTGTGTTGCTCTCTGAAGTTCCACATGTTGGTGGCGATGGGGAAAATGGTTCCATGACACTCTCTCATCCCAGACAGGGGATCCCACACTCCCTGCTGTTTAGGAAGCCCTCACAGAGTAGTGAGGTCTATGCCTGGTCCTACAGCTCCCCTGCATTTTATCTTTGGTTCACGGCTGGAATTCAAGACTCCAAATCTTAAAGGACCTGGCATTGTGGGGACCTACCCCCCCTCCTCTACTGTGACACTCAGTACCCCCGCTCCCAATCCATGGTCCAGAGAAGTTTTCGTCTTGTGCAAACTCAAGGTTGCACTCTCAATCCCTCTCTCTTTCTCTCCCTTTTCTCTCTCTGCAGAAAGGGTTCCTTCCCTTCTGTGGCACTGCAGTTTTTCTCTCACCCAATTCACTTCCACGCACCTGGCACCTGGCATGCTGTCTCCCTCCAACTGTGACCAGTTGTGTCTCCAACTGTGACCAACTTCTCCCAGTTCCCAGATGGATTTCCTGGGTGTTCCAAGTGATCTGACCTCAATACAGCTGTGTTCAAGGGAGGAGGAAAGCCCAGGGTACTCCTACTTCTCCACCATCTTGACTCCTTCCCTTTGTATTATAATTTTAAAGGATGGTCTATGGAATTCACTTCCTTAAGGATGTTTTAGGGGTTTGTCACAATTAAATTGATCTGGCTTTCGGTTAATAAATGAACATAATCCTTGTAAGTTCTTTTTTTAAACATCTCTTCTTGTGGTATCTGGCTGGCTAAGTCAGAAGAGCATGCAACTGTTGATCTCAGGGTCATGAGTTTGAGCCCCATGCTGGGTATAGAGATTGCTTAAATAAATAAATATGCTTAAAAAAATAACACTCTAGTAAAAAAATAAACATTTCTTCTTTTATTATCTACTTATCTAATGCTAATACTGGACACCAACCCATATCATTTTTATTGCTAACCAAAGTACTCTAAGTAATTGTTTAATATGGGGTTAATCTCTCTAAAGACCCACACACCTTTCTGTTCTTGATTTACATATATACCAAAAAGGTATACTCTTTTGTATACCAGCTTTATAAGTATTTACAGTTTCACTGGATGTTACCTTTTTTTTTTTTTTTTTAAAGATTCCTTGAGGGCATTATGCTAAGTGAAATAAGTTAGAAAATGATATGTGGAATCTAAAAATAACCAAAAATCAAAACCTAAAACAAAACAATGACAACAACAACAAAAATCTAGTTGTAACTCTTGAAACACTCCAGCATTTATTGGGATGCATGACTATCTTAAGTCTCAGATTTAGCTTGTGTAGCTCTTTATCTTATTTGAGTTAAATGACTTACTGACTTATTTTAACCTATTTTTACATTCATTATCATGTTGCTTTTATTAAATTGCATTTCTGTTCATTTATACACTTCCCCTTTTAGGATCTATCCTTTGGTGGAAGTAGTAGGTAAGGGAGCTGGCTATGTAATAATTTCTAATTCATCACCATTTTGGGTTCCTGTCTAGCCTACTAAATTTAAAATAATTTTCAAAGTACAAGACAAATTTGATGGCTAACTTTTGTAGTTATTTTTGCATGTGGAGTTGCTCTAAGAAAATTAAGAAATAAAAAAGATCAAAGTAAAATGGAGAGTGATAGTATAATATGCATTTAAATGAATTGGTTACTCCTCAGCTTTTTTTTTTTTTTTTAGACAGAAATTATTCTGTATTTATTAAAGGGTTAAAGATTATCAAGTGAAATTTTATCATGTAATAATTTATGTGATAATTCTTTATAAAATTTTAATTCATTTAATGAAATATAATTATGTCTATTTTGCTATATCTTTATTGAATACTTAGCATGTATTTATATTGCTATGAGTCAAGGTATAACTAAGAAAAGGAACACTCACTACCCTCAGGGAATTTTCAGCCTGTGAAAGGTTGTATATTTTGAAATTCTTGCTATTTTCTGGCATTGGACTAGTTGTTTTATTTATGTTATTTCCTTCAGTATACACTTAATCTTATTATTCCTACCTTACATACAGAGAAGCAGAAATTTTTTCATATTTGCCCTTTGCTTTGAGGCCTTCAGCACTTATCTTTTTTTTTTAAAGATTTATTTATATACTTATTTGAGAGAGAGAGAGAGAGAGCACAAGCAGCAGGAGGGGCAGAGGGAGAGGGAGAGAGAGAATCTCCAGCAGACTCCTTGCTGAGTGCGGAGCCAGATGTGGGGATCCCAGGACCCCGAGATCATGACCTGAGCCAAAACCAAGAGTCAGCTCCTTAACCAAGTAAGCCACCCAGGCACCCCAGCTCTAATCTTTTTATGTCTTTCATCCCTGTTTAAATCACTGACTACAGGAAGCCAGCACCTTCCCATTTCCCCCATTTGAACTGCATATTCATCCTTTCTACTTGGATGTTTAATAGGCATTTCAAACTTGCCATGTTCCGGTCTGCTTCTTCCACATCTCAACATGTGACAACTCTGTCCTTCCCCCAACCCTGCTCTACTCTCAGCTTTCCACATTTCAGCTGAACCAAATTCCAACCTAACAGTTGCTCAGGCCAAATGCTTCAGAGTTATTCTTAACTTCTCTTTTGGTCTCACACTCTGCAGCATATGCAAACCCCTTAGAAAATTCTGTCATTTCTACTTTGAAAATATATCCAGCATACAACCACTTCTCAGTGCTGCTATCCTGGCACAAGCCACCTTCTGTCACCTGGGTACTGCAGTAGCCATTCTAATTAGTCCTGCTAATTCTGCCTTTGCTCCCCTTTGGTTTATTCTTAATATAGCAGCCAGTATTGCTTTAAAGTCTAAGTCAGATCTTTACACAGCTGTGCTTGAAATGCTGTACTGCTTACCATGGCTGTGAGAATTCCTGTTTCTCTGTAACTTCACCTCCTCCTCTTCATCCACCACCCATTTTGCTCCAGCCACATTGGCCTCTTCTCTGTTTCTGGAATATACCAGCCACAATCCTGGCTCAGGGCCTTCATACCTGCTGTTCCCTCTGTCTGGAATTCTCTTCCATCAGATAACATAAGGCACACTTCCTCAGATCTTACTCAAAATTGTATTTTCAGTGAAGCTTTACCTAAATATCCTGTTTAAAATTGTATTCTCCTCACAAGACTCCTTCAAATACTTTTTTCTTTTTTCTTTTCCCTTTTAACTTTTCTCCATTGCTTTTATCTCTTTTGTATATTGTACATAGTTTACTTGTTTGTTATGTTTTCTGTATATTCCATGGGGATTGCAGTGGCTATCCCATGAGGGCACAGCTTGTTATCTGAATTCTCAGAACCTGGCACAAATTCGATGCTCAGTACTTATTTATTAAATGAGCGAGTGAATAACTGAATAAATGAAGGTCCTTTATAATCTGACCTGTGCTTATTTTACCTCACCAACCTGCCATCCAGCCATTCTGACCTACCTGAAGCCACTTATACATATTCTGCTCTCCATTGTCTCTGGGCCTTGGGATATTCTGCTCTGTCTTCTTGATCTCTGTTTTCCATTCTTGTTCCTCACTCTCTACTCCTTTTTAACTTGCCTCAGGACTTCCGGACCTTCAAGGTAACAATTTCTTGTATAATACCTTATCTGAAATTCTTACCTGACATCATGATTATAGCCTAATTTCTGAGTTAGGAGTGGCCTCTGGAGATTCTCTGAACCTCCCCTGCATACTTCTGTCCCAACACTTAACTCATTGCCCTTGATTTTACTATTTACTTCTCTGTTCTCTCTATATGCTTATGGAAGGCAAGGACCATGTTCCATTTGCCTCTGTAGCTCTCATACTTAGTGTAGGACTTCGTGGGTCAGTGAATGTTGTTGAGTTAATGAAATTATGTTCAACAGTTTTATTGATGGTGTTGCACAATCAAGATGATTGAAGACCACTGGCTAGAGATGCTAGTGCATATTACATTTATTACATTTTTCTGTCTATGTATTATTAAAAACAGTTCATGCTGCACTACTTTCTAAGCACATACCAGAACAGTTATTAAAACTTGGTGATTTATAAATAAAATGTACATTAGAGAGACCTGAAAATCATAAAATGAGACATGATAGAATTTCTCTAAGGGTGAAGGGGCATTGGGGGATGATGGCAGAGTAAAATTGTATTATTTGAAAAACATTAAGAGGAACAAAGTTTCCTACAATTAACTTCTATGTCATATTACTGAGAATACTTAGCCATAATTATAGAGGATATAAATTTAAAAACCAGATTACTGCAATTAAAAAACATAACAACATAACTTGTGGCTCCATTTTGAATACAATGTTCTGTTCAGTTCCCATAGTCAATGCAGTATTGGTTAATGAAAAACAGAAGTGGCCTTTATGGGCACAGGCTCTACTTTAAAATAATGAGGCTAATTCAGCAAAGAGATTTATTTAATTAGAGCTTCTGACATAATAAAGCTGTGGATAGTTTGTGCTGCTTTGCTTTATTTTTAAGCCCCTTTAGAGTCAAAACTGATAGGAAAATGTTGCAAGTATGGACAAACTGAGGATATGAAAAAAAATATTATTGTTAATATATAAAATTGCACAAATGACAAACGCTTGGCTTGTGATTATTACTATATATTACTGTATAAATACCTATGACAAGGAAAGGAAGTAAAAATTGCCTAAAATATCAACATCTGGAAATAAGTACCTACAGTACTTTGATGACCAATCTTTTGTAAATTCTCTCTGTGTAAATACATGTACACGGTTTGTAGTAAATGATTTAAAGGCATTAGCAAAGGAAACATACCTCTGGCATGTTGCTTATGAATTTCACTGAGAGATGAGCCATCAGCATTGACTCATTGCCTGCTGGTGCTTACAGTTCTTCACTGTGTGTCAAAATGAATGTATCTCCTTGCACTTTAAAAACTGTGGAAGTGATTATTAGTTTTTAACATCAAGTGATAGGGACAAGGTAAGAAGCACATGAATGTGCTTATATTGTATGGTATTTGGATTTACATTGAAAATCAGTGCCTAATAGAGCAACAAATGTTCAGGTGACGTTCACATTTTAAAGATTATTTCTTCTTTAGGGTAATAGATATCAAAAGAAGAAATCTTTTATTTATGTATATATTTTTAAAGATTTTATTTATTTATTTATTTGAGAAAGAGAGAGAGAGCACGTGCATACAAGTGAGGGGAGGGGCAGAGGGAGAGGGAGAAACAGAATCCCCGCTGAGCATAGAGCCCAGTGGACCTGGGGTTCCACTGACCCTGGGATCCTGAGATTATGACCTGAATGCAAGTCAGACACTTAACTGACTGAGCCACACAGGCACCCCCACAATATCTTTTTAATATTTGATGACCAATTGGAAGGAATGTTATAATGTAGACCTTTTCTTTTTCCAATGTATATTGGCTACAGTATAGATTAAAGTAACACCAAGTGCTCTAACATATAATATCAAAAATTCAAAAGAATTTTTTTTGTTTACTGGAGTCTAATGCTGGTGTGTTCTTACTGTAGATCTCTTCTGTGTTTGGGTGATTCACACATACATGCATGCACACACTCTATAACATGGTAAGTACACTATTATGTATGAAAACCACTTCTATTTTGTGTCTACGTGCTGTCTAAGACCTAAACATCCTCTGCAAACAGCTTTGGGAAAGGTAAACAGAGCATGGAGAAGGTATATATATACTTGAAATTATTGGCAACAAATGACAAGCATCACTTTTACTTGCATTTTATTCTCAGATCTCATGTGAGAATCAGTCATATCACCATAATTTCACACAAAGGCTGAGAAATGTAGCCTTTAACTGAAGAGTGCCTTTCTGCACTCAACTCTATACCATGGAGAGGGGAGAGGAGTGTTGATAGAAAGTTTCAGCCAGTGCACATGGGATGGAAAGACTCTTAAAGTCCAGTCTCTTAGAGAGTAGGATTTAGTCGTCCCTGCAATACTCCTCACAGCTGGCTGTCTAACCTGGTACGAAGTATATCTAGTGTTTTGAAAGGAATCAGTTATTGAAAAATCTTCCTAATATATTGTCAAGACTCTACTATGCATCAGTATCGTGGTCTCCTTGGTTTTGGACACACACTAAATTTTATATGTCTTTGAGATGTGGGCCTAGTACCATACCTAGTACTCAGTTCTCAGTATTTGTTATGGTTAGGAGAGTTTTATCATTTCCACCCTGGTTTGGGGTATTATACTTTTGTTAATACAATACGAGCTGCAATTGTTTTCTTGGAGAACTATCAGTGTTCATCTTGAGTTTGTGAGTCAAAGGTCCTTTCATATAAATTATGCCCCACATATTTACCCCATGACTTTCATGTATTTAGCAAATGCTTTATTCTTCTGGTTAACATATTCACCCCTGGACTTCTGCCTCAGCTGCTAAAGCTTCTCTGACATTTTTTAGCAGCTATGTTCTTACCTTTTGGAGAAGCCATAAATAAGCATGCTGTGAAAAGTGGCTGAGGCTACAGGTCACCGACTTTCTATATTTAATTTTTGCCATAACTTCCATGGTTTGATATGGTTCTTCCAGTTTTCATAATGATGCGTCAAGAGTGGATTTTATCTATAAACCTAGTTCAGTCTGAAAAACCAAATCCCATACATTTTGTTTTTATGTTTGCTTTTGTTGTTTTATTTTTATAATGAACAAAAGTGAAACTTATTTTATTTTCCAGGATTTTATAGTTAGTTCGTGATTATTACTATATAAATACCTATGGCAAGGAAAGGAAGTAAAAATTGCCTAAAATATCAACATCTGGAAATAAGGACCTACAGTACTTTGATGACCAATCTTTTGTAAATTCTCTCTGTGTAAATACGTATACATAACATGCTCATACTGATGTAGTTAAGTCAATATTCTCAGCATCATCTTTTCGATGACTTTTTTTTATCATTTTCATGTTTTTTTCTATTGTTGATCATGAGGCTACTTTAATTCTCTTCCACTTCCTTTCCTGCTACAGTAAATATTCCTGTATAGATATTCTTTCCTTGTAATGCATTTTTGTCAGTGGGCTTGAAGCTGCATTTGGAATTATGGTCTGGTTGCCAGTTTGTTTTCTCTCTTCTTTGTTTTGGGGATGATCTAGAAATGTGCACATCATATCCTACATTCTTTTTTCATGATATGTTCATTTTATGAAGAAGAGTTGGGGCACTAGCTTTTTACTAGAATTGATACATTATTCTTCTATATATTTATCCAATTTGGTGGAAAAGATGACTTTCTGTTGGAGACCTCACTTCACACATGCAATTTATATATTAGAGTTTTTCAGAAATGTTTTTTTAAAGATTTTTTTTTTATTTATTTGACAGAGCGAGACACAGCGAGAGAGGGAACACAAGCAGGGGGAGTGGGAGAGGGAGAAGCAGGCTTCCCTCTGAGCAGGGAGCCAGACGTGGGGCTCAATCCCAGAACCCTGGGATCATGACCTGAGCCTAAGGCAGATGCTTAATGACTGAGCCACCCAGGTGCCCCATGCAGAAATGTTTTTTAAGGATTATGAAGCCTATTTCACATGACATGGCCTTGTCTAAGAAAAGGCTTTTCTTCAAAGTCTTATTTAAATTTAAATACCTGTAGTATTTTAAGACCTATCAAAATAAAATAACATCCCAGTCCAAAGAAAATGCTATTTGTTTGATAACTAGCTTTAGTACCTCTATATTGAGTATTAATTTCTCTTTGAAAAAATGCTCTTAAACTTCTGATTCACAATTTATTTTATAATTTTTCAGAGAATGCTATTTACTTAATTATTTAGTAGTTTTTATAGCACATCACCTTTATCTATGAAAAATGTCCATATCCCTCTTCATTCTTACCTATCTTGTTGCTGAGAATATAAGAGATGTGTTTTGGAAAGGACAGCGTTGCTGAACTCATCGGCCATATTTTTGCCTTTATGGCACCATCCATTTGTCTATATTGAATGCCTAACTCACTATAGGTGTGTACTCATAAAGACATTGGGACTATAATGGTGAGTAAAATAGACATACTGTTTCATCTTAGGGAAACTTGCAGTTTAATGAGAAGATAACTATTAAAGAAATACATATGCAAATAAATGTAAAGTTACAACCAACATAGATGGCAGAAGAGGTGTGGTGAGTGACATTGCCTAAGAGATTAGTTGACTACATTGATCAAGTGGCTGCTTCAAGGAAGGTTTCCCTGAGAGCTGAGCTGAGAGCTCTACAATAAGGGAAGAGATCATGTAGAAAAGGCAGAGATAGGAAGGATCATGTCACAATTGAGTAAGTTTAATAATGCCATTTAAGAGTTTTTGGTCTTTATTCTAACAGAAGTGTAGTGCCAATACACAGTGGGGTGATGTGATCTAAATCACATTTAGAAAGCATCTGTGTAGTTGTAATTTGGAGGAAAAATGTAGAAGGCAAAAAGAAGTTTAGGTTCCTAGTTGGTAGGCTTTTGCAAGGATCCCATTTGCAAAAAATGGTAGTTTAGTTGAGGTGGTTGTGGTAGTAGAGATGAAGAGAGGTAGATGCATTCTACAGATATTTGGTGGGAAGAATTGAAAAGGTTTGATGACTAATGTATTAAATATTTGCAAATACAGGAGAGGAAAGAATCTACGATGATGCCTAAGTTTTTGGGTAACCAGACACGGTGGAATTTGGTGCCATTTGGTGAGAGGTGCAAAATGGAGAGGACCAGTTTTTGAGAGAAAGGTCATAGGTTTGGTTTGGAGCAATTGAAGAGATCAGTTGTCCAGGTAGATGTGACATTCTGGAATTATACAGTACTTCAGTTTAAGATAGTAGGTAGTTTCTTTGAATATTATTTTAAAGTTTATGATTTTTTTAAAACTAGAATTTTAGAAAGTTTATTGCTCTTTATTATTATTTAACATATTACCAAAAAGAAATAACTTAAAGATTTAAAAATACACTTGATATTTTATGGGACTCCTCTAATACTTCATAACTATAAAGAGCGACTAGGCTTTGTTCTGTCCTGTTATTTTTTTTATTTGCAATTTTTGGGCAGCATAATGTAACTATTCTCATTGTTTCATGAGTAAATTATATTGCCGTGAATGATCTCTCATTTGAATCAGCTGTATGCACAATAATGTAGACAATGGTAGGGTATAAAGAATTAAAAATTATAACTAGTGGGGGCACCTGGCTGGCTCAGTCAGGAGAGCATGTGACTTAATCTTGGGGTAGTAGGTTCAACCTTATGTTGGGCGTGGAGCGTACTTAAAAAAAAAATTATAGCTAGTGGCTACATTAGAAGTGTATGGTGTTTTTTTGCAGAGTAGAAATAATTTTTAACATCAGGGATGATATGATTTTTAGGAGATATTTAAGGACAGTCACTCTGTTCTGCATAATGTTTTATGCTAACCTTAGTACGGATTTTCTTGGTAGTATAATGTTTTACACAAACCTGAATCTGAAATATTAATGTGCTCCATGAGTTACGCACTTTATTCTATTTATACTGTTGACTTTGTATTGCCAAAATATTAGCAGTGTTAAAAATAATGAAATCTTTGAGTTTATGGAAGACCTTTAAGTGACTTTTCAGTGGAGAATTGACATGTAAATGGTTTGAAGTTTTTCTATCTTGCCATAATCACTCTTTAGATAAGGGCCCATTATCTTTTCTTTCCTTATTAACATGAGAATAAAAACAAAATTAGAAAAGGTTTAGAAATAAACCATTTTCTATTCCTGGAATAGAAGTGGATATTATCAAAAAGAAAACTGAAACAATATAAAGCTTTTCTAATTTCAATTTTGATATTTTATTGCCTTTTAATGCAGCATTATTTAAATATTTCCAACTTCAGTTGAAATTTTAAAATGAATGCTTTTTTCATGTTTTTAAAAACTAATATTTTTTTTTATAGGTCTCATATCTTTTGGGTGAACAGAAGTCTACCTTTATGGGGCTTACAGGTTATGTACAATTTTGTTTTACCCCTCTATTTCTGGATTTATTCTTATTTCATAGATGAATACTATTGGAGAGAAAACTGTTGATATTAAAAATGAGTTTGTTTTATTGCTTATTAATCTTGATGCATGTCTTAGACAACTGTTTTTTTCCCCCTATCTTCATGTTTGCCTGAGCCCTGCATTCTACTTTTTGAGAATTTCCTTCTGATCAGGATTAGACTTAAGAAAGCTTTTGAGGGTGTGGAGAAAAAAAGAGTAACCAGTGTGTTAAGGCACCACAAGTTCCCCAAATGACTCTAGGTATTCATCTTATGTAATCCTTGAAAAATTAATCAAAAGCCCATAACCATGTTTGCTCTTTTACTATATCTGCAATGTCTGGAACATGGTAGAATCTCAATAAATAATTATTAAATGCATTAAACAAGTGAATGAATGGCTCATATTACCAAGAGCAAGAGCTTGGTCCCTAAACAGATAATTTTGTAAATAAAACAAAAAGTATGTTCTGGCATAAAAGGAGTCCTGAGGAAAGAGTAAGAAAATATGAGAGGGAACATGTCTGAATTATATTGTTGGGGTGTTCCCTAGAGTCCTCTATACCTCTTCTTTGCTCTTTTTTCTGTTGAATTTTATGCCCAGCAAACTTTTTACACGTTCCTATCTCTACTCCTGTCTCTCTCTTACAGATACTTTTTATTTTGTTATTTTTCAAAAGTAAAAGTTATTTAAAGAATACAGTCACTAAGATAAAAAGGTCAAAAGTTACTGCTTGGAAGACAGTTGAATCATGGAAGTAATGGAAAGACTCTAAAACTGACTGTTTATAAACAGCCTTTAAAATACTTTAAAATCAAGTGTTTGGTTTGTTTTTTAAAGTCATGAGGATTGTGAAGTCTGTACATTTTAAATGTTATAATGGATTATTTTAATTATGTATGCATTGTAATCATAACAATGAAATCAAGTTCTTACTATGTCTGGATATTTCATACTTTTTTGAAGTCAAGTTGCATTTAATTTTTTTATACTGATTTGCATTGCAATGTTGTTAATTACAAATACCCTTTCAAATATTTAAGTGTTCACAAAAAATGCAGTCTTTTAATCTCTAGCTCGATTCCTATATTATTTTTCAGTGAGATACACATTTAAAGTAAGTTAATATTTTTAAGAATAGTCATATATCGCCTTGAAATACATTTTGATCTATTCAAATTGGTTTTATCTGATAACGATATTTTACAATAATAATAATGTTCATTTTCAAATAGGATTTTGAGTAATCCATGCTACAAATGTTCTAGAGACCCTCTAACACTACTTATAGAGAAAAAGCATGAATGATTATGATTTAAATGACTTGTGGAGAACATCTAAGAGGTGTGCATTTTATATCAGAACAATGCCTGGCTTCCATATGTACTTCTGAACACATTTTACTTATATTGCCATGCATTCACATGCTTCTTTATTGTCCTTCTGTTTTAATATTCACTTGAATCAAAGTTTTCATTCCAACAGGAGTTAAAATTTAAAATTCCAGGGTATCTGCCTTTCTTATGCAGATTGTCTTAAGTCTCAAAATCTGTAAACAAATATGTTATCTATAGAGTCATTTCTTGTTTATGCTTGCTTATTTTGCTTCTATTCACCTACCCCAAAGTGCTGAGAGTACTTAATACAAAATAATTTGGATATTTTTTCTAGTTACCTTTTCTGTTGCAATCATAGCTTTTTGGTAGTTCAGCAGCAGAAATTGTATATATAATAGCAAATGTAGAGAAAGTAGAAGCTTGTCTAGGACATGCTCTTCCAGCTGTGAAAGAGGAATTGTTTATGAAGTCCATTCAAATAAAATCTCAAAGTATCTGGAAGTGTTGACCTGGACTATTTTGTTTAGTGTTAAGGATGTTGCTGTTTCATTTTGTTTGAGGCGGGTGAGAGAGAGAATGTATCTCTCAACTCGAAGCTTACATTCTTTTATTTTCTGAAAGGAACTGCTGTCTTTGGTAGATGTTCTAGAGGTGGTGGAGCTGTTGTTGGGAGAGGGTAGTATTTACGCCGGGGCAGCTAAGTGTGATTGTGCATATTAGGAACATACACAAAAGAACTTATTCTCTACATATCATATAAACTCCAGCCAGTCTGACTATTCTAATCCCACATTTATATTTGAGATAATAAAAAATATTTATTAAGGAGTATTAGAAATATAAAACTAACTTGTAGAGCAAACTGCCACCTGTATAGAGAAGTTACAGTGCCACATAATACCTCCTTATATGTATATCTGTATATTATACAAATATATACATACATACACACATATATGTACATAAAGTTAATAGTTTTATAATCATGAATATATTTTTAAAATTCTGTTGCGTTTTCTCACTGAGGTACAATTTTTTTTCAGGTTTCAGTGGCATTGATAAGTTTATTTGAAACAATACTACTTGGTTATCTCAGTTATAAGGTAAGTTATTTTAATTAGAAGTTTTTAGCTGACAGAACACATTACTAGCATTAACCCAGTATTCCTCTATTTATAATTTATACTCTGGGGTAAAGCAAGTCCTTCTTAAACTTCTTTAATTATTTTGGGCCTCTGTGGTATGTGATAAAAATCTGTAGTTGTATAGTAATGTTTTCCTTGGTGGCTTAAAAATATTTCATTAATTCCTGTAGGTTAACTTACCTATGATATACATGCTTATGTGAGGCAAGCAAATGGAATGATCTTGCTTTTAATTGTTCTTAAACTCTTTTCCTGATCTGTACAAAAAACATTGAGGGAGCAAAAACATATCTGTTAGGAATTATTTTAATGGATTATTTAATCTTTGGTGAGACTTTGTCTGGCTAACACAATTTAACAAATATTTATTGAGTCTGTATTTGATGAAGAGCCCCATACTGTGCATTGTTCTTTTCTCAATGAGTTTCCATCTAGAAAGGGGGATAAGCAAGAGAAAATTATGCAGATAATAATAATACAAAACAGAACAGTAGGTACTTCCAGTGAGGTGCAAATCATGTCCCATGGGGGTAGAGAGATGTCATATCATAGGATGAAAATACTTGACTGATTTAAGCAGAGCAGAGTCCTTGAATCAGTGATTTCAATAAGGAAAGATGAAAAGATAAGACACTAGGGATTTATAGAATTAACAAAGGCATAAAAGAAGTCATGTGCATATAAAATTGGAAGAATAATAAATATTTAAGTTTGGGCAGAATTTTGGGGGGCATCTGGAAAAATATTGGTTGGGAAAATTTGGCACAGTATTGTGAGGGCCTTGTATAGCAACATATAATGGGAATTTGATGGAGGATGTTGAACATGAGAGTTCTATAATTGTAATTAAGTTTTAGTATTAGTTCCGAACATCTGTGCAGCACAGGTCAGAGAGACATCATACTGAGAGCCATGTGCTAAATTAAGACACAATTACAGAAAGGAAAACTGGGAGTGAGTTTTTGGCTGGGTGAATGGAATAGACAGAGTTGACACAAGATGAAATATAAAGGTAGAAACTAAAGAAATCATCACTTGATTTGTTGAGAAAGTTGAGGAAAAGGCAAAGGCAAATATCACTTCAACATTTTCTAAATTCATATGACTGGGAACATGGCAGTGAAACTAAGAAAAATTATATCAAGAAAAAATCAGATTGGGGTCAGGATAGACAGAATAATGGAAATGGATTTGGAAATAATGAATTTGAGGTGCTTATGGATAGATAGGTAGACATGACATGTGGACAACTAAAAATGAGTATCTGGAACATGCAGGGAAGAGAGATTTAAGATGTGGAGGTCATTTTCACAGAGATGGTGGAGGAAGCATGCAAGTCTATTAAGTATGGGATAATAACCAAGGGAGAAGCTAAGGCTCATTTGATGGAGATGCTTATACTGTGGTTGTTGGAAGAAAGACAGAGTAATCAGAGAAGACAGAGACATAGAAAAGAAGGGTAGAAAGACTTTGGAATGGCTATCATATCCATCACTAACCTTCGGTTTATGTTTTCGGCATTTACTATATCAAGTGTACTCAAGGTTATGTTTTTGGGGAACTCTTATTTAGCATATCAACTTCTTTCTCACTTTTTAAGACATAGGTTTTTTTTTTTTTTTTTAAGATTTTATTTATTTATTTGACAGAGAGAGACACAGAGAGAGAGGGAACACAAGCAGGGGAGTGGGAGAGGGAGAAGCAGGCTTCCCACTGAACAGAGAGCCTGATGTGGGGCTTGATCCCAGGACCCTGGGACTATGACCTGAGCTGAAGGCAGACGCTTAACGACTGAGCCACCCAGGCACCCTAGACATAGGGTTTTGAAGATAACATTTCTTAGACTACTTTTAATCCTAAATTTAGAGCAAGAAATCTTTACAAACTCACCTTTTCCGCTGGGTTTATTAAAAAAAAAAATCTCCTTAACTCCATCTGAAGAAAATAATGCTAATATCTAATGAGGTGAGATTGATGAATTAGAAAGTATAGAAAGAAAAGAATGTGGGCTTTCCAAAAAATATAGATGGGTTGATTTAATATTTGTGAGAAAAAAATAGGATGTTAGAAATTCTAAGGAAGAAATGTGTTATCTGAAAGGCTGAAAGGGTTGGAACTACAAGTTTATTAAGGAGCTTGAGAAGAGGCTATTGAATTTACAGTTTAGGAAATCACTTGCTATTCACTTGTAAGAAACCAATTTCAATGGTGTACAATTGGGAGTAAAAGTGTTAAATGAAGAATGTTGATTGACTGGGGTAGGGTCACTACCCTAGAAGTGGTCTAATGGGGCAGAGAAGATTGACCAATGATGGAAAAAAATTTGCATCCTTTACAGAAAGTAGGTAGAGGGGACTAAAAAAAATGATAGATGAAGTAAGTTTTATACAAAATAATAAGTTGGAGTAGGAACCTGAGGTCTACTGATTTGCTTTGGATACATTCCATTCTTTTCTGAGAGCACAGAAGATGGAAAATTGTGCATGAAAGAATATTTTGAAGCTAGAGAAGAGAAGTTGAAAGACCTTACATGTAGGTAGTCACTCATCCTTATGTTACCTAGGAAGTACTCACTTAGTGATGAACAGTATAGACTAATATGTGGAGGAAGATCTTTTAATGATTTATGAGTTTATCTCTTCATTGAAATAGGTGCTCAATAAATGTATATAGATTGACAAATCTAGATTTTGGATACCTAGAAGAACGAAATAATAATCAAGTGAATTAATATCCAAGATTTTATCTTCTAAGTTACTTAGTATTCAAGTAGGTGATGAAAGTTGAAAGTAATAAAAACAAAATGACATGCTAAAAAATTAGGCACGTGGGTGTTTTTGGTAAATAATTAAATCTCTTCCACTAGTACAAGAGTGTGTATAGATATTTAAGTGGTCAAAATATTAATCTACATTTTTGAGTGTATTTGCTTTAAATTCTAGCCAAAAAGTAATATGAAATTAACTTTGGTGCTTAGTGGAACTCTTAGCCCTAATTTATTTATTTATTTATTTATTTATTTATTTTTAAAGATTTTATTTATTTATTTGAGAGAGAGAATGAGATAGAGAGAGAGCATGAGAGGGGGGAGGGTCAGAGGGAGAAGCAGACTCCCTGCTGAGCAGGGAGCCCGATGCGGGACTCGATCCTGGGACTCCAGGATCATGACCTGAGCCGAAGGCAGTCGCTTAACCAACTGAGCCACCCAGGCGCCCTCTTAGCCCTAATTTAAAAATCATTTAAAAAACACAGATTCAAGACAATTTTCCACTGTAATCATATGATATTGACATTTGTAATTAATTACTTCCTGCCATTTATAAAACGAGAGCAAAGCATTATGAGATCTAGTAGCATTATAAGAGCTAGATGATATATAATATTTCCATTCTGACCTTCATAAACATTAATGGCTTAGATGGAGGAGAGGTAGATGGTAGTTGAGTTTGTGTGTTTCAAAGGAAACAAAGGATATAAAGGAATTATGTGACATTGGAAGGATAGGTTTCTGGTAATTACTTTCTTTTTCCTCTCATAAATTCAGTCAAACTCATGGACTCTTTTGACCCACTCCAATAGACTGCTGGATAAAATATTTGGAATGAATAAATTAAATAATTGATAACTTTTTATGGCCTATAATTAAGGCAAATTTGGATAGCAGAAACTCAAATGAGCTCCTCCTCTCAAATTAGATTTTTTTTTCAAATTAGATTTTTAAGAAAAATTATAGAGAGGTAAGCAGAAATGGATATTGCATTAACAACTGTATATATTCCTAATATTGTTCTTTGATATGTTAAGTTCTGAACTATCAACATAATAGCAAATCAATATTTATATTTGTTTACATATATGTACAGATAATGTGCATATTTGTATGTATTATATACATATATATACAATATTTAAAAACAAATTTAATCCAGTATTCTGTAAACACTTTATAATTCTTGAAATTAAACATTCTAAAATAAGTGTGATGACTTCATCCTTAACTAAACAGTTTAAACTACTGTGGAGACTGCAGGTTTTGAAAAACAAAGACTGATGAATAAAACCTAAATAAGCAAAAACTCTATAA
This sequence comes from Halichoerus grypus, assembly GCF_964656455.1. Lineage (NCBI taxonomy): Eukaryota > Metazoa > Chordata > Mammalia > Carnivora > Phocidae > Halichoerus > Halichoerus grypus. Next base: position 132,490,557 of record NC_135718.1, read on the forward strand.
AGTGCATGTTGAGGTTAGCAGATAATGATTTAAAAATCCCTGACATCAACTTATTTAGTCCTCTATCCTACAGAAGTGCAGGTCTGTACTTAAATCATCATTCCATTCATGTTTATAGCTACTTGGCAGAACAACCATGGGATCGCCCAGCAGTAAAGTTCTTATTCTTCTGTTACCATAAATACCCTCTATGTCTTTATCAACTGCTTTCAAAATAGAACTCTATTTATACACACACATTCATTAAATCAAAAGGAAACGAAAACAAACTCCAGCATAATTTCCAAAATTCTGCAAACAAAAATCCAACATACCTAGAAGGCTTCTGTTAAATCTACAGTTCTTTTTTCTATAATCACTTTATAAAAAGCAACAGCTTTGAAATTTTAACACCATGATGGGCTCCTTTCTGGCAAAGAACAAAGGATTTGACTAGGACTCCTAGACACTCCTAGATCCTGGTGTTTCTTTCTTTTTTTTTTTTTCCTAAGATTTTATTTTAGAGAGAGATTGTGAGTGAGAGCAGGACTAGGGGCAGAGGGGGAGGGAGAGGGACAAGCAGACTCCCCACAGAGCCCCATGACCCTGAGGTCGTGACCCAAGCCAGCGGAAATCAAGTCAGTAGCTTAATGGACTGAGCCACCTAGGTGTTCCAATACTGGTGATTCTGCTTACGAAGCCATGGAAATGGTGAATCTAATTATTGTTCAGTTTACATTTAGCTATACAAAATAAGACTGCCTTAGGGATACTAAACTATTTTAAATTCACTAAAGAAAATAAGTTATCAGCCTTTTTAGTTACATATTTACATACAGGTATTTTTAATATTGAAGAAGAAAGTGTTTTTAAAAAGTCCCAGGGTACATCTTAGTCTAACAACAATATTACCATACATCTTATAATTTTTTAAGTGCATTTTGGAGGTACATATGTAATTGTACAGTTATAAACTTCCATTTTTCTTTATGATAAAAATAAAAGCCTGATACATTTTAGAAAATTATCCATTTTCCTGCATTTTTATTGATTAAGGAAAGTTATGTCCATACCAAATGTTGTAAAATGGTTGGATTAATTTATTTATACTTTATTGAATTCTGTAAGAGAAATGTAGTTCTACACACTCAGAACAGATAAAGCTACCTAAAAAATTTCTTTTTTTTTTTTAAAGATTTTATTTATTTGACAGAGAGAGTGAGAAAGCACAACCAGGGGGAGCAATAGAGGCAGAAACGCTGAGCAGGGAGTCTGGCATGGGGATCCATCACAGGACCCTGGAATCATGACCTGAGCCAAAGGCAGGGGCCCAACCAACTGAGCCAACCCACCGAGCCACCACCCCAGAAATTTCTTTTTTTTAAGGAAGTTACCTGTTGGGGGTGCCTGGCTGACTCAGTCAATAGAATATGTGACTTTTAATCTCAGAATCATGAATTCAAGCCCCACTTTGGGCATGGAGCTTAATGAAGAATGAATAAATAAATAAATAAATAAATACCCTTTTGGAAAAAGCCATGCCTTTTATCTCCTTTGTGAAAATAAGATGAAATGAAATAAGTATTTAACATAATTTTGAAGGGCATTTTGGATTTTATTTTATGCTTCTCTATAATGCCTTCTATGGGTACATGGTGTTTTCTTCATGATAATTGTTTTTCTCATGTAGATTTATGTAATGTAGGCTCATAGTTACTCCCTAACACTCAGTGGAACTTATGAATACTTTCTATGTTTATTTTTCATTAGCTAATTTTAGGGGAGATATTTATTAATGTATCTTTAAGTTCAGGAGACAACCTGAGATCTTAGAATCAAATGTAATGAATACAATAAGAAGATATTCATTTATTTTTAGCAATGAGTATATTGCCTCATTGTATAATTTTAGATAATGAAAATTAGCCCTCAGTGGGAAGTTTATTTATTTTCAGGGGATTGGCACATTAGGTGTACCTTTAGAAAAAAAAAATCCAGATGATATGGTAGGTGAATTGGAATGGGGCAAGAATGAAGGGAAGGAGACCAGCTAGGAGCCTCAACCAGGTCAAAGAGTGGGAATGAGGTAGAATGAGAAGGAGGGAAACTCAAGATCTATTTATGATTCAGGAGATTTTTTTTTTTTTAAAGATCTTATTTATTTGAGAAAGAGAGAGCATGTGCACAAGTTGGGGAAGGGGGAGAGGAACAGGGACAAGCAGACTCCCCACTGAGCAGGGAGCCCAACACGGGGCTCCAACCCAGGAGCCAGGGATCATGACTTGAGCCTAAGGCAGATGTTTAACCAACTGAGCCACCCAGGCATCCCATGAATTAGGAGATCTTATTGACCAGTTATCCTTAGTTATCTGGTAGAAGGAAGATGTGAATAGTTTCTCCAGGATTTTTGGTTTGTGTTACTGGGGAACCAACCAGGCAAAAATCATAAATTATACTTTTTGACATAATCCACACAAGGTGCCTTTGAGGCATTTGCGTGAAGCAATGCATTAGGTAGTGGAGATGAAACAGAATCTCAGAGATGCAATACTGATCTGGACTAGAGATACAGCATTGGAAGTCATTGGTTTATTATTGGTGATAAGTTGAAGTTGAAACATAGATGAAATTACCTGAGATGGGTATGTAGCCAAGTACTCCTAAAATGCTTGCCTGCAGAAACTTTCTACTTGAACTCTGTGGTTACAAGTGAAACAACTTATATGTAACTATATTCAGATAGGCTTAAAACAATAAAATTCTTTTAAGTGTTTCCATTTGGATTCAATAGAAAGAAATGTAAATACTTAAGTTCAAAAACAAAATAATTATACCAAGAAGGGGGAAAGTATGTATAAAATATTTGGAAGTTTAATTTACTCATTATTTTTTTTTTAAGATTTTATTTATTTATTTGACAGAGGGAGAGAGAGAGAGCACAAGCAGGGGGAATGGCAGGCAGAGGCAGAGGGAGAAGCAGGCTGCCCACTGAGCAGGGAGCCCGACACCGGGCGATCCCAGGACCCTGGGATCATGACCTGAACCGAAGGCAGACGCTTAACCAACTGAGCCATCCAGGCGCCCCTAATTTACTCATTAACATACTTCTTGAGCCCTAACAGGCATAGAAACAAGCAGTTCTGTAAAACATTATAAACACTTGTCCAGGAGATTAGTGGTGAAGGCATGGGGAGTGGGGCGTTCCAAGCAGCGGGAGAAGTGTGAGCAAAGTTATAAAAGTATGAAATAGCCTGCTCAGAGAACTGTATAAAATTCAGTATGGATGAATCTGTGGCTGAATTCAAGATGGAAACAGAAGTATAGTAGGTACAAACCAAACCAGTAACCAGAGTCCAGATTATGAGCCTTCATATAATCTGAAGAGTAGTTTGGATGTCATTATGTTGGCAATGGCATTTTGGAAAGAATCTTTTTGCTTTATTATAGAAGATAAATCAGAAATTAACCAAATTAAGTCAGATACCAGTTATGAGACTCTTTTAATTGTTTGAGAAAAAAATCATGAAATAAAGTTGATGTATTACAAATGGAAATGAAGAGAGTCATCAGAGATATATGATGTTTTTGTTTACTATGAATTAAATTTGTCCAAACAGTGTCTCACAGCTAAGAAAACTAATATTAATCTTGCTCTGCATTAATAGAGATATCCTGCCATATCATCAGTGGTAACTGTTTCCAGACTGTTCCTTCTCTGGCTGGTCACATCAGTCTCTTTCCTAGGAACAATCATTGACACCAAAGAGAGAGGTACAGTCACCAGTAAAAACACACCAAGGACAGAATAAGCCAAATGTTAAGCCTTCTGGAAACTGAGTCATGTAAAAAAACTGGTGAATGAAATGGCAATATTAACTTGCACACACAATCAGTTACAACTGCTTTATCGAACAAGCTTGACTCAGTGCAAGTAGGAAAGGCCTTTAGTCCCCCAACACTTTTTTTTTTTTTAAGATTTTATTTCCCCAACACTTTTCCAAATGCACACATCCTCTTGATCCATGCTGATCAGATGATATGTTGTAAAGGTCCCAGAACTTTTGTAGTCTCTCCAATCACAAGGCAAATTTCAGTTTAGTATTTAGGAAATTATGCTCAATATATATAAACATTTAAAATTTTCATCCACTTTAATACTTCAGCTTATCCTCAGCTCAGACCTGCATGAGACGGGGAATCATTGTGAGGTTATCTGTTATTCCCACTTCCTCTCTTACTTGATGCTGCTGATTCTGGTCCCTCCAGGGCTGAGGAGGCACAGGGAGTGAGGTGAAGTCAGCCTTTGGGATGAAGGTGCCTGATAGCACAAGTGTAGTCTGGTGCTGGTTTGTTCTGCATGGCCAATACAAGTAGGGCTTTTGCGGTCTTCTGCAGGCTTTTGACTGAAGCTCCTTGGGTGCCTCAGTGGCTCTGACGGGCCACTAGGGCTCTGACCCAAGCCCTGACACTCTGAGGTCCACCATTTGTTGAGGTCTTGTTTCCCCTTCAGGCACACAGCCATCCTGAGTGTAAACTCCTTTAAAATGGCCATAGATTTTATTCTTTAGAGTCTATGTCTCGTTCCCAGAAAACAAGTACCTTTGTCTTAGAATTGGCATCATTGTGGCTTGCTCTCATTTCAACCCTCTGTTCTTGTTGCACTGTTGTCTCTTCATGTTTAGATGTTTTGGGCATGAGCCAAAGACAGCCTCTACACGTGAGCCAAGCTCCCTAAGTGGTTCTCTTGATCCCTTCTCACTTAGCTTGAAGTGATGAGAGAAGCACCCAAGCACCACTAACATCCCTGTATGGAGGCCTTCTCGTTGCTTCCATTTTTTTTCTACCTGCTCCCCCTACCACTTTCTGTACAACCTGGAGATGGTGATGAATGAAGTACAGTAAAACTTGTTACTTAATATTTGAGTACATGGACATTAGCCAGTATAGAACCTTGCTTTGTGATGTGGTAGTATCTTATATTACTGTGATGTTTTAAGCCTTTGGGACCTCAAGGAAATATTAAGAAAGGCTCCTAACTTCGAAGCCACTGTTATAAAATAATTGGAAAATACAGGGACCCAGATTTCAAATTACCTTTCTAATATGGAGATCTCTTCATAGAAGAATAAGCTGCTTTAGTAAGTCCTGAGTTTTTTTTTTTCCCCCATTGGACACCATTTAAGAAAGTGTCAGTGATTAACCTGTTTATATCGGGACAGCGTCATGGTTGTGTTGTATGCCTTTGCACAGGGCTATACATTTAGAAGGGCCTGTGCTTATTTTAATATTCTTCTCTCACCTTCTGGAAATTGTTAATAATTTGTTAATAGGAAGCCCGGAATTTTCATTTTGCACTAGGACACAAAAATTATGTCACCAATTTTGATGAATACTGTTGTACTATGTGGGTTGGGAGATTAGAATCTAGATGCTTGAAAAAGCCCTTTAAGTTTTAACATAAAAACAATGTTAATACTAATGAACATTAACAAGTGTATGTATTTATAAGCTATTTAATATCCTTTACAGTTTTTGTGAATATAACTCATATAGTAAAAAAATTAAGATTGAATCACTTTTTTACTGATTCTGCAGCTTCTTTAATATGTGTATCTTTACTTGTAACTTTTCTTCCATGAAATATTATATGATCAAAATGTGTTGTGTACATATTCAAGACTTACTATAAATGTTTGCTTTACTTAAACTTACCAAAATATTGAGGGAGTAAAATTACATCTAGAAAAATAATCTTTAAAAGTCATTGCTACATTTTTATATAATGATTTGGTATTCGGTTAATGTAAGCATCCTTGCTAGAGAAATTCTGAGTGCTGTCTTTTTCCCCCTTTAATGGGATTCAGTATAATTGACTTTCATTTTTATTTATTCTTTCTTGGAAGGGAAACATCTGGGAACAGATTTTACGAATACCCTTCATCTTGGAAATAATTAATGCGGTTCCCTTCATTATCTCAGTAAGTCTTAAAAGCATCTTTAAAATAACTAATTTTGTCATTAGACTTAAGCCTTTAAATCTAAATACTAATAAATACTATATTAGCTCCAATAAATGATTTTAGGCTTCGGTAAGGATCATGGTATTAAAAATAAAGAGTAAAATCAGTTGGATAACTAGATTATGGAATTAAATGAAAACTAGTGAGATTTAGTGCAATAGCAAAATAAAATACTTTTTTAGACATATTTGCTCTAGATGTGCCATGTGAATAGGTGTTGATATTATCTAGACAGAGTAGAAATTAATCACTCCATTTCTTGTGTATATTGTGAAATTAAAAAAAATAGAAACTAACAAAAAGCAGAATCAGACCTATAAATACAGAGAACTGATGGTTGCCAGAGGGGAGAGAGTGGGGGGTTGGGCAAACTGGGTGAAAGGGAAGGGATACAGGCTTCCAGTTATGGAATGAATGTCATGGGAATAAAAGGCATAGCATAAGAATACAATTAATGATATAGTAGTGATATCATAGGACAGGTGGTACTACCCTTGTGGATAACATAGCATAATGTATAAACTTGTGAAATCACTAAGTTGTACCCTGAAACTCATAGAACATTGTATGTCACCTATACTCAAACGAAAAAAAATAGAAACCAAGCATTGATAAAAGTTTCTCATACTGAGCATATATTTATTTCTAGCTTAAACACAATATTTACTAAGTCCAATTCTCCCATTAATAAGAAAGTTGCCAACAGCCAGATAATTAGCAATTTGTTTTTTTATCAAGGTACTGTGGAATACCAATTTTACAATGATCCTGCTCAATTGCAGCCCCATAAATATGTAACAAGCACTTTGCCATTGCAAAATTAGGTTTTAATCTCTATCTCATAGATTTATAATAATGTCTGTTGGGGATATGCTTTCTAACACTTCATTTGAATTTTATTTGGAAAATTATGGAAATAAGCAAATATTATCTCAAGTGGTTGCTTACTTCTGACAATTATTTTAATTTGAATGATTTATCTACAGGAATGACTGGAACTAGATTAAATGACAGGCTAACTACATATAATCCAATTGAATATGGTTCCCAGTGTCACTTAAAATGTTTGAATCTGAAGAGAGTAAGTGGTAATGTTGTGAAAAGGGAAAGCCTTCTCTCCTTATTCCTACGTTCCCCCTCCAGTTGTAGGGAAGAAAGAGGTGATCTCTATTATAAACCGTTACACTGAAAGATTTAATGATAGAATTCCCATAGTTATAGGTGACATTAGCGGGAGCTCATTTTTTCCTTTCTGCTTCTACAATAATTTCCCAAAGAATTTTTTCCTAAGTAAGAATTAGAACAATGAATGAAAAGATTGGATCTTCTCCTTGCATTTCATTAATGAGTTTAAAGTATTTGTCACATGTATTAAAAATTATATTGTCTTTATTAACTTTTTTTTTTGTTTTACATGTTAATCGGCTGGATATGATTTTTGCTTTGAGATAAAAGTTTAGTTTTGGTTTGTTTTTCAGATCTTTTGGCCTTCCTTAAGGAATCTATTTGTCCCCGTCTTTCTAAACTGTTGGCTTGCCAAACATGCCTTGGAAAATATGATTGTAAGTATGAAAGAATGAAGTGCAAATACAAAATATTTTCAACCTTCCATTATGTCTTACATACTTTCAGTGCTCATATTAAACACAGAGAGAAGATGATTTGAGGTCTTAGTCTTGTACTTCCTCATTTTTCTTTCGCCCATGAAATATAAACTCATACTATTGTGATTTATTTAGGTATAACTAAATTTCTGAATGGTTCATTTTTAAACGAAATAAATTTATTTTATTTTAAATTAATGAATTTCTTTTAAATTAATTTAGTATCCCAATAAATAGTTTCATTTAAATATTTGTAATAATGGAAGAGTTTTGGTAAAATACTGTCAAAGTGATGTCAATATTAATATTGACGTTAATAGACCTTAAGTCTGCTTGCATCCTAATTCAGAATGAAAACTTTCTGGGCTAAATTAACTTGGCCCTTATTGTCAAGTCACCACCTTTGTAAGGCCCTATGACCTGGTAAACAAAGATAGTTCAGATTTTCTTATTTAAAATTAAATTAAATTTAATTTTATTATGTTATGTTAGTCACCGTACATCATTAGTTTTTGATGTAGTGATCCATGATTCATTCTTTTCGTATAACACCCAGTGCTCCATGCAGTACATGCCCTCCTTAATACCCACCACTGGGCTAACCCATCCCCCCCACCCCCCTCCCCTCTAAAACCCTCATTTGTTTCTCGGAGTCCATAGTCTCATGGTTCGTCTCCACCTCCGATTTCCCCCCCTTCATTTTTCCCTTCCTTCTTCTAATGTCCTCCATGCTATTCCTTATGTTCCACAAATAAGTGAAACCATATGATAATTGACTTTCTCTGCTTGATGTATTTTACTTAGCATAATCTACTCCAGTCCCATCCATGTTGATGTAAAAGTTGGGTATTCATCCTTTCTTTTTTTTTTTTTTTCTTTTCCTTAAAGATTTTATTTATTTATTTGACAGAGAGAGAGACAGCGAGAGCAGGAACACAAGCAGGGGGAGTGGGAGAGGGAGAAGCAGGCTTCCCGCTGAGCAGGGAGCCCGATGTGGGACTCGATCCCAGGACTCTGGGATCATGACCTGAGCCAAAGGCAGACGCTTAACGACTGAGCCACCCAGGCGCCCCGTATTCATCCTTTCTGATGGTTGAGTAATATTCCATTGTATATATGGACCACATCTTCTTTATCCATTCATCTGTTGAAGGGCATCTCGGCTCTTTCCACAGTTTGGCTATTGCGGACATTGCTGCTATGAATATTGGGGTGCATATGGCCCTTCTTTTCACTACATCTGTGTCTTTGGGGTAAATACCCACTAGTGAAATTGCTGGGTCATAGGGTAGCTCTATTTTTAAATTTTTGAGGAACCTCAACACTGTTTTCCAAAGTGGTTGTACCAACTTGCATTCCCACCAACAGTATAAGAGGGTTCCCCTTTCTCCACAACCTCTCCAACATTTGTTGTTTCTTGTCTTGTCAATTTTTGCCATTCTAACTGGTGTAAGGTGGTATCTCAATGTGGTTTTGATTTGAATTTCCCTGATGGCAAATGATGATGAACATTTTTTCATGTGTCTGTTAGCAATTTGTATGTCTTCTTTGGAGAAGTGTCTGTTCATGTCTTCTCCCCATTTTTTGACTTGATTATTTGTTTTTTGGGTGTTGAGTTTGAGAAGTTCTTTATAGATCTTGGAAATCAGCGCTTTGTCTGTAGTGTCATTTGCAAATATCTTCTCCCATTCTGTGGGTTGCCTCTTTGTTTTGTTGACTGTTTCCTTTGCTGTGCAGAAGCTTTTTATCTTGATGAAGTCCCAAAAGTTCATTTTTGCTTTTGCTTCACGAGCCTTTGGAGATGTATCTTGAAAGAAGTTGCTGTGGCTGATGTCGAAGAGGTTACTGCTTACCTTCTCCTCTAGGATTTTGATGGATTCCTGTTTCATATTGAGGTCTTTCATCCATTTTGAGTTTATCTTTGTGTATGGTGTTAGAGAATGGTTGAGTTTCATTCTTCTGTATATAGCTGTCCAATTTTCCCAGCACCATTTATTGAAGAGACTGTCTTTTTTCCATTGCATATTTTTTCCTGCTTTGTCGAAGATTATTTGACCATAGATTTGAGGGTCCATATCTGGGCTCTCTATTCTGTTTCATTGGTCTATATGTCTGTTTTTGTGCCAGTATCATGCTGTCTTGGTGATCACTGCTTTGTAATAGAGCTTGAAATTGGGCAACGTGATGCCCCCAGCTTTGTTTTTCTTTTTCAACATTTCCTCAGTGATTCGGGGTCTTTTCTGATTCCAACAAATTTTAGGATTGTTTGTTCCAGCACTTTGGAAAATGTCATTGGAATTTTGATCGGGATGGCATTGAAGGTATAGATTGCTCTGGGTAGCATAGACATTTTAACAGTGTTTATTCCAATCCATGAGCATGGAATATTTTTCCATCTTTTTGTGTCTTCTTCAATTTCTTTCATGAGTGTTCTGTAGTTCCTAGAGTATAGATCCTTTACCTCTTTGGTTAGGTTTATTCCAAGGTATCTTATGGTTTTTGGTGCTATTGTAAGTGGAATCATTTCTCTAATTTCTCTTTCTACAGTTACATTGTTAGTGTATAAGAAAGCAACTGATTTCTGTGCATTGATTTTGTATCCTGCCACATTACTGAATTGCTGTATGAGTTCTAGTAATTTGGGGTTGGAGTCTGGGTTTTCCACATAAAGTATCATGTCATCTGTGAAGAGAGTTTGACTTCCTCTTTGCCAATTTGAATACCTTTTATTTCTTTTGTTGTCTGATTGCTGTTGCTAGGACTTCTAGTGCTATGTTGAACAATAGTGGCGAGAGTGGGCATCCTTGATGTGTTCCTGATCTTAAGGGAAAGGCTCTCATCTTTTCCCCATTGAGGATGATATTCACTGTGGGTTTTTCATAGATGGATTTTATGAACTTGAGGAATGTTCCCTCTATCCCTATACTCTGAAAAGTTTTAATCAGGAAAGGATGCTGTATTTTGTCAAATGCTTTTTCTACATCAATTGAGAGGACCCTATGGTTCTTCTCTCTCCTCTTATTAATGTTTTCTATCACATTGATTGATTTGCAAATGTTGAACCACCCTTGCATCCCAGGGATAAATCCCATTTGGTCGTGGTGGATGATCTTTTTAATGTCTGTTGGATCCTATTAGCTAGGATTTTGTGGAGAATTTTGCCATCCATATTCATCAGGGATATTGGTCTGAAATTCTCCCTTTTGATGGGGTCTTTGCCTGGTTTGGGGATCAAGGTAATGCTGGCCTCACAGAATGAGTCTTCTGTTTCTATTTTTTGAAACAGCTTCAGGAGAATAGGTATTATTTCTTCTTTGAATGTTTGGTAGAATTCCCCAGGGAATCCATCAGGCCCTGGATTCTTGTTTTTTTGGGAGGTTTTTGATCACTGCTTCAATCTCATTATTGGTTATTGTCTATTCAGGTTTTCAATTTCTTCCTGTTTCAGTCTTGGTAGTTTATAGATTTCCAGGAAGGCATCTATTTCTTCCAGGTTACTTAATTTATTGGCATATAGTTGTTGATAATAATTTCTAATAATTGTTTCTATTTCCTTGGTGTTAGTCGTGATCTCTCCCCTTTCATTCATAATTTTATTGATTTGTGTCCTTTCTCTTTTCTTTTGGATAATTCTGGCCAGTGGTTTATTGATCTTATTGATTCTTTCAAAGAACGAGCTTCTAGTTTCATTGATCTGCTCTACTGTGTTTTCTGGTTTCTAATTCATTGATCTCTGCTCTAATCTTAACTATTTCTCTTCTAATGCATGGCTTAGGTATCATTTGTTGCTTTTGCTCTGGTTCTTTAAGGTGCATAGTTAGTTGGTGAATTCGGGATTTTTCTATTTTTTTGAGTGAGGCTTGGATGGCTATGTATTTCCCCCTTAGGGCCGCCTTTGCAGTATCCCATAGGTTTTGGACCAATGTGTTTTCATTCTCATTGGTTTCCATGAATTGTTTTAAGTTCTTCTTTGATTTCCTGGTTGACCCAAACATTCTTGAGCAGAGTGGTCTTCAGCTTCCAAGTGTTTTAATTTCTTCCAAATTTTTTCTTGTGATTGAGTTCCTGTTTTAAAGCATATGGTCTGGGAATATGCAAGGAATATTTTCAATCTTTTCGTATCATTTGAGACCTGGTTTGTGACCCAGTATGTGGTCTATTCTGGAGAAAGTTCCATGTGCGCTCAAGAAGAATGAGTATTCTGTTGTTTTGGGGTGGAATGTTCTGTATATATCTATGAGGTCCATCAGGTCCAGTGTGTCTTTCAAAGCTCTTGTTTCTTTGTTGATTTTCTGCTTAGATGATCTGTCTATTGCTGAGAGGACTATTGAAGTCTCCGACAATTATCATATTATTATCAATATGACTCTTTATTTTGGTTAACAGTTGGCTTATGTAAGTGGCTGCTCCCATGTTCGGGGCATAGATACTTACAATTGTTAGATCTTCTTGTTGGATAGAGCCTTTAAGAATGGTATAGTGTCCTTCTGTGTCTCTAACTACACTCTTTAGCTTAAAATCTAATTTGTCTGATATGAGAATTGCTACCCCAGCTTTCTTTTGAGGTCCATTAGCATGGAAGATAGATCTCCATCCCTTCACTTTCAGTCTGGATGTATCTTTAGGTTCAAAATGAGTCTCTTGTAGACAGCATATAGACGGGTCCTGTCTTTTTATCAAATCTGCAACCCTGTGCTGTTTTATGGGAGCATTTTGGCCATTCACGTTGAGAGTGATTTTTGAAAGATATGATTTTATTGTCATCATGTTGCCTGTGAAGTCCTTGTTTCTATAGATTGTCTCTGTAAATTTCTATTCTATATCACTCGTGAGGTCTTTCTCCTTTTACAGAACCCCCTTAATATTTCTTGCAGAGCTGGCTTAGTGGTCACATATTCTTTCAGTTTCTGCCGGTCGTGGAAGCTCTGGATCTCTCCATCCATTCTAAATGACAGCCTTGCCGGATAAAGTATTCTTGGCTGCATATTCTTCTCATTTAGTACCCTGAATATGTCTTGCCAGCCCTTTCTGGCTTGCCATGTCTCTGTGGATAGGTCTGATGTTCCTCCCTCTGTACGTAAGGAATCTCTTCCCCCTAACTGCCCTTAAGATGGTTTCCTTGGTTCTAAGATTTGAGTTTTACTATTACATGCCGGGGCAGTGGCCTGTTTTCCTTATCTTGGGAGGGGTCCTCTCTGCCTCTAAGACACGAATGTTTGCTTTATTCCCCAGATTAGGAAAGTTCTCAGCTACAATTTGCTCAAATATATCTTCTAGTCCTCTCTCTCTCTCCACCCTCTTAGATATCACAATAATTCTGACATTATAACGTTTCATGGTGTCACTTATTTCTCTGATTTTGTTCATGGATTTTGAGTTGTTTCTTCATGGCCTCCTCTTTATCCTTCTTTTCTATCAATTGGTCTTCTAGATCATTAATTCGTTCTTCTGCCTCGCTTACCCTAGCTGTTAGATTATCTAGATTAGATTGGATCTCATTGATAGCATTTTTAATTTCTGCCACTTCAGCTTTCATTTCTGCCCTTAGAGACTCTATGTTGCCATTAATCGATTTCTCCATTCTAGCTATTGTCTTCATAACTGTTACCCTGAATTCCATTTCCGACATCTTGGTTATATCTATATCCATTTGTAAATCCGTGGCAGAAGTCACAGTCTCTGAGTCTTTCCTATTTTGGGGCTTCCTCCTCCTAGTCATTCTGTTGAGGGGTGGTTGAGGGAATGTACAGAGTCCAAATTATTGACCACAACCCAAGCCAGATGCACCTGTTTTATAGGGACCTTAGGGTTGTTTGCCTCTTGTTCTCCCAGCCTGTCTTCTAGGGGAGGGACCTGCCATGCTGTTACTCGGGCAACCCTGTTTGGGCAGAGTTGCCCTGCCCCATGTGGGGGGGGGGGAGATGGGCTCAGTGAAAACCGGTTTTGGGGGCTTTTATTCTCTGGCGGCTTTCCCTGGCAGCTTTCTGCATCTCTTCCGAGAGTCAGAGCATAAGAGATCATTTTCAACCCTCTGCCTCAGAACAGAGAGATCGCAGTCTGTTCTTCAGTGAGCTCTCCAGGCCACACTATCTCCATTTCTGTCTGTGCTGCTATAAAGTGCAGTATCCTGGGTTGTACACCCCTCAGCAGGGCTCCTAGTGCTCGCCTCCAGGTCAGGGCACGTCTCTGTCCTTTGTGCTTCTAAAACCGCCAGCCGCCCCCAGTTCGCATGTGGAGCCCTGATGCTCTGGGCTTCTGTCTGGGGGGCTGCCCTAAACTCCTTTCCCCACCGCTACTGGTCTGCTGCTAGTCTGTGCCCTGTCCCCAGCATGGGAGACTATTGCTTACCGGTGGTGTAGGATCCCCACGGCTCTCTCCCCCTCCTGTTTATCTTCAGATATGTGCCCGCGGAATCACAGTTCCCTGCTTCATACCTGGAAACCAACCGCCTGCGATATTCTGTTTGTGGAGATCCAGATATATCTTCTTACATCTCAGGCTGATTTCGTGGGTGTTCAGAGTGGTCTGGTAGATATCCAGCTCAATTCTGGGGACCAGTTGGAATAGGGTCTGCTACTCCTCCATCATCTTTTCCTCTCTTCCCAGACTTTTTTTTAAAAGATTTTATTTATTTATTTGAGATAGAGTGAGAGAGAGCACAAGCTGGGGGACTGAGGGAGATGGAGAAGCAGGATCCCTACTGAATGAGGGCTCGATCCCAGGAATCTGGGATCATGACCTGAGCCAAAAGCAGATGCTTAGCTGACTGAGCCACCCAGGTGCCCCTCCTCCCAGATTTTCTAAATATCACCAAGCCAGAGCTACCAATAGCTTTGGTTACTTGTCTTCAGAAGAGAACTAAAGTAGTTACCCTACAGACTTGTTATAAAAATTAAACGAAATTACATACATGTATAACATATAGATGTGTGTGTGTGTGTGTGTGTAAAATATTGTATCTGGCATAAATGTAGTAAGGGCTCAATACTGTTAATTTTACTACATTGAAATTAAATTTGCTTGGAAGCAAACTTGTTTTCCTTTTAAATGTTTTTGAACAGAAATGGAACACAAAAATTTTAGCCAAAGGTATATTTGGATAGCATTTGAGTATTCACAACCAAATGAATGTTTCTAAACATTTATTTTAAATAACCACTGGAATCTCATGAAAATACATGTCCAAATGATAGGGGAGTATGACCTGTGGAATGATTTGATGAAATGTTGGGCTGTCTTCACTATTCCCCCCAAAAATACTATTTCACTAAATATGGATTGCCTAAATTGCAAAAGAAAAAAATACACCGGGAAAAAATAACCCTCTTTTCACTAATTTGTGTTATTAGTTGGTGGAAAAAAATAACCTAACCAAGGGAGGAATCATTAGTCAATCACTGAGAGTGAAAGTAGTGCTTTGCAATATTAATTTAGGATTCATTTTCCATTGTGTTTCTATATTTTACTTCTCCTTTCACTGGTTGGAGAAATGTTTATTTATTTTTCTGCTCATTAACACCTCTGTCAAAAAGAAAGTAAGGGATGAGAGGTGAACTTCTAATCAACTTAGATTTTTGTTTTCTTAACAGTTTGGTTAAATATATGGTAGAGGAAGAGAAAATAGTGGCTTGTTGAGATTTTATATTGGTGAAGTGATTTATTTCATGCAACGCTGACTTCAAGACAGTTAAAAGTTTATTATAAAATATTTGAGATGAACAGAAAACTATAAATTATGAAAACCTATGAATGTACCACAGACTAAATACTAGTCATAACTTATATTCTTGTAATATTTTCTCTGAAAAGAATGCACACATATCATATATGAAATTACATTGTATGTTCAATGTTATAATTTGAATTTTGTTTTTGTAGTGCTCAATTTCATATGTGTTCTAATCATTTTTAATAGCTGCATCTAAATCTATTGTATAGTTTTGATGACTTTGTTTAATCATTTTGTATTGCATATTTTAGTAGTAATGAACATTCATTATTTCATATAAGTATTGTAATTTTGTAATAAAAATTAACATAAATATTAATTTTTATCTCATGATTTTCATGTGGTCAGTTTTTAGAAGTTATGTTATTGAGTACGTACTCATTAAATTAATTAATGAATGCATGAAATAAAAAGGACATGGCTTTGACTTGTGTTACCAAATCACCTTCAAGAAATTTTATAACAAATTGCATGGGCAATATCAACCATTTGTGAGTGCTCACTCTTTTGCATTTTAAACAATATTGGATATTATTATTTTTTAACATTTTTCAATTGGAAAGATAGAAATTATATCTTTAATTCACCTTTATCTTTATATTAATGAAATTAAACTTAAAAAATTTTGTTCATTGGCTGTTTAGTTTTTTCTGTTCATGATAGATTGCCTGGCATATTTCATGTCATTTTTCCTGATTCAGAGAATGAGATGTGATTGTAGCCTGACCTAGCTATTACTCTTAAAATTAGAATTTTCCATTATAGACATTGCTTACTGTGGAGAGCTTTTTGGGAGTCAGTGCAACATCTCTATAAATGTTGATAAGGGGGAGTAAACTGAAATTTGGGGCTTTGGTGGTCCCCCATAGTGTCATTTTTGTAATATGAATGCTAAGGTAAAGTATATTTAGACCTAGGCAAAAATGGAAATATGTTGCTATATCCATTTAAAGTATATGCATCGAGTGTGCACAAGATAGTTGAAATATAATACACAGTAATAAATGTAGTGAAACTCAGGGATATGTAGTATTTTCAAAATTAAAATATGCTTTTTGGTTTTATTTTAGAATGATCTGCACAGAGCCATTCAGCGTACACAATCTGCAATGTTTAATCAAGTTTTGATTTTAATATCTACATTACTATGCCTTATCTTCACCTGGTAAGATTGTACATATCATTATTTTTATTGTTTCATTTAATTATAGTTTCTAAATACACATTATTTTAATTGAGTTGGCTAAAATAGAGAAATACTCACTATAAATGTAAGGGACCTATAGGAATAAAAGTGAAATCTCTCCTTCAGTCTTACAGAAAAAACAAGAAGGTGCATCTATCATTTGGTATTGATATTTACTGCAACTTTGACATTTTCCCAAGTGTTGTAAACAACCAAATCAAAAGAATTTGTACTGCATGCCACAATTGTCAAACAAGAAATTTTCTTTCAAACTGCTGACATGGAGGTGCCCTTATATTTCTACAATCTTCAGAGCAGAAACACTATTGAGAAAACTGTCATTGCCCATCACTGTCTCTGTCCATGCCTTCTCTCCATGATGTTTTACTGTGCAGTCAGGCAGAAAGCAAGGGCAGATCTCCTGGCAAAGCAACGCAGGACTTGGTACTTTGCTTTATTATAGAAAACAGTTATTTCTTCTGGAAAGTCTCACTTTGATGGTTATAAAGTAATCCAGTGGGAAATGTTGCACTGCACATATGGATTCACGTAGATCCTTAAGAGGAGGAAAAAATGTGAAAAATCAAAAAATGAGATAGAATAATATATCTGTTTTGCAGGAGTCTTAGATATTATGTGTAATTGTGCTCTGTCCTGGATTTGACCTATCAAGAAAGAGAAAAAGTTAATTAGGAAGTACAAAATAAGAAGAATGCCCCATATACTAGTACAACTGAATTAGATATAAATAGAGCTATAGATAGATATATATAAACATAGGTTGAGATATGTAGGTATAGCAACTACTTTGTGTCAGTAGTTTGTAGTTAATATCCCTATTAAGTGTATTGAAAATAGGTTTTATTACATACTTTATATCTTAAAAAATAAACGTATTTTAAAATATTAAATGTCTTTAAATATAAAATATCTCTCTAAAATTGACACAAAGCCATCTTATCATTTAAATCTTTTTTACTGCTCACAAAATTTTTTTATTGTTCACCTAGTAAACACCTAGCTGCCTAAATATAAAATATTAAAAGTAATGACTTCCCTTCTAAAGTCACTAAACATTCTTAATTTTAAGATAATGATATTATATGAATAGTTTAGGAGTTTTTTCATTTTATTTATAGAAAAATACTCCAAATTAAAATCTCTTGTATACCCATGTACTTGCTAATATTTCAAATGCTGGAAAATTACAAAGAGTGAAATGAATGATTTTTAAAATATTATTAGAGTCTGTTAAAGTATATTTAGTAAAGAGGTAATTGAAATATTAATGCTGAGGGGCACCTGGATGGCTCAGTCATTTAAGCATCTGCCTTCGACTCAGGTCATGACCTGGGGTCCTGGGATCGGGCCCCTCGTTGGGCTCCTTGCTCAGTGGGGAGTCTGCTTCTCCCTCTGCCCCTTTCCCTGCTCATGCTCTCTCTCTCTCTCAAAGAAATAAATAAAATCTTTTAAAAAAAGAAATATTAATGCTGAAATAAGGACAAGTTATTTTTATATGATAACACTTAGTTCACTTTAGTTTTGGAGGCATCCTCATTACAGTGAATCACGTAGGGTGGGCTCTCCATTTGCTCTTACTTTCTGCCTATTTGTCTATTTCTTCAGTAGTTTTTATTTTCGAAAGAAGCAACTAGACAGATTTTGCCACTTTCTTATGCCAAGGGATGCAGTAGTGCTAGATAATGGGTTTTCATGATATATATGAAATTGCTATTATGCAGTTTATTTATCATTTAAATTATTTGTGCTTCACTTTTTATTTTATCTGCAGTTGGAGTTGCTTTTGTTGTTGTTCTTGTGTGTTATTGGTTTTATTTTATTTTATTTATTTTTTTAAAGATTTTGTTTATTTATTTGACAGAGCACACAAGTAGGGGGAGCGGGAGAGGGAGAAGCAGGTTCCCCGCTGAGCAGGGAGCCTGATACAAGGCTCAATCCCAGGACCCTGGGATCATGACCTGAGTCAAAGGCAGACGCTTAACTGACTGAGCCACTCAGGTGCCCACGTGTTATTGGTTTTAATCACGTACATTTTAAATGTACAATGTTACTGTTTTTAATCACATGTGCATCAATACATTTTCATTAATACATTTACATTAATATGTTTTTGAATTATAATATCTAGAATGGAGAAACTGAAGTTTGATTTCTTTGTATATTTTTCTCTAGCACACCAAGCAAAATGTTTTCATAATTTATGACCATCATCTTAGGGTAGAATAAGTCTTTTTTTTAATTCACCATCAAAAGTGTAGTTATCTACAAGAAAAATATAAACAATGTTATATTAGTTATAACACACAGCTGTTTTAGCAAAGAGTTACACCACACACACTGTAAAATACAAATATACATAAAGGTTCAGCAACTTAAACAAATGGAAATGTTTAAATAGTCTGTCCAAGAAGGTTATATCAACTTAATATTGCTGGAGACTAAATTTCCTTATAACTTGTTTTCTGCCATTCCCAAAACATAGTTTCCATAACGTGGCTCAAGATGGCTACCCAGCTCTTGCCATTATATTCTAACTCCAGCCTGTAGGAAGGGAGAAGATAAGGCACAACCCAGAAATTACATGCATAAAATAGGCCAGAATTTGGTCATATATCCACACATAGCTGAAAGGGAGTCTACAGAAATCTGGTCTAGCTGCAAAACAGTATACCCAGCTGAATATTGTACTATCATGGAAAACAGAAAAACTGGATACTGTTGAACAATAAGCAATCTTTGGCACTGATAAGTCATAAAAGTCCAAATGCATTTCATTTGTTTAAAACTCAGGTTTATGCTAGTTTGGAGCCCGTAGCAACTCACTGAATTTACCTAGCTCTATTTGCCACATTATTAAATGAGGATAACATTAATCACCCTATAAAATTTTTGTTGTACTTTTTTTTGATGAAGACTAAATTAGATATGTTTATACAATGTCTATCAGAAGATATGACACTTGGTATGAACACTCCAAAAATTTCATTTTTTTTTCTGCCTCAAATGTCCTCTGTATATAAGAGGATTAAATTATGTGACTGCACAAAAACTAATTTGCTCTAAAATATCTAAGCATAGTAACTTATTAATAATAATATAAAAGTGAACCGAGATGCCTGAAAATATATTTAATGGGAAATATGAGAAAACATTTTCCTCCATTGTAATGTATTCAGGTTTTTTGTACTGTCTACATATTTCTAATATTTATTTCCTCTAGTTAGCTTCACTAAGTTAAAAGTAATGGTAGCATTTCCCCTCTCTCTGATACCTTTAGCGCTTTATACTATACAAATATACAGACATATATATAATTTTTTTACATTGTTGTGGGATTAGTCTTAATTAATTGTGGTTACATTATGTCATAGAGCAAGACTGTCAGTGCTTTTCCAAATCAGAATTTTTAATACATACAATTTAAGCCCCCAAAGATTCAGGAGCTAATATTTGATGAACTGGATGTGTTGTTCATGAATCTCACAATCTTAAAATTACCTGTTTTGGAAAGCTGCTATATAGTTTTAAAATGTATCTTCTTTTCATCATTATTAACATTACAAAGAACTATCATTAAGCATCTGTCTACAAAAGACACATGCCAAACTGAGATAACATTAAGCTGCTGACCCACTCTCTGTAGGGAATGTGCTCAGAATTGTTTTTCCTGTTATTGTAATGGAATTTGGACTAATCTTTCCCCACGTCCGCTGTGTACCCCTCTTGATCAATAATGCACACTTCCAAGACAGCTGGGAATTGTGATTCAGCCTGTGTCTCTGTAACAAAGCAGAGGAAACTGGTACATCGGGAATTAAGTGCATGACTTTAGCTTAATTATCAACATATTCTAACCAATAATAAGTACTCTAATTTGTAATACATTTGGTGTTTCTAATTTTACACTAGTAGGCTTATTTTGCACCTACTTTGTTTCAAACTTTAATTTTTTATTTGAATATGTATGTTTAGATATTTTCGAATTATTTCATGGAGCTATAACATCAAGATCTGTATTATGTAAATGGGTATTTCATGTTTTAGTCCAATGTAAGAAATTCAGTTTACCTCCTCATTCTCATTTCAGGAGAAAATAAATCCATTTATTGTTTAAAAACATGACCTAGTTAAAATGCTTAATTCAAAAAGTATTTGGGATTTTCTTGTGCATCTTTGATTAACACTTATTTTAATGCTCGACGCCGAAGTTCTTAAACTCTGTTTACTGATTTAACTCTTAAGGCAAATAGCCGTGTGACAGGAAGTGGACAGTGAAAAAGTAAGAACTGAAATTTGGAGGAAGTATTAAACCATGATCTCATGATGTTATCACCATCATGGTATTTGGTTACTAGTTTTGTTTGGTCACATTTGTTTTGCTTTATTACAAATGAATGACAGAAAGTGTGTTTGTCTGAAGATCTGGAAACAGCCCTCAGGTTTGTATTACACTAGAACATATGGAAAACTCTTTGTCCCAACTAAATTTTGTGTAAGTGGGAAGCCAGATGTTAGGCAGTTAGAATTTAAACCATCATTGAGTTATGAGGGTAATGTATAGTTATTTTCAGACATACAAGAACTTAGAAAGTATGCTACCTACATATTATTAAGTACGTACTTAATAGGAATAAGAAAAAAAAAGATAAAGGAAAAGGAAAAATATATAGCTTATGAGAATCTGTGGTTTATGCAGTAACAACACCTTGGATCTTTCTCTGGGAAACCCCATCTTCACACTGAGTTTTATCAGAAGTGCAGTTGAAGGCTTATCCAGGCAGAGGCAGAGACACCATTTTTAATTTCTATGATATAGGTACCTAGCCAAGGGAGGTTTTCAATTAGAAGGTGGGGTGAAGGGGTGAGAGAAAGCCAAAGTGGTCATGCCACAGCAATTCTCATGTTACAGATAAACAGAGGCACAGAAAGGTCAAATAAAAAGATAAACCTTAGATTATCATAGGTCTACACTATTAAGAAGCAGAGCTCAGATCTGGGCGTAGGCAAATTGGTGCCAGAGCCCACATGCTTAACCACTGTAATATTATTTGTATGATGTTCTAGAAGTCATTAGCAGTAATAATAAACTAAAAAAATAAAAGAATTATGTTAATTTTCTCATTTCTATTATTGTGAATTTTTAAATTACTGTTTGAAGTAGAATTATAGTTTAGTAAGACATTAGGATGACCAACTCTTACTTTTTAGATTTTTTTGATTAAGGATGGAAGAATACTTTAGCCATTGCTATCTCTTTTGTGTGAATAATAAATTGCCTCAAATTCAGCAAGTTTCTAATCCTTGTTTCTCTTTTTAAATTTTAGCAAACACATATACAATACATTTAGTTAAAATTATGATATACTCATGATTATTATCTGTTTAAATTACTTCCTCCATTTACCTGTTCATCCATCTCTCTTTCTGTATATCTGCAGAGGTTGGGAATATATTCAAGTGATTATTTATGGATATAGAATTGTGTATCATGTTTTCAGCTGTCTTCCGCATACTTTCTTCTATGGTTTAAATATTCAGAATGAATATGCATACTTTTTGAAAACAAACAGAACAGTCACAAAAATTAAGGAATGTAAAAAGAGACAACAAAATTTAACACAAAATATCAGATGTAAAGATCATATTCAATATAATTTGCATAATTAAATCCTTCCCTTAAAAAAGTGATTCTCATATTAAGTTTTTTAAAAATCCAAATTCTTCACCTTTATCTACTATTTACTCTTTGAGTCCCAACTTTTTTTTGAGTCTCAACTTTTAAGTTGAAGCTCTGCCCTGAAGTTTTCTTGAAGGTCATCTGAATTATGGGAGATGCCCAACCTTTATGCTTCTCAGTGTTGGAAAAAATTATAAATGTACAATGTTTCTTTAATTATCAGGGCTTCTTGGTAGATATTCATGATATATAAGAACAAAGAGTCAGTTTTCCTTCCTCACCATTTTATGCCCCGCATCTCTTGGTTGGATATATAAGATGCTTCACAAATATTTGTAGTTGATACACAGTAACATTTGGGGGTCAGAATTCCCAAACAATATCTTATCAACTGGAGGTACTTAAATATATTGTAAATTAAGTATACTCAAACCATATATTTTGAGACTGTTCCTTTAAATACCTTCTTCCCACAGTTAACTTTGGTGTGAGTTATACACTCTCAGTGTAATCTGTGAAGACATTCTAGGGCTGTTGTTTCTGCCAAAGAAATATAACTGGGTAGTAAAACTTCTACAAATTTAATTGAAGAGAAATACTCTTTGAAATAATTTTTATAAATTGCATACACACACCACATATATAAGAACTTCCATATAAATCAAATTTTGGCTGTTAATTTTGTCTCCCTATAACTTCTGAATTTATGTCTTGAGAATTTTTCTTCCTTTAATGTTAGAATTTGTGAGAACAGACAATTTAATAAAATTACTGAAACTATCATCTCCTATATTGATCTTAGAACCATATTGATTAAATGCTAGAGAGCATTGCTATACACATACTGTCATGCTTTTTTCTTCCCATCATCTTTCAGGATTTTTGTTTTTTTATTCTACTTCTTTCTTTGATTTTTTTTTGGGGGGGTTTCTATCTCACTTTTGCTTCTCCCATCTGATCTAAATCCTGAGCCTCTTCTGAAAAGTGTTCATCATCCATTTATTTTGAAATAACGAAAATGCATGTTTGTGCATTAGGGTGAGGTGTGGTCACTTTTCATGAATTACTAAATTGCAGTGTATGTTGACTTCAGATTAATGGTTTATGGCATGATTCAGTAAACTTTTTTGCATAGATTCAAAAACAATGCCCAGGAATGTGAGAAAACTTTCTTGCAACAATAGAAAAACTAGATTTATTATTACTTTAAACACAAAATTTCTCCCTAGAAAATGTAAAACTCCCAACATCTCAGATATCTTAAATTCCATGGGAATATTCGGTTTTAGGGAGATACTCTATAGGAAATGAAAATGATTATTTGGAACAATTTAATTGGTATTCATCCAGTAAATACCAAAGTGCAAGTCGTGGGCTGATTTGAATACTAATGTCTGAACTACAAGCATGAAATCAAAGTGTTAGATGCTTTTAGCACAGAATGCCATTGCTAATTAAGTTTTTCAAGTAACTATGCACAGCAATAGGATTCATAGGGAGTGCATGGATATTTAAGGTTATTTATTTCTGCTATGTGACTTTTTTTCTCTGAAAACATTTTATTGTACAAATTGACATTTACCAGGTGGTGAGAAAGTTTACAGTCTCAATATTTCCTTTCATTCAAATTAATGTTTTCCTTATAAACTTGCCAAAGCTTGAAAGCTTGTACAGTAGTTCCCCCTAATCTACAGGGGATACATCCCACAATCCCCATTGGATGCCTAAACTGTGGAAAGTACTGAATATATATATTCAGTAAAGATTCAGTATATATTCAGTAAAGATTAACAACTAATAATGGAAAGAATAATTATAACAATATACTATAATAAAAGTTATGTGAATGTGGTCTGTCTCAAAATATCTTATTATACTGTACTCACCCTTCTTGTTATGATGTGAGATGACAAAATGCCTATGTGATGAGATGAAGTCAGGGGAATGACGTAGGCTCTGTGACATAGCTTTAGGCTACTATTGACCTGATGCTATGACAGAAGAAGGAACATCTGCTTCCACTGCAGATACTTGAAACCCCAGAAAGCAGAACCACAGATAAGAGGGGACTACTATATAACTAAATGTATAGTTAACATTTTAAAAGAGGCAAATTTTAAAGAGCACTAATTATAATTAGTAATTAAGATGCCTTTGTTATTATATATAGGGGCTATTTAAGCAAATCAATTACGATTTTTCAGTTTTTTTAAAGAGGATAAAATGTTCAGATTTTGTTTTAGAATTGCATAACCCTGAAGTCATTTTGTATGGATCTGTGTCAAAGATAACACTGAAGAATATTTTGTAAAGAAGCAAATCTCCCGGTAGACTCTCAAATCCAGCATTCTTCACAAAACATTTAAAAAATAAACATCTTCTAAAAAGAAAAAAAAATCCTAAAGCTCACATTGAAGCTTTTAAACAAATTGTATTTAATTCATTTAAATTCTTTTAATATTTGAAATGTATGCTTATCTAGTAAAATTTTTCAGTGCCTATCTTATTTTTCTGGTTTTTAATATTGCTTTTCTTATGAAGCAGCCATCTGTTAACAAAAATATATATGACATTGCAATATGGTAGGTTTGACCCAGTTGCAGGTTGGTGCTGAGATAAGGTGGTGAGTCTCACACTACATCTGTTTAGCTCCTACCAGACCTGTGCTGGGAGCTTTGTCATGAACAACTCCATAAGCCTTCCAAGTGCTGAGGATCACATCTTACTTGAGTTCTTATCCATGGCAAGAGCCCAGGTCCACGGTCGTTGCTGTGAATGGTGCACTTTAAGGCCAAGAATTACCTGAGGAACTCTCAAGTAGTCAGTGAGTGCATTCTCCTCTGGGTTAGGACAAGCTGTATACTGAGTCATGTTATTTGCTGGCTCCTTCTTAGGAATGATGTGTGAGAAAACTTGACAAAAAAGCGATAGCTTTACAATCAGTTAAAAAGATTCTCCATTCTGATTCTGGCTGTGCTTAAACTTTTTCATTTACCATGTGCATTTCACTCAGGTTGTTCTTCACACAGTTATCCTATTTTCTGTCACTTAGTATGGACTTCTTCAATTTCCATCTTAATGACAGCTCTTGCTACACCAGAGTGACTACAGAGTTTCTTCGGTAAGCTCTAAGATGTGCTTGCTCTTTGGTATGAATGGTAAAACTCTTAAATCGGAGCGATATAATCCTGGGTTCATTTTATGCCTTTCACATTAACTAGTTCCATGACTATACCTTCATATCACTTACTGTGTACTTATCCATTTGTGCAGAGGGATCGATCTCATGTTACGTGTTCTTATTGCAGTAAATTAAAAAAAAAAATAGAAGTGACACAGTTGTGATAACAAACTGGGTGTCAGGTGTGGGAGAAAGAAAAATTGAAGGATGATTTTGAGATTTGCATTTTGGGAAACTGACTGAATGATAGTGCCACGTACAAGGATGAAGAAACCTGGAAGGAAACATAAAGAGGAGGCAAAATAAAAAGTCCATGATAGTTGAGCTGCTTTTTAGAAACCTTAATGAGGTGTTGAATAACCATTTGTATGTAGGAGCCTGGCGCTCAGGAGAGGGGTGGGACTTGGTAGAGTGGGTAATATCAGCATATGGGTAATTGTGAAAGGAAGGTCATTAGAAAAGAGCACATAGGGAATGAACCAAGTGGAATTTTTGATTAAAAACAAAGCAAAATAAAGCTGTAACAGAATAGTAAGAGACATTGTATAAGGACAAATGACACAGTTTATAGGGACAGAATCTTCATTCACCTCTGTGTCCAAAAAAGGTGGCAGTTAACATAAAAAGTAAAAACTAGTGAAAATGTAAAGAGCACTTGATAAGAATGTAATTGTAGCAGGAGATTTTAATAAAGAATCGTATCACTAAAATAGATCCAAGAATTCTTTTTATTTTCACTTCTCCAAACATAGCCCTTCCTATACCATCCAACCCAGATGGTTGTCTATTTTAAGCTGCAGTCAACGTCAGAGCTTTTATAGTACATTCTCATTATAATAAAAACATTTTCTTACCATCAAGCAGTCAAATCTGTGCAGAATTCATACATCCTTTTAAAACACCACCAATTATATATTTTTTTCTCTCTTAAGATTCCTTGTTTTTTCAGCCTGCCTTTCCCTTCTTATTAATTCCTGTTCTGTTACCTAACTCTTTAAATTGCTTAGACAGTTTTGCATTTCAACTGACTTTTAGAATCCTTATATTTGGGATCATGTATCATTGCTGTTCTCACAATTTCCTATCAGTAAATTCTGTAAATTCATTTCATCGTATTATGCTTTACCCTCTTTCTTGTGCATAATCTTTGCCAATGTATTTTAAAGTATTTTGATTCAGAGTGTGGAGAGACTCCTTTTAGCATTGTCTCCTTTCTCTAGATTCATTGCTTAAGCTGATGTATCTCCTACTCCAGGGTTATATTAACTTTCACCAAAGCCATGCAAATGTTATACAGAATATTTCTGAGTATCCCTAATAATCCAGGTTCATTTGACTATTTAATATTCTTTTTTTATAGCTCCTATTAGCCCATTGAGTTATGTTTATTATAGACCCTTGTTATATCTCTCTATTTAAGTTTTTGGTATTTCCTCTTAGGTTCCTGGTTTGCTAACAAATTGATTTTAGGATGTTCTAAATATCTCATTTGAATTTCATATGAGTTTGTTCCCTCTAGTGTGTCTACTGCAAGGTGAAAAACCACTTTCAATCCCCTGCTTTATAATTATCTTTTATATTGACAATTGAAACACCCAGTTGTCTTTTCTTCAAGCCAAATATCTCCTGAATGCTTTAACTTTTCTCCCCAGGATTTTTTGGTTTGTTTGCCTCTTACTAAATCTTCCTATTTTATAATTATAAATTCAAACAGGGCCCAGTGCTGAATAACTACAAAGATCAAACTATCTTTGTAGTTATAAAAATAACTATATAAAATTATATAAAAATATATAAAAATATATTTTGTAAGCTATAAAGTGCTATTTAAATAGAATGTATTTTTTGTTATAATTTAGAGGAACGATTTGTAGTTTAGTGAAAAAATTGTTCTTCTTAGGCTTTATTTCTCACAGGGACATATGTATATATGCAACTCTCCAGAGGGACTTTAGGTAAAAACATATCTTGGTTGTATCACCTTCTTGCTGTGTGGCTTTAGTTAAATGATAGTCTCTCTGAGCCTTAATTTATTAATTTGTCAAATAAAAAATATTGTACAAACCTCAAGAAAAAGACTTGAGGCAGTTTTAAAAACAGACATGAAATTAAGTCATTATAATAGGAATAGAAGAAACAACACATCAACATAGTAAGAATGAATTATAAGTCTCATATTAAGCTTTAAGGCAGCTCAGGTGGAGGAGAAATGTAACTGTACTTAGCTCTCATTATGAGAAAGAAGAAAGTACACATATTTCTCAAGGTAATTAATCTCCTCTTCCCTCTCCTGAAGAACTCAAGAATCTCTATCTGTAGGCAGGATGGTATACATTATATATAAGTATAGAAGCATACTGTATATTATTTCTTATACAAATTTTTAAATGCAAAAATAGCATTGGTTTCCTGCTTATAGGCTTAGTGTTTCACATTCATAATTGTTAAGAATAAAGAAAAGTGCTATTGAGATACTATCTGTTAAATGAAATTTTGAGCACAATGGGTCTCATGATGAGTAAAAAAATAAAGGAAATAGCATATTTATTGCATATGTTGATTTTAAAAATGTTATTTTTTACTTAATTTTTTTTTCTGATGTAAAAAATACAGGATCAAAGATCTCCTTGAATGGTAGTACCTTAATTACAATTTTAATTCTCAGCTTAATTTCTTTGAGTATAAATAATCTGATGTGGTAAAGCTCTTAACAGATTTTTTTTTTTTTTAATTGAAGCCACAGGAGCAAAATGTGTATTAGGTAAATGTCAACACAAATCATGTTTTCCAGTAAATTTCTTTAGTTTAGAATGTGTCATTGACCTCCCGAAACTGCTCTTTGAACAAATATCATTGATCAGGAAAACAGTTGTAATTTCCAGTGAAAAAGAAAGATGATTATTTACCTAGGAGACCATTCTACATAGATACTGGTCTATTTGACATTAGGTTATGAGCAATTAAATGCAACATCAGCGGAAATGTTAGTCGAATAACCAAAAGAATTGATCAGATACTTCTCAAGAGTGTTCTTAGTCACATATGGTTATATTTGTGTATTACAGAATTATCCGAATATTATACTCTATGAAATAGGCATATGTTCACTTAGCCATCTCTTGGAAAGAGGAAATTTTTCAATTGATTTTAAGCAGTGATTGAATATTATAAAAGTAAAAGTGCTATCATTATTGCAAAATTTTTCTGTTAATGAACATGACATATTAGTATTACATTTTAAAAGCTGGACTTGAGTAAATTATTATATAAAAATAAGAGTCACTTTTGCTGTGAGAGTAATTCTCACTCCTTACAATGTGAAGTAACATGGTAAGCTGTATGTTCTCTTTTATTTTAGTAGCTAATTAGTTTTGGACCATTTCAGATAGAATAACATAAAGCTTTATTTTGTGCCTTTATTTGATTTTCAGAAACTGTTGACTAGAGACCAAATATTAGGGATTGGTTTTGTTATGTAGTAGCACCTAGCAATACATGCCTGTGGGAACATGTTAAATGAGTGTAAACCGCTTAAATTTGCTGATATTTACTGGTGCC
The DNA here is from genome assembly GCF_964656455.1 of Halichoerus grypus. Classification (NCBI taxonomy): domain Eukaryota; kingdom Metazoa; phylum Chordata; class Mammalia; order Carnivora; family Phocidae; genus Halichoerus; species Halichoerus grypus. The sequence continues at coordinate 132,519,512 of NC_135718.1, forward strand.
ATTTCATGTTTCACATGAACAAGGATATATAAATAAGTGTTTTCAGGGGGTGTGTCTGTGGCTAGAATGTCCTGTGCCCTTCTAGGTCCTTCTAGCTGAACTAAGAATCAAATTGACATGAGTTAGATTAGCAGGAGAAAATCAAATTTAATTTTGTAGGTAGGGGCACTCCACATAGACATGGAAATTCCAAAGACACTCAGGCAAATGAGGTATATATGTCATTCTGAACTAAGGAAAAGGGGGTAGGGGTCTGGAACTTCAAAGGGAAGGGATGCATTTCACAGGAAGATGAAAAAGAGTGAATGTTTGGTAAATAAATATTTGTCTCTCCATAGAGATGGGTTAGTCAGATAAAACTTATCTCTAGTAAACCCTTATTTTGGGAAAGACCCCCAACTTAGATTTTTCTATGTAGTTAAGGGAGGGGCAAAAGTTTCTCTTGAGCCTGCAGGGTCTCTGTCTTCAGCACAAAGTACTACACATGCCAAAGTGGCCCATTTTGGACCCTACCCTCTTCATCTTACTAATTTCTTGATAAAAAAAAAAGTAATGTGGAAATGTATTGCTAAATCAAACCTTTCCTGGAGATAATTCAGATACATACATATTTTACTTTTATCAACTGTAAGTATGTACGTATCTTTATCTAATGGGAATTAATGGTGTGTAAAGCTAATATTTTACTGACTAGGTACTTCACTTTTATGAACAGAATCAGAAGAAAAAGGTTCAAGCAAAAAAGAGTAAATTGCAGAGTCAAGAGCTCACAACTTAGAAAATGCTTGAGGACTAAATTTTGTAGCTCTTTTATATCCATTATGGTCTCTGCTCACAGCTGTAACTTCACTTAGATGATTTGCATGGGTAATGTCTTAAGGTGATTTGTCAGCCTGGAGACTAAGAGTCTAGTGTAAATATAGTTGCTGCTTGGAGCAGGAGTAACCATTCAGGGTATCAGCAGACTTTTATTAATGACCTCAACACTACTCGATTTGATCACATCATTCATTTTCTTGCCTAAAGTTTTTCATTTGTGTCTACAGGATAATATAAACTCCTTGGTGTTGTATATAAAGTGATTTATAATCTGTCCCTGCTTACTTCACTGACCTCAACTCCCCTTATTTGTCTTACTTAAAGGCTATACTTTAGGGGCACCTGGGTGGCTCAGTCGTTAAGCGTCTGCCTTTGGCTCAGGTCATGATCCCAGGGTCCTGGGATCGAGCCCCGCTTCAGGCTCCCTGCTCGGCAGGGGGCCTGCTTCTCCCTCTCCCACTCCACCCTGCTTGTGTTCCATCTCTCTCTGTCAAATAAATAAATAAAATCTTTTAAAAAAATAATAAAAGCTATACTTTAGTCAATGGCACTAAAGTAATGCTTTCACAGTTGGGTTTTTTATGCAAAATTCTTTGCAACCAGTAGAACTTACTTTGAACTGTTCATAACTTGATTCATGAAGCTTTTCCTATTGAGAATACCTTTTTATTTTAAGTAAACTAATGGTTAGGAAGAGGTGCGAATAAAGAGGAAATTAAAATAGATAATTGTGCTTTTTTTGATTGTTTTTGAAAATTAAACTTTAAAAAAGAAGGAAAAAAGGAATATGATTTGTGGAACTATTGACCTTATTGTGTGATTCTATTATTAAGGAGTCAAGTAGAGATATGTTTAGAAAGGATATCTGATGTCATGGTGGGACTCAGAAAGCCAGTGTAAGTCACTGGCTTTAATATTTCCAATAATCCAATATTAAATATGATTTAATATTTCCCAATATTAAAGTCAGAACATTACATGAAGAATCATTTACATATGCATGGAGGTTATGAGCATATGTGTGGGCATGTGAGGCACTATTAGGTGCATGCACACACAAATGCAGATACACATACTTTTTAAAAATTTTAATTTAAATTCAATTTGGTTACATATAGTGTATTATTAGTTTCAGGGGTAGAATTTAGTGATTCATCAGTTGCATATAATACCCAGTGCTCATTCCATCATGTGCCCCCCTTAAGGCCCATCACCCAATTACTCCATCCCCCCATCTCACTTCCAGCAACCCTCAATTTGTTCCCTATAGTTAAAAGTCTCATGGTTTGCCTCCCTCTCTCTTTTTATCTTATTTTATTTTTCCTTCTCTTCCCCTATGTTCATCTGTTTTGTTTCTTCAATTCCACACATGAGTGAAATCATATGGTTTGTCTTTCTCTGACTGACTTATTTCACTTAGCATAATACCCTCTAGGTCCATCCACGTCATTGCAAATGGCAAGATTTCATTATTTTTGATGGCTGAGTAATATTCTATTGTGGGGTGTGTGTGTGTGTGTGTGTGTGTGTGTGTGTGTGTGTGTGTATGTGTATGTACACACACATCTATATATATATACCACATCTTCATTATCCATTAGTCTGTCAATGGACATTTGGGCTCTTTACATATTTTGGCAATTGTGGACATTGCTCATATAAACATTGGGGTGCATATGCCCCTTTGAATCACAATTTTTGTATCCTTTGGATGAAGGCCTAGTAGTGCCATTGCTGGGTCATAGGGTAGTTCTATTTTTAACTTTTTGAGGAGCCTCCATACTTTTTCCAGAGTGGCTGCACCAGTTTGCGTTCCCACCAACAGTGTTTTGATTTGTCTTTCCCTGATGCTGAGTGATATTGAGCATTTTTTCATTTGTCTGTTAGTCATTTGTATGTCTTCTTTGGAGAAATGTCTGTTTAGGTCTTCTGCCCATTTTTTGATTGGATTTTTTGGTTTTTGGGTGTCCAGTTTGATAAGTTTCTTATAGATTTTGGATATTAGCCCTTTATCTGATATGCCAGTTGCAAATATCTTCTCCCATTCTGTAGGTTGCCTTTTAGTTTTGTTGATTGTTTCCTTTCCGTGCAAAAACTTTTATTCTGATGAAGTCCCAATAGTTCCTTTTTGTTTTTGTGTCCCTTGACTTTGGAGATGTGTCCAGCAAGAAGTTGTTGCAGCCGAGGTTGAACAGGTTGCAGCCTGTGTTCTCTCTAGGATTTTTATGGTTTCCTGTCTCATATTTAGGTCTTTCATCCATTTTGAATTTATTTTTGTGTATGTTGTAAGGAAGTGCTCCAGTTTCATTCTTCCTCATGTGGCTGTCCAGTTTTCCCAATACCATTTGTTGAAGAGACTGTCTTTTTTCCATTGGATATTCTTTCCTATTTTGTCAAAGATTAGCTTACCATATAGTTGAGGGTTCATTTCTTGGTTCTCTATTCTGTTCCGTTGATCTATGTGTCTGTTTTTGTGCCAGTACCATACTGTCTTGATCACTATACCTTTGTAATATAGCTTGAAGTCCGGAATTGTGATACCTCCAGATTTGCTTTTCTTTTTCAACATTACTTTGGCTGTTTTGGGTCTTTTCTGGTTCCATACAAATTTTAGAATTGCTTGTACTAGCTCTGTGAAAAATGCTGATGTTATTTTGATAGGGATTGCATTGGATGTGTAGATTCCTTTGGGTAGCATAGACATTTTAACAATGTTTGTTCTTCCAATCCATGAGCATGGAGTGTTTTTCCATTTCTTTGTGTTTTCCTCAATTTCTTTCATAAGCGTTCTATAGTTTTGGTTAGGTTTATTCCTAGGTATCTTATGGTTTTTGGTGCAGTTGTAAATGGGATCAATTCCTTGATTTCTCTTTCTGCTGCTTCATTATTCATGTATAGAAATGAAACAGATTTCTGTGCATTGATTGTATATCCTGCGACTTTACTGAATTCCTGTATTAGTTCTAGCAATTTTTTGGTGGAGTCTTTTGGGTTTTCTATATAGAGCATCATGTCATCTGTGACAAGCGAAAGTTTGACTTCTTCCTTGTCGATTTGGATGCCTTTTATTTCTTTTTGTTATGTGATTGCCGAGGTAGGACTTCCAGTACTATGTTGAACAACAGTGGTGAGAGTGGACATCCCTGTTGTGTTCCTGACCTTAGGGGAAAAATTCTCTGTTTTACTCCATTGAGGATATTAGATGTGTCTTTCATATATGGCCTTTATGATCTTGAGGTATGTTCCTTTTATCCTTACTTTCTTGAGGATTTTTATCAAGAAAGGATGCTGTATTTTGTCAAATACCTTTTCTGCATCTATTGAGAGGATCATATTGTTCTTATCCTTTCTTTTATTATTTTGTGCTCTGCTGCTTAAAATGCTTTGTGGTATCCTTCTTAAGCAGGGTTCTTCCTTGCCGCCATATTATACACAGCTGTATGACACAGAATTCAAGTCCCTGAACCTCCTACCTTCTAAAAGGTGATCGCTTTTCTACTTGTAGACTTGCAATATTTGTTTTCTCAGACCTCTGATTTCTCGGGTGTTCAGAATGATTTGATAACTATTTAGTTGTATTCAAGGCAGGAGACAAACTTAGGGTTCCTCTACTCCTCCGCCATCTTAACTCCTCCCTGATATACATACTGTTTATGTCCCTCATCTTCTATAGCATTTCATTAAAAGATGTATTTTCTCAATGATCAGACCTTGGCAATTTTCTTTTCATTTTATGTTGTTCTGCTAAGAATATGTTATATATTTTAGCTATATTTTCTATAATCCCACACATATTTCAAGGTAGTGGGGTGTGTTTTGTCCATACAAATTAAGGGATAATAATAAGCATGTGAAGGACTAATTAAGAACACACTCTCAGGCTATCATCAGTTTCAAGCATCAATTTTTGTGTCAGAATCCTTACAAATTAACAAAAGTTGAATTAAAAATATTTTTCTAGTTGTGTAGTTGGCCAGAAAGTACTGCTTGGTTCTATCTGCTCTTGCATAATTGGATTTTAAGAATAACCAAGCTTAACCTTTCAGGGAGTGGTGACATGGGTCTTGAGACCTTTTCAAGCTTGTTCTTACTTAACAGAGGATTCTGTTGTCTGATTCCACCAGCCCATTAGCTGAACCTGCCCTTAATATATTTTCACATTTTTTTTTTGTATGAATCTTTCTTTCAGTGTGTTTGTTGTTATTCACATAAAGAATAAGAACCTCTTTGATCTTACTGAACAGGAATGAATTAGTGTTTTGTGTGGCAGAATTTGCTTTATGACTTGCTTTCTGTGTGTAATGTTTGGTCGCAAGGCTGTTGAAGAGTAGGGTCTGATGCCTCCACTTTTCCTCCTTACATCGGAGGTTATAACAATGTGCATCATAAAGAATCTTATAATAGTGAGCAGACAAATTTTCTTAGCCCAGTTGTTAGGGTTTTAATTAAATCTTTTATATTCAACTGTTTCTGGGATGTACCCTCTTAGATTCCTCAATGTAAGTATGTCCAAAGGCAGAGTTATGATATTTTTTCCCCAAATTGTCCACATCTCTGAAATAGTAACTACCGTCCATTCCTTGGGGGTAATTCCAAAGAATGGAGTCCTTCTTAATGCCTCCTATTCTGCGACAAAATACATAATCAGCAAATCCCACAGATTTTACCTCCTAAATATCCTGCAAATCTACCCACTTCTGTCCCTCTCAGACATCACCTCACTCACCTAAACTATTGTAACCTCTTTATAAAACTGCTGTATAACCGGTTTCCCTAGGTCCACTCTGGGTCCATTCCAAACCATTCATCTCATGGCAACCAGAGTGACCTTTGTGCAATGTAAATATAATTGCGTTACCGCTTGCTAATGCTTGTTAAAATTTTCCCTGTGTCTTGGGATGAATACAAAACTTCTTAATATTTCCTAAATTTCCTGTACAATCAAGATTCTCCCCATTTTTTCATTTTCCTCTCACATTCTTAATTTTTCCTCTGCTCAGGAGTCCTACTATTTTACCCCCTACTGCTCTCATCACACTAACCTCCCTCCTCCCTAGAATGCTTTACCTTTTTTCTCTCCAGAGTAAAATATGACTCATCTTTTGTTTTATGTTAATGTAAACATCACTTTGTCATTGAAGCCTGATCCACCTGAATAGGTCAGATTCACAATTATAGGAAAACGTAGCAGGTGGAGGGCAAGGGTGCTCTCCTTTGTAAATTTATGTGTATTTATATTAGTCATCATTTTATGTCTCTTTCACTGGACTCTAATTCCCACCAAGGAAGCAGCCATGCCAACTTTTCCATACCATTGTCTCCCCTAGTACCTAATTCTGTGCCTACCATGTAGTAATACTCAATAAATAGGTGAACAAATAAATGTAAAACTTTGTCAAATGCATATGATCTACAAAAGAGCAAAAATAAAATTATAAGCACTTTATTGGAGATTCAGGAGAGAAAAATCCTGTTTTCAAGGAAGCAAGAAGTAGCAAATAAGACATATTTTTAATCTATTAACAGAAGTGTAAGGTGATTAAGTACCACATTGTCTTTATTTACTGTCTTATCCATGTTATTTTGTTTTAAAAATATGAAAATATAATAGCCTTCTGTTGGTGATACAGGTTTCCATTTTTTCCATTTAAAGGTTTCATTTCTTAAAATTAGAGCCTCCTGAAATGAGAGTTACAAGAAGAACATGATCATGATTTTACTTGATTCTTAACTATACCATGTTAGTATTTTTGACTAATAATTTTGCCTCTTTATTTTCACCCCGTTTAATTTGTTTTACTCATTTCTTGTATCCCACTGCCTTATTTTTTTGTCTACTTCCTTCACAATTCATAGTAGAAAGCACATTTTACACTGAGACCCAATATACATTTCTTACTAAATGATTATGGTTCATCCATGTATGAATATATCCATGTATGAATACATGCTCAGTGCAGCATATAACCTGAGGAACACAAAACAAAACACTACATGATTATAGTTCCATCTTTCCTATTATGAACAAAAACCCTGCCTCCATCTGCACGCATTATCATAGTAATGGCCCATAGGCTGATGAGTCTATGAGTAATTTACAAAGACTGCTCAGCAGATGCGTTTATTTTGTTTAAATCACTAATGATTAAAAGAGAGGAAATGTAACAAACTACTATTTAATGTAATTTTGTTAAAAGAAATATATTGAATAAGAATGGCAATGAACAATGTAGAATCCCTTTAACTGAAGTATTTAAAAGAAGACTTACCACTCTTTTATGGTTGGTGTAGCCTTAGATAATTTCTATCTCATACCCTGGTGATTCTTCTTTTACTAGGTTAGTCAGAAAAAAAATATTTAAAAATGTATACATTAAGATGTTAGCTTTTCCTAATGGAGGACTACTTAGTTAAAGTGAAACTTAGGAAATTAATACTTTATATTAGGTTTTTTATTTCTAAGGGTAATTATAAATTTAATGCTTGATATGATTTTTTTTCATGGCTCTATGTACTTAGTGCAAAATGCGGCCCAATCCTTTTTTTTTTTTTTTTTTTTTGTTAATGTGGTTATGGCTTTTACATAAGTGTTTGAATAGTTTCTTTAACTAAAATTATCCTTAGTGAGATTTAACAGTATTCTAGTTAAGAAAAAAAGTAGAATTTTAAATTATTTTTAATGAGATACAATTTGGAGTTCTCCTTTCCATATGGCATGCTCAATTTGGTGATCCACATTTCAAATAATCACAGTGCTTATGAAAAAAATTTGTCCTCTTCTCTTAGTTTCTTTGTCAGCAGAGAGAGGAAGCTTTTTCTCTCTGTTTATCCAGTACTCAGTATGACTGCTGTGGGCCTGCATTTATAAACTTTGCCAGATATGTTCAACGTTTAGATTTTTAGGAAGTCAGTAAAGACCAAAGAATGATGCTTGAAGCTTATTTATTCTTGTGGATCTATGGAAGGAATGGTAGGGCGTTCCAAAATGCATATTTAGAGATTTATAATCATTATCAAATTGAGATTAAAGTAGAGATGAAACCCTTTTAATATTATATATTTTGATTTCCATTAAAGAAAAAAAAAGAAAAAACTTCAGGGTCTGACAGTTGCACTGTTAAGTTCTTTTAATGAACAGTTAATCCAAAGCAGTGTAATTCAGGGCACAGGCAAAGATAAAAAGATACCCCAGTCATTTAATGATTAAGCTACACTGTGATTCTGAAAGACTCAGACAAAGCACAAACTATGAGCTAATGTTCTCATAGTGTAGTTCATAAAATCCTAATCCTTTGAGATACTCTTTCAAAAGTAAGAATTTTGGCCGGTATGTTTGGTTAATCTTTTGAAAATTATTGCATTCTCAGAGGTCCACAATAAACATTAACTCATTAAAACGATCTGAAAAGTCTTTCACTAAATAAATAAATGTTTAACCCAGAGTTGCCATTTTTTTTCTGATAAATACAGGTTTAATGATACATTGTTCTTTACACAGATGGCTACAGAGACTTTATAATCCCGGTGTATACAGCCTTGCAACACAGACCAGTTAGCTAATTGGCTAACCATATACAGTGGCAGATTGGTGTTTCAAGAAACACATATTGAAATACAGAACTGTAGAACAAGGTCACTTTGAAGAGTTGGATATAAAAATCCTATAGTAGTAAATTGCCAGACTAAATCCAAAAGTTTATAGTAAAAACTAAAGCAATACAATACAAAATATTTAACAAGCAAAGGGCACTTACTAAATATTAATTACCTTAAGGATAGATAGGAGTGGAGTAATATTAATAACATTATTTATATCTTTATTATTTGTCTTATATTAGCAAATTAGTATTCTTTAGAACTGAAATACTGGAACCGTAAAAAACTTATCATCAAGGAGGGTTTACAGAGGAGGTAAAAATGGCTTATTATAGGTATATAGGTATATATTAATATTATAGGCATATATTAATATATATTATTACAATGGATTGGACATATATATCTTACAGGAATGATAAATTCAACATCTTCAAAAATGAAATAATTTTCATCCCTCTCTACCTACAAAATTTTCCCTGTTATTCTTTACCTTATATCATGATATCCATTGCCTTTATCTCCTGATGTCTATAGATCATACTGGAAAATCTACAAATATTGGTTAAAACCAGGGACGCCTGGGTGGCTCAGTCAGTTAAGCATCTGACTCTTGATTTCCGCTAATCTCAAGGTCGTGTGAATCTCTGCGTGGGGCTCTGTGCTCAGCACAGAGTTTGCTTGAGATTCTCTCTCCCCCTTCCTCTGTCCCTCCGCCCGCTTGCACTCTAAATAAATAAATAAATAAATAAAATAAATAAATAAAATCTTAAAAAAGGAAAGAAAACCAAATCAAACATTATACTTCTCAAAAACTGTATTTGTTTCACATGGCTCTAGTCATATAGTCAATCTCTTATCCTTATTGATTGTGAAAATATTAGATGATATGTAATTCCCAAGGGCATTTTTCTATATTTATATTTCTTTGATGATCAAGTTCTGAGTAGGTATTTAAGGACATATTTTGTTCTCTAGTCTGTATAGTTGAAGTGCTTGCCCACTTTGATTTAGAAAATCTTGCCAAAGTACCATGCCATAAAATTCCTAAAGGATTTTTATTCAGTAACAGTGATTTTTAAAAACAGACATCATCACAAATGGGTATTCATAAAGCTAAACTACATTATAAGGCAGAATGGCTCTGTGAAATAGTTTCGAAAGTCCAATTTAAGCTGACTATTGTGAATATCAACCACATTTATGCAAAAACATAAACACATGCATGGCAAGAATTTTCTACTTCCCAAAATACATAGTTTCAAAAATAGGTATATTTAATTAATCTTCATAAAACAGAAAACCTATAAGTTATATAAAATTAGATATCTATTTAAATAACAGTAAATATGAATGTATGTATAAAATAATAGAAAAAGTGAAAATTTTGATAATATTCCTCCCCCCCACCAAATAGTAGTATTTTAACATTTAAATCATGAATATTACCATATGATGATATACTTAGTAGTTACCCAGGTCAGTGAACTCTATAAATTTATACACATATTAGGTACATATATGCAGTCTTTTACATAATTACATAAAAATTCTTTCACTCAGTCTCAGGGCTAAGTAGTCCTTTTTAAAACATGTCACTAGCTTGTTATTGACATTTTGGCCTAGAAATAGTGGCTTAATCTTGTTTTTTTTCCCCTGATAGCATTACCAGGAATTAGTTGTCAGTTTCCGTAAATGATAATAGTGAATCCTCCAAAGGTCAGCTAATATCACCATGACTGTGCTCTTTGTACATAGTTAAAGATTGTGAGTTTATCTTGCAAATTGCCTAAGTTTTCTTTCTGAAGCCCTCCTAATGCCCATCTTTCCACTTCCAAAGCAGTTGAGAGCTGCAGGATTGAGAAGAGATTGACAAGATTATAGCTACTCTCATTAACTCATGGATGATTTTCTGCTCCTAATAACTTTCTTATCAAATCCACAGCAAAGAGGAAGAGACCTGCTACTTTGTCATCACCACTCTTTTTCTCCATAGTCCCTGAATATATTGTTAGTAGTACATTAATTTTTTTTGTCAAGTGCAAAACAAGGGCTTTATATCTATTTCTTTTATGCTGGGGCTGGAATTTAAATTACAAAATTACTACTGAATTCATTGAACATTATTATGTGTCAGGCATTTCACTAAGCATTATTAGTTCATTTTATTTTCATAATAACCAAATGAATAAGATAATATTGTATTTACTTTCCAGTTGAGAAGGATAAAGTTTAAAAAGCTGAAGTAATTTACCTAAATTAGCATTAATCAAGTTATAAGTTAAATGTTTGATTATTAATTTATGGTATTACTAGTAGTAGTATTATAAAGTTGTGGTCAAAATCATTCACTTTAGATTTTAGAAGCTCTTTTATGTAGACTATGGTGTTGTATTCATATCTGCATCTCTATCATACAGTACAATGCTTGACACTAGTAAACCATCCATAAATGTATTTATAGGAATAAACATGACCTACCTTTATGATATTAGGTTATCCATTTTCCATTATAAAACATTTAAGTTTTGTAGCATCTATTGGTTTTATATAAATCAGTTTTTTTCTTATTTAAAATTCACAGGTATTTTTACAATAGAGAAATTATAAGACAATTATATTAATTTGCATCTTTCCATTTCAAAGTTGGACCACTATAAATGTATCTGATTAACTTTTATGCAAATTAACTAAACAAAAATATAAATAGAACTTGGTGTTACACTGGTTTATTTTTTCTATCTTAAATTGGAGTAAATTATTTAATTTCAAATATTTAGGCAGACAATACAAGATAATAAACAAAAATTTTGTAACAATTAGGGGTGCCTGGAGGGCTCAGTTGGTTATGCATATGACTCTTGGTTTTGGCTCAGGTCATGATCTCAGAGTCATGAGATCGAGCCCTGAGTCAGGCTCAGGCTCAGCCCTGAGTCACACTCCACTGAGTGTGGAGCGAGCTTGTCCATCTCCCTCTGCTCCTCCCCATGCTCATGCTCTCTCTCTCTTGCTCTCAGATAAATAAATAAGTAAAAATCTTTAAAAAAATTTTGTTATGATTACATATCCGCTAAAATCAAGCATTTTAAGCAAGACTTTTTTGTTTTTAATATTACTGCCCAGTCACAAAACAATATTAAATTTGATTAACTATAAAATTTAAAGATAAGAGTGTTTACTAATATCTACCAGTTATGATTATTTATTTTTAAATTCTGCATTATTAATTTTTTCCCACTACTTTCAATTCAGGATATAATTCAAATAGTTTAACTTCGTCTTTGACTGAAAAGATGTATCTCTTATAATAAGGCAAAATAGGATATTTTGATTATGAGTGTGATCTATTTGAGCACATTCTTGAATTTAGTTTATCAGAAAATCTGTACCCATCACTAAAATCACTTCTGGGTACAGACACAAAATAATAATTAACTGAAATTCATCAATTATGATCAGGGAGAAGAGGCAGTTTTTGTTCAATAATGGCTCCAAAGACATCTGTGAATGAAATAAGATAACAATCTATATTAAAATGGATTATAATCACTGAATAGCTGCAAATCCTTGTGTAGCATGTTGTAGCATTCACAATTCTAGGAAAAATAGCTAACATATAAGTGAAATATTAATGTTTATGCATAATGCAAATGAAGAGTATTTCAATGCTAAAACTAGCTTAAGTATTATTTATATAATAAAGAAACAATAAGCTATCTGTGTATCTACCTATCCTGAAGATACACTTTTTTTTTAAAGATTTTATTTATTTATTTGAGAGAGAGAGAAAGAGAGAGAGCTCAAGCAGTGGGGAGGGGCAGAGGGAGAGGGAGAAGCAGACTCCCCGCTGATTAGGGAACCCAACGCAGGGCTTTATCCCAGAACCCTGAGATCATGACCTGAGCCAAAAGCAAACGCTTAACCAACTGAGCCCCCCAGGCGCCCTTGAAGATACACTTTTTTAAATTGAAGTATAGTGGACACCGAAGATAATACTTTTTCAATTCCTTCATAAAAGTAGCTGAATTGTTTGGAAAGATAGCTTATATGAACAATCTAAAATTATTTTTTAGTTGAATGATTGACATAGAGCAGTAATACACATATTGAGAGTGGTAGGTTTCTTTCATAAAACATAAGCTAGACACTTTTCATATTATGACAGTTCTATAACTAACCTGATTGACTGAATGTAGTGTTAAAGTCTGCAATATTCACTAACAGTGTCCTGAATGGGATTTCAGGTAAAGTTTTTGATTAGTAAATAGTTAAATGTAACAAACTTAATTCAATAACTCAATTTTTAAATACATTAGTGACATAGAGAATTTGGAATGTAATGACACTAAATAAATGCAATCTTATATTTGAATATTCAATTTGATTTTATAAAAAGACAAATTTTTAGTTACACAATTTATTTGTATATTACGCAAGCAGGATGACTTTTTTTTTTTTTAAAGATTTTATTTATTTATTTGACAGAGAGAGACACAGCGAGAGAGGGAACACAAGCAGGGGGAGTGGGAGAGGGAGAAGCAGGCTTCCCGCCTAGCAGGGAGCCCGATGTGGGGCTCGATCCCAGGACCTGGGGACCATGACCTGAGCCGAAGGCAGACACTTAACAACTGAGCCACCCAGGCGCCCCAAGCAGGATGACTTTCAATAAGTTAGTCAAATTTCCAATTTCTAAATCTTTCGTTTATCATATTATTTAAGTAGTACTAACTGAAACAAATGCTGGAGTTACAGATACTAATTACTAGGGAGAGTAAAACCTAATTTGCTTATTTATAGTACTTGGATATTTCAAGTGATATTGATTAAAAGGTGATGGGAAAGTCAATAGATTTATGGAATATTGCATCTGCCTCCCCTGCCTCCCTAAAGAAGTATTTACTCTTGCCACTTACTTATATTAGATTCCACAGTTAGGGCAGCAGTCAGATAAACATTTTGGGTGCTTTTTTTAAATTAATAAATTGTATTTAGTTTATATCTAAATAGGCTAAGTGGCTTGGTGATTTAAATATGGCAATAGAGATCTATGATCATTGTTCTGTGCTTGGCACTATTTTAGGTGCTCAGGCAACATGGTTGAAGAAAGCATGTGACTTCTGTCCTAATAGACCTCCATTCATATAAAGGGTTATAGACAATGGACACCAAACCCAACACATGACTAAAACTTTTTTTTTTTTGATTAAGCAGGATAAGGAAAATTAGAATTATAGATAATGGTCAATATAGGAGTAAAGACTTGGAAGATGTGAGGAGTTAGTGATGACAAAATCTGGGGCAATAGGGTTCTAGCCAGAGAATGTTCCATGACAAGGAACATGGCTCTCATGTTGATCAGAAAGCAAGAATGCCAGTGTAGCTGGGGCAGAGTGAACCACAGAGAAGAGTAGAAAATTAGTGTGAAAGGCATGGTAGGGAAGGGTCAGATTGGGTATATGCTATAGGCAAGTGAAAGAACATTAGCTTTTAGTCAAGTGAAATATAGGGAACCCTCTTAGAGTTTTAAGTAGGGGAATAGCATGACTTGACCTGCGTTTTCATAGGGCAACTCTGGCATGATGGTGATAGGCTCCTGGGAGAAGGATGGGAGTGTTTACTGCAGTGCAGGGCAGAGAACATGATGGCAAGGATCATTGCAGTAGCAGTGGTGAGTAGTGATAGTGAATTCTGGTTATGTTTTGAAGCTAGAAACAGTGGAATTTGCTAAGGATTTGGATGTGGGTTGTGAAAGAAAGAGAGAAGTCAAGGATGGCTTTAGGATTGTGACCTGATCAACAAGAAAGCTGTATTTGCCACCATTTGATTTGAAGAATTTGGGAGGAGCAAAATTAGAGAGGAAGTTTAGGATTCTGTTTGGACATTGGAAATATTAGAAATAAAGGGAGAAAGTTGAAAGAAGATTTGGGTGACACGTGGCACATTTCAGAGATAGCAGTGAGGCTGATGTGGCTGGAGGACAGTGAGTTAGGGGATGGTCTTAGAAGATGAGGTCCAAGAAGAGCCCTTTATTCTGAATACAGTTAAAGGGCATTTAGAGTTGTGAACACAGAGGGAACAAGATTTGATCTATAACTGAAAAGGATTACTCTTTTCTTGGGCTAGATATTTATTTTCTTTTTTTTCTCTTTTTTTTCCCTCTCTTTTTTTAAATTTTATTATGTTATGTTAATCACCATACATTACATCATTAGTTTTTGATGTAGTGTTCCATGATTCATTGTTTGCATATAACACCCAGTGCTCCATTCAGTACATGCCCTCTTTAGTAACCATCACCAGGCTAACCCATCCCCCCACTCCCCTCCCCTCTAGAACCCTCAGTTTGTTTCTCAGAGTCCATAGTCTCTCATGGTTTGTCTCCCCCTCTGATTCCCCCCCCTTCATTTCTCCCATCCTACTATCTTCTTTTTTTTTTTTTTTTTTAACATATAATGTATTATTTGTTTCAGAGGTACAGGTCTGTGATTCAACAGTTTTACACAATTCACAGTGTTTACCATAGCACATACCCTCCCCAATATCTATCACCCAGCCACCACATCCCTCCCATCCCCCACCACTCCAGCAACCCTCAGTTTGTTTCCTGAGATTAAGAATTCCTCATATCAGTGAGATCATATGATACATGTCTTTCTCTGACTTATTTCGCTCAGCATAATACCCTCCAATTCCAACCACATCATTGCAAATGGCAAGATTTCATTCCTTTTGATGGCTGCATAATATTCCATTGTATATATATACCACATCTTCTTTATCCACTCATCTGTCGATGGACATCTTGGCTCTTTCCATAGTTTGGCTGTTGTGGACATTGCTGCTATAAACATTTGGGTGCACGTACCCCTTCGGATCCCTACATTTGTATCTTTGGGGTAAATACCCAGTAGTGCAATTTCTGGTTCATAGGGCAGCTCTATTTTCAACTTTTTGAGGAACCTCCACACTGTTTTCCAGAGTGGCTGCACCAGCTTGCATTCCCACCAGCAGTGTAGGAGGGTTCCCCTTTCTCCTCATCTTCTTGGGCTAGATATTAAATATTCTCTGTCCTATTTTCTCTTGGCAAGAAGGAACTAAGTTCATTTATTTATTACAAAAATATTTATGGCCTTAGAAGATATGTAAACATCAGTATTTTTTGAAATGTAATGACATTGTTATCCACAAACAGAAGCAGTGGCCCATTAAATGAGACCTAAATGAAACTGGTTGACAGGCCTATTCAAAATCAGAGAAAAACTGGGGCACCTGGGTGGCTCAGTCGTCAACTGTCTGCCTTTGGCACAGGATCGAGCCCCGCATTGGGCTCCCTACTCGGCGGAAGCCTGCTTCTCCCTCTCCCCTTCCGCCTGCTTGTGTTCCCCCTCTCGCTGTGTCTCTCTCTGTCAAATAAATAAAATCTTAAAAAAAAAAAAATCAGAGAAAAACTCTAAAAGTAATTCAGTGTATTTACCTTTATTACTCCTTAAAAATAATGTTAATTTTTGTTTTTGTATAATAATACCAAGTGTGTAACAACTGATGTGGGTGTCTTCATTTTCATATTGATTTAGTGAGTATTAAGGTATATCAAGTCTTGAATCTTAAATGTGATATTGATAAATATGTGAAAATTTCACATGATTTTTCTAGGTCAAGTAAAATGGCATTTTACATAAGGATTATAAAAAATGATTGCAAGCATGATTTTAACTACAGTTATATCAAAGCAATTAAATATCTTGGACTGTAACATGATTTATTCAATAATATTTATTAAGATTTATATAAGTTGTGATAAGTATTCTCACTTATACAGTTTGGTGGATTGAAAAACATGATCACAAAATTTTGTAGCTCTTCTCATCAGGAGATAGAGTCTATTTCCACAGCCATTCCTCCAATCTGGGCTGATCTAGTGACTTGCTTTGGCAAATAGAATGGGGCAGATAAAGCTTGGTCTGAAGAGGACTTTCAGTTGCTATCATTGCCCTGGGACAGTAATGAAGCAGACTGAATCTATTGGAGGATGGGTGGTCACGTGGAGAATAACCAAGCAAGGCAAACAGACAACAGTGAACACTGGCCATTTGGCACAGGAGTGAGGCCACCTTGGACCTTTCATTCTAGCCAGACTTCTAGCTCAATGCAGCCACATGAATGAGCCCAAGAAAACCCGAGAAAATTCCCACCTACCACATGCAATCACGTGAAATGATAAATTATTACAGTTTGAGGCCACTGAGTTTTGGGGAGTTGGTTATGCAAGTAATAAAAAGCAGAAACACATGAATGAACTGCCTTCTGGAGTTTGTATGCATGTATTATTTGAGTATGGTTTAAGCAGGTGTTCTTTTGTTCTTTTAGCAGTTAGTTAATGAGTGACTACTAAGCACTTTGTGCTAAGTGCTCTAGGAAATAAAGATATAGGTGTAAATAGTGTCAGTAGGGTAAGTAATAGTTGAGTTGGGGTGATAAATATTAAACTCTAAAAATAGGTATTATTGTAAAAGTTTACCTATGTGAGACATGAACTCCTATGTGCTCTAGGAATTCAGCAGGAACTTCTAGGAATTCCTTGAACTTGAGATTCAATGAAGTCTTTATAAGGGAGATCATTTTTGAGCTAGGGTTCAAAAAATGGGAATCACAGTAGGTGTTATGGAGAGAGGGCTTCAGTTGTAGGGAACAGATTGGGCAAATTCGATATAGAGGGTAAGGATTATATACTATGATAGGTAAACCATCCAAATAGTAAGTGAAGGGGAGATAAAGTGAGAGAAAAATTTGAGAAAAACCAGATTAGATCCAGATGCTGGAGCCTAATTAATTCTGTATGTACCACATATCTATTGCCAAATAACAAGCCACCTAAAAGGTAGTGGCTTTAACACAGCACAGTTTGTTGTTTCTCACAGTTCTGTGGTTGAAACCAGGATAGTTTTCCTGCTGGTCTCACTTGCAGTTATTCTTGGCTTCAGTCATGTGATGGCCTGACAGGAACTGGAGCATCCAAGATGGCCGACTCTCATGTCTGGCAGTTGGTGCTGGCTGTTAGTTGGGACATTTTTTTTTTTTTTCCACAAGCCTCTCATCCTTCAGTAGATTATACCAGGCTGCTGTACAGCATGGTAATCTCAGACTTCTAAGTCAGCAAGAACAAAAACTTCAGGGTGTTTGTAAGATCCCTGATCTGTCATCCACACACCATCATTTCTACAAAATTTTGTTGGTCAAATAAGTTATTAGGCTGTTCAAATGCAAGGACATGGAGAACTAGATTTCACTTTTTTTAAAAAAGATTTTATTTATTTATTTGAGAGAGAGAGAATGAGAGAGAGAGAGAGAGCACGAGACGGGGGAGGATCAGAGGGAGAAGCAGACTCCCTGCCAAGCAGGGAGCCCGATGTGGGACTTGATCCTGGGACTCCAGGATCATGACTTGAGCCGAAGGCAGCCGCCCAACCATCTGAGCCACGAAGGCACCCTAGATTTCACTTTTGATGGGAAGTATAGCAATATCATGTTGCAAACAGGCATAAGCATAGGAAGGCTTGATTTATTGGCAGCTATTATAATAATCTATCACATCATGAATTACAAAGTGGTCTTAAATTGTAAGAATCCAGTGCCTTTTTTTAAACCTGAGATTGACGTAGCCAAGCTTTTTAAAATTAATTAATTATTTTATTTTTATTTTTTTTGGCAAGAGAGAGTGCACACACCTGCAGTGAAGGGGAGGGGGGAGTGGGGGAGGGAGACAGAGAATCTTAAGCCCCAAGGCAGGGCTTGATCTCACAACCCTGAGATCATGACCTGAGCCAAAATCAAGAGTTGGACGCTTAACTAACTGAGCCACCCAGGCGCCCCTCTAAGCTTTGTTTAAGGAATGTGAATGTGGCCATTATGAATAGGTTATATTAAAAAAAGAACAATCTGAAGACAAGGAAGCAGAGTAGGAGACTTTTATACTAGTTTAGGTGAAGATAATGTTTATCTGAATTAAAAAATGGACATTTTATCTATGAACAGGGACTGACTTAATGTGTAGTTATGCAATATATAGTAAGCCTTTAACATTTGAATCCTTAAACTATGTAATTTATCTTCCTTATTTTATTTTCTACTGAAGTGTAGAAGTTGAGCATAAATTGTTTACATTTTCAAATACATATTTTTGTGATAAAATTAAAAAACCTACTTCGCAGAAATATTTGTTATCAAACAGTTGTTCTCTTTGGTTATAGTAAGGCTCCATCTGAGTAGTCTTATAATTAGTTTGGCTATGATATTGCATAGGGACAGCAGAGCAAATAAACTGATACGAATCAACTCATATGACCTGGCAGCTCACACAAAATTCCTAAGCATAGAACAAGGGCAATTTTGCTGAACCATTCTGGAAACCTGGAGGTAAGAAAGAAAAAGAAAAAGAAAAGAAAAAAAGAACAGTCTCTGCCTCAGCAGTAAAATGATGACAAGTACCCTACTATTTCTCTTCTGTCCTTTGGTTTATCTACCTGTGTGCTTACCCACCTATCTACCTATCCACTGGCTTAGACTCTGCCTTAAAAAAACAAAACAATCAAAAAACATTTAATATTTGAGATAATTAAATATTTTTTGATATGTAACCTAGACAAATAGGAAGATTATCTTAAAAGGATAGAAAAGAAAATAGAAAAATTAAACATTGAATATTACCTCTTTGTGGTCATCAAAATCGAGCTGTCTTCTTGTTGTGCATAGGGGTTGGAATGAGTATCCAAAAGTAAACACTGATTTTTTTTGGACAGCTTTGTAGAGGAATAATTTACATGCCATACAGTGCACTCATTTTAAGTGTAAATATCAATCATTTTTAAATGCATTTACAGAGTTCTGCAATCATCACCACATTCCGGTTTTAGAACATTTTTCTATCACCCTTCTTCCCACCATCAGCCCCAGGCAGCCACTAGTCTGCTTTCTGTCTCTTTTCTGGACATTTTGTATAAACAGTATCATATAGTCTGTAGTTTTCTACATCTATCTTCTTTCACTGACCATGTTTTTGTGGTTTATCCATATTATAATATGCGTCGATACCTGTTTTTTTTCTTCTTGCTGAATTGTGTGCCATTATACACTGATTTATGTGCAAATCTCCTAGCTCCCTCCAAGGCTCACCTTTCCTTTTTTTTCTTTTTCTTTTTTCTTTTTTTTTTTCTTTGCCAGTAGTAGTGCTATTTTTAGTGCTATTTTAACAATTCTACTTTGGGGACATCTTGTAACAATTTCTATGCTGCTCTCTTACTTTTATACCATTAGTAGCTTTATACAGATGGTTGATCTCTTGAGAATGACTTGGCAATTGTTAACTCCTCAAACCTTTCATATATATATATATGAAACACACACACATTATACAATAAGATGGCTTCCTGTAAAAAAAAAAAGACTATCACTCTTCTGACAGGGAATAAATTTAGCAATTTCTGTCTCTATGTTTCCTGGCATGCATTCAAAATGTTTGTGTTAGTCACCCATGAAATTCAGTCTATTCCTTTTTACATGCTACTCCGGTATACTCTGTGATATTTTGGCTACAATTTTTGGTTATCAATCAAAATAATACTATATTTGGTTAATGTGGGTAAAAAACTTAAAAAATGATATTTTCCTGAGGAAAAAAAGATTGTACAATATAAGATCCAGCTTACTGCATGGCTTTATGAAATGTGCTTTCAAAAGAATAATGAGAAATAATGTGCCCAATTTGAAAGTTTTAATTTTAATGCACGTTTGTTTCTTTAGCATTTGTGGAATCCAACATCTGGAACGAATAGGGAAGAAGCTGAATCTCTTTGACTCCCTTTACTTCTGCATTGTGACATTTTCCACTGTGGGCTTTGGGGATGTCACCCCTGAAACATGGTCCTCCAAGCTTTTTGTCGTTGCCATGATCTGTGTTGCTCTTGTGGTTCTACCCATACAGGTAAACAGAGCCAGGGTAAATTTTATAGAAATGTGCAAATCTTATAAAATCAACTCTTTCATGCTTAGTAAGAAATGCAGGGTGGTTTATTAATGTAATATATTGACACATGTTATTATTGTATCTAGTCAATGAATTAAAATGGTCTCAGGAAACGCTTTTTCATATTATATTAGAAACTGACTTTTTCCCCCTCCATTCACAACTGAAATAACTCACATCTCATTTCAATTCTTGAAGATGTTTCTTTGAAATATAAGGTATTTAATTATATTAATTATAAGGTCATAGGATAATATAGTTTTAATTACAGAATGATAGATCAAAGAAATAAACTTATGAAGGTTTGATTTCTTTTGGTTCTTGAAACAATATAAAAGCTAAACATTGCAATAAATAAAAACTGATCACGTATGTTGGTCAACTAAAACAAAATCTGAAGATGATATGTAACTAATATACAACATTCTGGGAGTGGATAAGGTGGTTGCAAAGGGACAGAGATATAAAAGGAGACTAAAGATAAGCAGATGCAATCTCCAACTCTTCCCTACAGTGAGCTCTTAGGTGCCCATGGGTGAGCAGGTCGGAAACAGGATATGGCAAATACAAATCAAACTTGTATCTTCCATTACAAACCTCTGGCCACAGTATATCTAAATATCCTTTATGTAGGTATGAAAATGATCTTCCCACTTTTATCCAGTCATGCATGTGTTCCTTCCTGACATCCCTCCACTTCCCTTACATACCAACTATAGCTGTACAACTAGAATGTGACCTTGTGTGTTGGGTATCTCTCATTGCATGAGATGGGTGCTGAACTTGGTTGAAGAAGGTAGAAGAAATGCCTTTGATGTTTTTCTCTTTGACGCAGTGCATGACACATCATGGCTGCCTGCTTTACTGGACATAAAGCAGAGGCACAAACCTTTTAGTGCTGTTATGATATAAAGGGAAAATCATATTAATATGTTTCTGTAGAGACCTGAGGCCCCTGGGAAGCATTAGCAACTTGTACAGCAATCACATGAAAAGTCTGTTGTTGAAGGGAATACGGATAATTTGAATCTCAGTGAGTTCCATCTAAGAAATTGAGTGTATTTAATAAACAATGGATGTATTGCATTGATTTTTATTTTCATGTCTAAAGTTTTTTATTCATTTGTGGAAAATGCATTGCAGTTTGAACAGCTGGCCTATTTGTGGATGGAGAGACAAAAGTCAGGTGGAAACTATAGTCGACATAGAGCTCAAACTGAGAAGCATGTTGTTCTGTGTGTCAGTTCACTGAAGATTGATTTACTTATGGACTTTTTAAATGAATTCTATGCTCACCCAAGACTTCAGGTACATTAAAATTATGTTACGCCTTTGCTGGATCATAACTAACTAACATATTGTCCAAGTCAATTAACTGATGGTGCAGCCTGCATTCTGGAGGATTTTTATTTATACACTCAAATTTAGAAAGAGTAAATGAAGAACTGCAAATATAACCAGGAACATAGAAAAAAATGCTTAAGGAATACACAGTATTTTAAGTTTCCTTCTGTATCTACACTAAAAGACAGATGGAATTATGTTAATGCTACAAAGAAAGGTTTTCTTTGAATTAAATGGATTTTTTTTCTCCCTTGGGTAATGCACAAATGACATTTTTATGAAACAGTGGAATTTAACATAAGATATCAAACAATGAAAAAGTCATTTCACAATATCATCTACTCACTTGAAATTATCAAAAGTTTTATCAAGTGTTGCTGATAGAAATGTGAAAGTCTGAAAGTTCCATTTTTCCTTTTGTTTCCCAGAGTGTACCTAGGTCTTATTTATACTAGCAATGAGTGACCCCAAACTGGACAATAACTAGCTGAATTGAGAACAATAATTCAGAAAAAAAAATCTCTTCATCTGTCTATGCAGATAAAATCCTCAGATACTTCTGCCACTTGCTGTGTGGTACTGGGCCAGTGTATATTTAGATAATCTCCTTTTCCTGCTCAATGCACTTTCAGTCCAAACAGTAAGGAGCTACTTGAATGTCTTGTATTTCCTCAATAAATTTGTGTCAAGAGGTTGGACAGTCCTGAGATCAAAACAGTACTGAGTTATCTAATTAGATCTCCCTTAAATAGATCTTTTTTTTTCATGACTATATTGGAGATCTTTTAAAATACTATTTAAAAAATATTCTTTAAAAATATAATTTATAAATGATACTTAAATTACATCATACATTCTTTTGTTTTCATATAAATTAATTTGCATTTTTGAAGAAACATCATATGTATTTGTTGTTTTTATTATTATTCATATTAAGTAATTGCAGTTTTGCTCATTATAATCCATAAAGAAAACCTATTTTTGGGAAAATTTGATGCCCCAGGTTTTGATACCTAGTAATTTATTTTGTCTGATATCAATGTGGCAAATTCTCAAAACTCCCCAAATTTCCACTAGATACATTTTAGATGATAAAATAGTGAATGTTGCCCAAAGAATTGTAATTCCTATAATCAGTGTATTAAACTATTTTATCACTCAGAGTACTTTTGTATTTTTTCAAAAGGGTCATAATTTTGAAATATGTGATCTCAAAGTTTTAAATTTACTTTGTATTATCAATATTTTTATGAATCCTTATCCTTTCAGATATTCATCAGAGATTTTTCAGTATTATCTGTTCATAATATTTCCAAATGATATAAATCTCCATCAGAATTTCTATTCTAAAAGTAAAAACTTGAAGTATGAATTGATTTTTAAGCACTTCTGTCCTGTATGTATTACATATTTTAGAATCAGCCTGAAGTTATAACTGAAAACTTCATAGGTTGGAAATGTCTACTGAGTATACACTGATTACCTTCTCTTCATGGTACTAATAAGATTGAAAAAGGTCAGGATGACCTTATGTTGCTTTATGAGATTTTTATATGTCTCAGTTATGTTTATTATAGTATCATGTTAATGTATGTCCAGGTTTTAAACACAAATTTTTACTTATTAGCAGGAGTTTATTTCTATATCATCATATTTCTAAATGTTCTTAGACATTCTGTTTACTTATGTAATATAAAACACAGCATTATTGATTTTGCCCCATTGCTCACCTTGTTTTGAATAGGATTATTATGTGGTGATTTTGTGTCCTACTGAAATGGATGTGCAAGTTCGAAGGGTACTGCAGATTCCAATGTGGTCACAAAGAGTAATCTACCTTCAAGGCTCAGCCCTTAAAGATCAGGATCTGTTGAGAGCAAAGTAGGTATCCCTATCTATTTTCCATCTTGCAATACTTTAATATCTTTTCTCTCCTCCAAATTTTAGCAATTTTCAGTCTTGCAAGATGTGTTTAAGTATTTTTGAATACAGAATCTTGCCATAGTCCCTCTGCTGGTCAAATTGAAAGGTTAAAAATATAAAATCAGTGTATTTGCTCCCTTTTTCAGTGCAAGGATGTTCAGCAGACCATGTCCACACAACACAATGAGGAGTGTGGCATGGTGTAATTATCTCAAGCTGTCAGGCAAGAGCTGAGTTATCCAGACTCACTGTTAGAGTAGTCTCCAAATCCCTGAATACTGTTTTTATTCCACAAATAAAAATTTTGGGCTAACCATTATATGAAATGCCAAAGCAGTTTGAGTCAGGGTTTAAATTCTAGAGTTTGTATTATGTACCGGGCAGATGACACTTGTGATGTCCCTGGGGCTGGAGGAAGGTAACTGGGTCTTAGTTGCTCTTTTCCTGTAGCACATGTGCTAGTCAACCTGGCTTAAAGGTGACATAGGCACACACCTTTGTCACAGGTCATGGGATTGTTCCATATGAACAGAGTGAAAACATGGTTGGGCCGACCATGGACACCAGGGAGTCAGGGCCTCTGCAAACAACACCCATAGTTTCAGAAGCCAGAAGAAACCTTCAGCAGGGGTGGTTTTGCTCCATGTTTTCTGTTGCTTTTAAAGTTTTAAACATGTCTTTGTTGGGGAGGAAGAATATCCTATCCCCTTCTAGGTCCTTCTAGCTGGACTAAGAATCAAATTGACATGAGACAGATTAACAGGAGAAAATCAAATTTAATAGTGTATGTACAGGGAATCCATACAGATATGGAACTTCCAAAGACAGGAAAATATGTCATTCTGAGCTAAGGAGAAGGGGTAGAGGTCTGGGACTACCAAGGGAAGGAAAGCAAGTTACAGGGAGATGAACAAGAGTGCTGTGTATTGTGTAAGACTGATGAATCACAGACCTGTGCCCCTGAAACAAATAATACATTATATATTAATAATAAAGAAAAAAAAAGAGTAAATGTTTGGTAAACAAATGTTTGCTGGGCCACTCAGAAACAATGGGACATGGAGGACTTGAATCAGACAGGCTTTGCTAGGTTCTTCCTTGCCTGCCCTCCCTAGTTTGTATCATAATGTAGTTATCTATGGTGATAGCTCCCTTCCTGGGGCAGATTTTCTGTCTAAATTCTTTTCAGGCAGTTGAGGAGGGAGATAAAGAGCTTTCCTGAATCTGCTGGGTTTTGATTGCTTTTTAGCTCAAAGTAATCTTCATGCAAACGTGGCCCATCTTGGAGTGGCCTTGGATCCTACCTCTCCATATTTGTCCCTGAGTTGTCTTATGTGCTCTTAAATATAAGTCTCCTCACTGAATTTGAGAGCATAAGTGTTTTTTATTTTGTTGCTTTATTTTTTCTGGATGGCTTGAGTATGTGTGTTAGTGGAGATGGGTGTGTTTATGCATGTTGTGTGTGTGCGTGTGTGTATGTGGATAGTGGAAAAGAACAGAAGAAAACTCCCAAAATCCTTTTTGCTGCTTAATTCTGGAAAGTGATGACTAGATATTTTGTAACCGGAACTTTGACATTACCTTTGATTTATATACAGTAGGGCAATTTAAGTGAGATTTTTCAATGATTTAATAACTTCTGAAACAAAAAAGTTAGTAGAAACCATCAGGATATAATGAATGGTACCTAATTAGGAAATTTAGCTTCTTTGAGAACATATTAGTATTTCCGGTGGATTAAATACTTCATAGATATTGTCAGTGTACACACGAGTTAAGTCAGATTCTCCTAGTACCTCAAGCAATAGATGGCTTTAGGTGTTTGCTATTTGCTATCTATATACATTTTTTGGGAGCTCTAAAGAAATAGTTGCATAGACACTAACATAATTTGGATCTTTATATTCATCTGTATAGATAATCAATATGCTTAATTACTGTATGCATTAAGTTCTTCACATAAGAATAATTCCCATATTATGTTCACTATGAATTTATGCGATAATTGAAGGCTTTTTATTACCTAATAAATTAATCTAAGCTATTAGTATTAGCTGTTAGTATTTTAGCTTGATACTATAGAAGGGAGCCAAATTTGCTACCCCAAAATATGCCTCAGTGGTGTAAGGATTATTGTGAGCTGGTTATTTTTAAGAAACAGCAGACACAGGAAAAACTGAAAACCTAGTAGAAGTTAACCCTTTTGTAAGGGACATTTCCATTTATAAGGGAAATCTCCATCCATAAGTGTGTCTCTCTCTCTCTCTCTCTGTACTTGGAAGAGGATGACTCAATTTCTGCAAACTCTTGTGAATGGAGAAAGCAAGGACCTAAATCTGTATAACAACCTACGCTGGTTTACTGTGCTTTTCTTGATAGGTTCCCATAACTGGCTCACCGTTAGCCAAACATCTTGGTCTTTAGCTGAAAATGGTGTTTAAGGTGGTGGCTTCATGGGAGAGGAGTTAATCAGTTTTCCAGGGTGTCTCCCACGTATACAGGAGGTATACGTGTTATTAAACTTCTGTTTGCTTTTCTTCTGTTAATCTGTCTTTTTATTACAGAGGGGTCTCAGCCAAGGACCTAGATGGGTAGAGGGAAAATGATTTATCTTTTTATTCATGATTTATTTAGGATTAACAATTCATTTATTATTAATATTATTAAAATGATTTCTCAGCAAAGTCAATCACATTTACAAGAAGCATTCATTCATTGGAATATACCAAGGATGAGAATGAGGATGAGAGAGGTAGCAGGCTGGTAATACTAAAAAATCTGGGTTAAGAAAGAAGTATTCATTTTATGTTCATTTCTTATCCTAATGTCATATAAAGATTTGGGATTTAATGTTAACTAATACATTCTTCAACACAATTTCCCATGCAAGAAACAAGGAGTAGGATTCTCCAAACCAGTTCCAAAGGTCAGTTGCATGAATTTTGAATTGCTTTGTTGAAGATGATGTTTAGAAAATGTTATGCGATACTAATTATCTTATAACCATGACTCAGTATTTTTCCAAAACTGTTTGGTTTGATCTAATTTCTTGGACTTTTATCTTTCCTCTGCATAGAAAAAAAATTTGGGGGGGGGGTGGAGGTTTATTTTATCATAATGAATCAGAAAGATAAAACATTCCTTATTTTGAAATTAACATTTTTATGTTTTTATTTTTTTAAAAGATTTTTTATTTTTAAGTAATCTCTACACCCAATGGGGAGGTTGAATTTACAATCCCGAGATCAATAGTCGCATGTTCTACCGACTGAGCCAACCAGGCACCCCAACATTTTTATGTTTTTAGAACATTATTTATCAAGCACTGAAACCTACTGTTTATCACCAAATTTAAGAAATGTAGAACTTTAGTATAAGGGACAAGGGTTGGGAACAAGATGATGAATCATCTCCAAGAAATGTAAATGTACAGTAGAGTTTGATATAAGAATACTAAGTAGCTCTTCCTTCTCTCTTAGTTAATTGAGTAACTTTGCAGTTAAAATGTAACTAATCATAAAGTAAAGGCCAATATAACTCCCTTAATTTAAACAAAGCATATACATGAAAAAATATATAATCATAAAAGAGAATAAAATTTGAGTGTTTTTTTAATTTTTGTCATTATGAACTGTTGAGTTATATAGTCAATTCAACAATCATTGCTTTGTTTATAATCAAGTACAGTCATGATCTGCTAGAAATCTAACTATCGTTTAAGCCTAAGGATACTCATAGTTTATTTGCACTTTGTGTACATTGGACTAAGCATTGGAATTCTATTTTTCAGACACTACAAAGATATTTCAGTGTATGATTATTATTATTTTTTTTTTGTCTGTATTTAGGATGGATGATGCTGAGGCCTGTTTTATTCTGAGCAGCCGTTGTGAAGTGGATAGGACATCATCTGTAAGTTTCTAAAAGTCTCTTTCATAATTGTTCTTATTCCCTTAGAAGATTTTTAAAAATTTTTTTAAAAAATCTGCCTATGTTAAATATAGGTAACTTTAAAATATTGCTAAAGGGAAGCAAATATCTCTAAACTGTCTTTGCCACAATATAAGAAGAGCAGCATTATGGACTGTGTCAACAAAACTGTTTTTTGAAGTAGTTTCTACTAGTCCTTGGGTTTTCTGTTGATCAAAATGAAATAGGTCATATATTTTTATTAAATATGTCCTTTCCTATGTAATTTCATTAAAATGGTCTCAATTTCCTCAACTCAAAACAAAGCAGATGGATCAGGCAGTCTGCATTAGAATCAGTTGGAGAGCTTCTAAAAAAGTATGCATTCATGAAAATTTTATTCAGTATATATGAAGTGGGGATCTAGAATCTGTGTATTTTTAAAAGATCCCCATGTGATTGGGAAGCACATCTCAACTTGACACCTTTTGGCTTATATGATCTCTGTGATTTTTTTTGGCAAAAAGTTGTATAAACTCATAATTAAATTAAATTAAATTAATTAATTAAATTAATTTAAATATAATTTACCAAATTATAACTTGCATTTTTAAACATGCATCTTAATTCTATTGTTTTTAAAAAGTACTTTATTATTTTATATTGCGCAGGTACTATTAACTCCTGTGTTTCTAAGCCGATGAGTTTATCTTTAGTCATATCTGTGGTACAGAGACAAAGCCTTGGTGGCTTCTGTAGTGACTGAGGAAAGGCAATCTATGCATGGGTCTTTCAGGGACATCATTTGGTTTTTTTCTGGAGCATTTAATAGGACACTCTCTTATATTAAATTAGACTGTGAGTCCTGAATGTGGCAGGCTCTATGTTCTCCTGTTGACCTCACTCTAATTTACCTAAGTTCTTATTCAGTTCTAAACTAATTTTCTCATCCTTTATTTGAAGAGGGTTGTTAGGGCTTGTATTGTGGCCCCTAAAACTCATATATTGAAGCCCAACCCCCCCAGTACTTCATAATGTGAACTTATTTGGAGATAAAGTCTTAATAAAGACAATCAAGTTATAATGTGCTCATTAGGGTGGACCTTCAGTATGATTGGTGTCCTTGTAAAAAGAGGAAATTTGGAGACTGTCAGTTATCAGGGAGAATGCCATATGAACATGAAGACAGCCATCAATAAGCCAAGGGGAGTGGCCCGAAACAGATCCTTCCCTCCTTGCCCTCAGAAGGAATCAACCCTGCCAGCACTTTGATTTTGGATTTCCGGCCTCCAGGACTAGGAAATAATAGATTTCAGTTATTTAAGCCACCAGTTTGTTCCACTTTGTTACTGTAGCCTACCAAACTAATATAAGAGCATAGAGCAAATATAATTTGGAAAAATTTGTGAAATATCTCTCTTTATATATTTCTAAAAATTCATCTGCTCCCCTTCTTCTCCATGGTTGCTATCTTAATTCAGACCACACCCTCCTCAGTTCACTTAAGTACTATTTCAGGAGTTTCTTAATTGGTTTGGCACATTAGGTGCTCCAAAGGTATTTATGGAATAAATGAATTTGAACTGATCATAATCTACTGTCTGTTTCCATAATTATTTAACTTATGTAATTGTGAATCTTGTGCCCCTTAAGCAGTAACTTGGTTTTAAAGTACTTGCAGTCCTCTAGTATCAATAATGTTTTGAGTAACAAGGAGAAGCATAAACATTAATAAATAAATATATAATATCTTTTAGAGTACCCTTTAAACTGTGAATTTGAGATCACTCAGTTAAACAAATGTGTTCCATTTCTTTCTGACACTCTGCTAAATTGACAGGAAATGAATAAAAAATTTCACTCATTAGGACAAAGGAGATGGTAGATGAGACAGCACTAACACAAGTTTGGAAGCTAGAAAGCAGATGGATGAGTGGTAACCGACTTAGACAGAAGGAAGTTAAAATTTAAGTTGAGAGAGGAAACAAGTCAGGCTGCTTTTTACAATGTACCCTCAAAAGTCTCAAGAAATAGAGGCACCAGATGCTTCTGTAAGTAGGGTTATATGTGGGACTAAACATATGAATAGTGATTAAAAGTTTGTAAAAGAAGCAATTAGATTCCCTGAATCTCTACAGAAATCCATTGCTGATCCCTTTCCCCACCCTGGGAACAGGTTTACTGTTGGCATAATTTGATCCAGGGATATCCTTCACTCAGAACCAGTAGGTGCAGCAGAGAGTTGGGGTAAAGTCAAAGATATTAAAGAGTAAGTTGCTCCACTGAATGTGACATGCTTCTCCCAAATGACTCAGAAACTTAATAGCTAGGTCCACATCTCCACTGGCACAATATTAGAGGAATTTTCTCTGGGAAAATGGTACATCACAAGAGAGAATGTGTGTAAATATATAAAGTCTGAAGTTCCCTAGTGCAGTATCACAGATTAATCACCCTACAGTAAGGTCTGTGTGAAAATAAGATTCCCACATTCAGTGAAGTCCCAAATAGCTTTTGAGTGTTTAATTTCTACATATGTTCAGATAACAGACATCACTAAACATTTAAGTAAATTCCTGACAAGGAAAAGAAAGAATGGATGGACAAACATAAAAAGTGTATAGAAAAGAGGAACTCAGAGAAAACAAACAAAACTACACAATTCTGGGAGAAGAAATAGATTTTAAAATATATAACAAATATCCTCAGAATAATATGAGAAGTTGAGGAGAGTGTACATATATATAAAACAAGAATAGTAGGCTGTAGAACAAAAAAAAATTGAAGTCAAAACAAGAAACACTTAATGAACTAAAAATAGTTCCTGGAAATTAAAAATAGGGTAACACATGAAAAATTGTATAAAAGATTTAGGAGGAAAGCAAGAGAGGTGAGGAAACAGGGCAAAGTATTATGCCCAAGATTGGAGAGACTGACACACAAATATGGAGAATAGTAATTTACCCCAGCAAAGACTCATGAGTGGAAATCAACCTGGGAATCAGTGTGGGGGCAGGAAAACCTGAACTGTAATTGATGAATTGCTGGAGGTTCAGTGCAGACAACTCTGAGAGTTAAAAAACCCCTGGGAAATGTAGTCCTGGGGAAAGGATACCATAATTTTGTGAGATTTACTTCCAGGAGTTTGACCAGGTTCTCACAATAAATATGAGAGAAAAATCCGTTTGGGATTTCAGCAAGGGTCAGGAAAAAGGAACCATTTTGAATTACACCAGAGAATTCTCTTCCTCTTAACAGGCCTTTCCCTCAGGGAAACTAGTTAACCAGAGCTTCACCTGCTGGAAACCTAGTTATCAGAGCCTAACTGATCTGGGACAAGGGTAATACCCAATTCCAGACGACTCTAGCCATCCTTTCTCAATTAAGGGGGCAGGACACTGAAAAAACATTTGTGAGGGTCACAGTCCAGAGGTGTTGGCTCACTAAAAGACTGACACCAAATCATGGGACTATAGAACGCTTCCCCAAACCCCCAGCTTACTTGCACGTGTCTAAAGATCTATTTATAGCAGTTCCTTTAACTTTGTATATTATGACTGGCTATCAAGAAAAAATTACAAAGCATACTGAAAGTCAAAAAAATGCAATTTGTAGAGACAGAGCAAGTATCAGAACAGACATGGCAGGGATGTTGAACTTATCAGACCAATCATTTAAAATAGCTGATTAATATGCTAAGGGCTCTCATGGATAAAATAGACAGCATGCAAGAACAGATGGGTAGTGTAAGCAGAGAGAAACCTTAAGAAAGAACCAAAAGGTAATATTAGAGATAAAAAAAAAATTATAACAGAAATGAAGAATGTCTCTGATGGGCTTATTAGTAGACTGGACATGGCTAAGGAAATAATCTTTGAACTTGAGGATAAATCAACAGAAATCTCCAAAACTAAAAAGCGAAGAGAACAAAGACTGAAGAACAACAACCACAACAAAAACCCAGACTCAGATGGAATATCCAAGGACTCTGGGACAACTGCAAAAGGTGTAACATACGTGTAATGGAAATATCTGAAGGAGAAGAAAGAAAGGAATAGAAGAAATACTGGAAAGCATAACTGAGGATTTCCCCAAATTGATACCAGACACCAAGCCACAGATCCAGGAAGCTCAGAGAACACCCAGCAGAAGAGATGTCAAAAAAAAAAAAAAAAAATACACCTAGATGTATCATTTTCAAATTACAGAAAATCAAAGATGAACTCCTGAAAGAAGCCAAGGAATGGGGGGAACACCCTAACTACAATGGAGCAAAGATAAGAATTTCATCTGACTTATCTTCAGAAACCATGCAAGGAAGAAGAGAATGTAGTAAAACATTTAAAGTATTGGGAAATAATACAGAAGAGAAGTCAGTGTCAGAGTTTAGGGTACCTTGAACAGAGGGACAAGCAGAAGGGCCTGGGTCCTAGTAACTGAGTGGAGTTTTAGGTCTTGACAGATGGCAAGAAGAAAAACCAATATCCATGAGTGGCACTAAGTATATGTTATTTCTGCTCCTTTGGCAAAGCCTGGAGAGTCTCTCAACTGTTTTGTGTTTGTGTGTACAGGGTCTTACAGAAGTGTTCATAGTCCTTAGAGAAACAGACTTTCAGGACTTGATTACAAAAATGGATGGCAGACTATTCCTAGTGTGCTCAAATCTGGACACACCAGTAGGCTACCATTCATCTCTTTTTTAAATGATTTTTACATATGTGGGCATGATGATCCAATTAAAGATTTATCAGAAAAAAATATAGGAACCCAGAAAAATGTTGCACTATGCTAAATAGCTATGTGTTAGTATTGAAGACACCGTATTGCTTGATAATGAACATACTCCCATATTAGCTATTGTCTTAGGACAGGCCTGGCATAGTCGCTGCTGCAAACAATTCTACATTGTTTCCTACAGAGAAGTTGATTCACAACTTCTACTCCACCTGTGTTTGGTTTAAATCCTATCAGGAGAGTTGAAACTCTGCTCTTTGATTCCCCAAAAGTTAATAAATACATCATTTTTGGCAGAAACTCTAGGTCGTCTTGTTTTGATTATAACTTTTTATACATATGAGGGGTTGGCCCAGACAAACTATTTTAGTTGCCTCTCCCCAAGTAGGTCATTCCTTTTGGGAGGTGGGTAGAAGAAGAGAATAAGTAAGTTGTTCTTTATGATTATCCAGTCCTGCTACAGTTGAATCATTTCACATTCATTAAACCTTTCTTGTATCTTCATTTAGAGGAAAATGAGCTCTAGAATTTTATACTTAATACAGTCAGGTCAGTATCACTGTCACTTGTACTTGCTTTGGGGAGTGAAGGTAAGTGAGTGTCTTGGGAGGGCCAGAAGGCCTGGAATCATGATATGTTCCTACATGGTGAAATTATGCTTCACTTGACTAGGAACTATCTGGTCTCTCTAATTTTAATCAAGCTCACTCACGTTAGACAAATGAATCACATGGGAAAATTTTAGGAGATTTTCAGGAAACTCTTTTCTATCCTGCAAGAGATAGCAATCAGTCACTCCTACTTTGCATACTCTGCAACAGGGGTTGAGAAATAGTGTTGAAACTATTGGATAGTGAGAAAAAACATGTAGATTTATATTTTACTGACACAGTTACAGAACAAAGTAAAAAGTTTTACTTTGGTAAAGGTCAACTACACTGAACCTTCCTTGGAGAAATATTTGTTAAATAAATAAGATTAGGCAATTTTTTTCTTTCCTTAATTTTAATTCCAAAGATATGTATGTGAAATTAATTAGTGAAATGTTTATGATTTCTTAAGAAGTAATTTAGACTAATTTTTTTTTTAAGATTTTATTTGTTTATTTGAGAGAGAGAGTTAGTGAAAGAGGGCATGAGCAGGGAGGAGAGGGAGAAGCAAGGTCCTTGAAAGCAGGAAGCCCGACGTGGGGCTCAACCCCAGGATCCCAAGATCATGACCTGATCAGAAGGCAGACACTCTACCGACTGAGCTACCCAGGTGCCCCTAGACTAATTTTTTTTACATATTTTTTCCTAAAATGAACCTTTCCAATAGTTGTTTTTAATATATTAGATTTACCTTGCAATATTTTCCTGCTATATTTATGCACACCTGAGTTAGCATTATCTGTTGTGTGGAGAAAATGAAATTTTAAAACCTATAGAGCTGAATTTTCGATATTAGGCATACTTCCAAAGAAATTTTTCTAAATGTGGTTCAAAATCATTTTGATATGATGGCCCAAAAGACACATGAAAAGATACTCAACATCAGTAATGATCAGGGAAATGCAAATGGCTAAAATTAAAAAGACAAGAAGCAACAAGAATTGACAAGGATATGGAGAAAAGGGAACCCTTGTGCACTGTTTGTGGGAATGTAAACTGGTGCAGTCACTGTGGAAAACAGTATGGAGGGTCCCCCAAGAATTAAAAATAGAAATACCATATGATCCAGTAATTCCACTACCGATATTTACCCAAAGAAAATGAAAACACTAATTCAAAAAGATATATACATTCCTATTTTTACTATCGCAGTATTTGCAATAGCCAAGATATGGAAGCAACTTTAGTATTCATTGATAGACAAATGGATAAGGAAGATGTGGTACACACACACACAAGTGCACACATGTGATGGAATATTATGCAGCCGTAAAAAAGGATGAGAACATGCCATTTGTGACAACATAGATAGACCCAGAGGATATAATGTTAAGTGAAATAAGTCAGAGAGAGAAAGACAAATACCGTATGAATTCATTCATATGTGAAATCTAAAGAAACAAATGTATAAACAAACAAAAAGCAGAATTAGACCTATAAATATATAAAACAAACTGATGGTTGCCAGGGGGGTAGAGAGTGGGGGGTTAGACAAAACAGATGAAGGGGAGTGGAATGTATAGGCTTCCAGTTATGCAATAAGCAAGTCATGGGAATAAAAGGCCCAACATAGGGAATATGGTCAATGATATGGTAATAGTGATGTATGGTGACAGATGGTATCTACACTTGTGGTGAGCATAGCATAAGGTATAGAGATGTTGAATCACTATGTTGTGCACCTGAAACTAATGTAACATTGTGTGTCATCTATACTCAAAACATTTTTTTTAAATCATTCTATTATGAAAATGTTATATTATTTTCTTTGATAGAGTTACACCTTTGAAAAATGTTGATTGCACACTATTTCTGATAGATACACATGCATTTATTATTGCTGAGTTGCAAAATTGAATGAATGAGTTGTGTTGTTTTATTTTTTTAAAAGATTTTATTTTTTTGAGAAAGAGAGTGCACACAAGCGGGAGAGGGGCAAAAGGAGGGGGTAAGCAGACTCCCTGCTGGGCAGGGGATCCCCCCCTTCCATGTGGGGCTTGATTCCAGGACCTGAGATCACAACCTGAGCCGAAGGCAGATGCTTAACCGACTGAGCCACCCAGGCACCCCATCTCCTATTGTTTTAATAATATTTTTTAAACCAGGCAGAATACTGCCAAATCTAGTATTAGTTTCTGTGTATTCTAATTGGGAGAGGCAGAGCTGTGAATATCAAAATGAAAAATGAATAAATATTCCAAAGGATTCTGTTTTGGAATTAATAATATTTCATAAAAATAAATGTATTCCTATGTAAAGTTTTATATTCTTTATTCAGATATCATAGGGTAATCATGAACCTGGAAGGGCTATAGCAGCATCCTTAGTAAATTTTTTTGAATCACAAAAATTATTTTTAAAAAATCATTAAGTGTAGTTTCATTAAAGTCAAAAATCCTTTTGATGATTCTAGATCAACGTTAATTTAAAAGAATGAATGAAGCTCAAGGATGCCTAGCTGCCTCAGTCAGTAGAGCACGTGACTCTAGATCTCAGGGTTGTAGGTTTGAGCCCCACGTTGGATGTAGAGATTACTAAAAAAATAAATCTTAAAAAAAAAGAATGGAGCACATGATATCTGCATTTTAAAGAAAATGCCCATTTTTTTCTTAAGACGATAACATTTTTATTTATTTTATTTATTATTTATTTATTTTTATTTTAAAGATAACAGACTTTCAAACACGTATTTTTCTACATAACTTATTGCGAAGAATGATAACATTTTTAAAACACCTAATATTGTAATGCTAATTTTCTATAAAAATCTTGCATGTTTATATAGAACTGGAGCTCTAGTCCATGTTGCTACTCTTGGTATACATATTTTAGCTCATTTTTTCGAGTCCATTTAATAAAGCAAACAAGCAGAAAGGAACCAAACAAATTTGACATTTCGTGAGTAGCTTTCATGTGGTCAGGCATTTTGTGCACATTATGTCATTTCATGCTCACCACAATTGTTTTATAGATGAGAGAACCAAGGCTCAGGGTTGTTAATTAGATTTCCCAGATCGGCCGAGTCTGGGCTCTACCCAGGTCAGGTCAACTTTAACACTCCTTTCTTTGGACCAAACTGCTTCCCATGGTGATAATAGCTTACTGTTCGAACGGGTCACACATTTGTACATAAAAGTGGTTCCACAGTTTGAAATTTTAATCAGAAAAAAAAAAATATATATATGTATGTAGGATTTCAGGCATCAGTTGTCTGTTCTACTTCCCATTTTTAGTCCGTTTCCTAAAAGAAGATAATGACTTTAAATCCATTAAAGTGCTGATACTATATTTTGTATTTCTGCTTTGTAAGAATATGGCATTTGTTTCTTTCTTTCCTTCAGCTTTCATTCCCAATTTTCCATGATCCAATTTTGGTCTGTGGTACTTCCATTTTTGCATTTGAAGACTGATATCATTTACCTTTTGTCCTGTGATCAAAACTAAGTCTTCTGCCATTGTTTATTAAGTCTAAATGTTGGACGCAATAAACATTTAGAATTTGGTGACTATGTACACACTGTTCACTGAAGACCCAGTGGTCACTTTGACTACATATTTTCTTTTTTGTATTATTTTCTGCCATACCCTAAATTTTATTAAAAAATCCACTGTATATTATAGGTATTTGTTAACATTCATTATTTTTTCATTGCTGTTTATTGCAGATTTGCTATCTGCACTTACTATTCTACCCTAAGTAAATTTATTATTTACATTTTCATGTAAGGTTTACATGTCTCAGTCCACTTAGCTTCAAATTTACCTAGGGCCAATTGACATAATTATTTGTATGCTTCTTAGACCTGCTTCTTAGACCTGAGCATAGCATAGGAATAAAAGTGCTGTAGGGTAACGCTATCACCACTTTTAACCATTCATTCATTGAACAAATATTTATTGAGTGGTTTATTGTCCAAGCATCGATGTACCAACTGAAGATATATTTATGAACATAGCAGTGAAAAAAAATCTCAGTTCTAATGAAGCTGGCCTAGTAGTAGAAGTGACCATCAATATACTAATTAAATAAATGCATAGAATGTCAGCTGGTGATGAATATTAAGGAGCGAACACTGGGGAAGAGGCATATGAAATGTTAGAGAAGATTGACCTTTTAGATTGGATGATTAATTTAAAATTTTGAAAGCTTAACTTAAAATATCATAAAGCTCATTAATTATTAAGACAGGAATACATAAAGCAACACCATGTTACTTATTTCATTAGACTATTTTTATGGTACCTATTACTTCAAACTACTTATATTCTTATAGGTATTACAATTCTTCCTCTTCTTTAGGTCTAACCTCTTGATAAAAGCAACACTCACTATTTCAAACTTATGATGTCCTTAGATCCCTCATTCCAATTTATACTCCCTCCATATACCTAGAGCTCTTCCTTCTAAGAACACCAAATGTCCCCTAGTAGAGAACATTTTGTATTGTTTTCCTTATTTTGTTCAATTATCATTGGTACCTTTGTTTCCTTCATGCTATTCCCTTCTCCACTTGCCTTTGCACTCTCAATCTTTATAGAATTCTTTCTTAATACATAAGCCATTATTTCTCAATTTCTTTTAAAGGATCTTCTCTAAAAAGCATTTTGTGTTAATTAAGGAATCAATGCATCAAGAAGACATAACACTCCTCAATGTGTGCATAACTTGTTGTGAAACCTCAAAGTACATGAACAAAATGGCAGAACTGGAAGGAGGTGTAAAAATCTACAATTGATAGAAATTTCAATATTGCTCTCCAAATTACTAACAGAACATGTAGAAAGAAAATCGGTAGGGTTATAAAACAAAACAAAACTTGAGCTCAGTTTCACCAACTAGATCTAATTGACATATAGAACATTACATTCAACAACTGCAGAATACACATTTTTTGCAAATGTGTATGGAACATTCACAGAGAAAGATCATATGCTGGACAATAGAAGAAATAGCAGAAAAGTTAAAAGAATGAAAACATACAGAGTATGTTCTCTGATCATAATAGAAATTAATTAGAAATCAACAATGAAACTACAGCAGGACAATACCCAAATATTTGAAAATTAGCACATTTCTAAATAAGCCATCAGTAAAATACAAAATAACAGGGACGATTAGAATTATTTTAATTGAATTGTGATGAAAATGCACATATTGAAATTGAGGGGACATAGCTGAAGTAGTGCCTAAAAAGAGATTCATAGCTTTAAATTCTTGAATTAGAAATGAAAGTTTAAAATTAAATAGCAGAGTGGAAATAGAGGCAGCAAGTACAGACTTTAGAAGTGGTTTCTGTAAATGGGAGCAGAGAAATGCCACAGTACCTGATGGTAATGTGTGGTGAAAGAAAACTTTGTTTCTCTCTTTTTTCTTTTTTTTTAGTGGGAAAAAATTTTAGCAAGTCTGTATACTAAAGGAAATGATCCACCAGCGAGAAAAGTGAAGAATTCAAAGAATAAAGTCATAGGATGTACAAGATAGAATATGATCCATTATATAGCAGAAGGTTTCCCTTTGCTAAGTGTGTAAAATGCTCACCCATTTTAACAAGAGGCAAGTATGTAGTTGGATGTGATGGAGAGCGCTATGGAAATTTTCTTATTATTTCTATTTTCTCATAGTAGTTGAGATCATCAGAAAAGAGGGAAGTGAGGGTAGAAGTTTGAGGAACTATATGAAATAGCTCTCTAGAGCATCAGGAAAGTAAATGGCCTGGAGATATGTGGAGTTGCTGAGCAATGTTCATCTCCTATGTGATATTATGGACTCTCAATTTGACGTAAGGCCTGTTTAGCATATATGTGTGTTTGTGTCAACCATCTGTTATTAGTAGTAGAAAGAGAGTTGAATTTAGCAAGGTTGTAGTTTTGCCTGTAGAGTAGGCCTGATTGAGAGAGGCAAGCAAAATGATTGTTTATGCAAGGGTCTGCATATTTGGTGAAACATTTGATACAAGCTGGTAAGCAGGGAAATGAGAATGTGGGTATAGAGGTAACAGAGAATGATAATGTAGACAGACTGAAGTTGCTGAGGATGTCAGACATTCTTTAGAATCACAGTCCTAGATAGTTAGCTGAAAGTTAAGAGGTGGTGAATGGACAGAATGAAGGATGTCATATTGTGGTATGTTTTAAGAGGTTCAGACACTTTCCTTTTCGATATCTTGTCCACTCAGTCTCTCATTAGGTATGCTCAAAAAGATTTGTTCAAAGTTAAGTCTCCACTGAGTCATTTTAATGTATTCAGCATAATAGATTTACCCTCTGGATGGATTTTCTTTGCAGTAGTGAAAGAATTTAATTTTCTGAGCTGAACTGGGCATATGGATTTTTACATAAATGGCCTACTTCTGAAAAAAACCTGTAGTGTTTGCTTTGCTCTTTTAGCTTTCTTGGCACAACTGATTTTTGCTTCTTGGAACTGAAAAAAAAAAAAGAAAAGAAATACATAATAACACCTCTCATTTATTAACCATCACTAAATATGAATTACAGGCTAGAGATCATTTATATATATTTATACATATTATATTTGTTTTTTTTTTAAAAAGATTTTATTTATTTATTTGAGAGAGAGAGAATGAGAGAGAGCACATGAGAGGGGTTAGGGTCAGAGGGAGAAGCAGACTCCCTGCCGAGCAGGGAGCCCGATGCGGGACTTGATCCAGGGACTCCAGGATCATGACCTGAGCCGAAGGCAGTCGCTTAACCAACTGAGCCACCCAGGCGCCCTATACATATTATATTTGTTATGTATTTTTCACAACAACCCTGTAAGGAAGTTATTACTAGCTCCAATTTGTAGATTAATAAAGCAAGACTCTGGTTAGCTATTTGAATACTAGCTCAAAGACCCAATATTCACACTTTATTCTGTCTGTGTCAAGGAAAAATTGCACCAGACATTGCTAAACAGGTGAGGAAGATTTTATTTAGGACTGTTGCAATAAAGGAGAGAGATTGAACTCAACTCCTTGGAAACAAAAGGTTGGAGGATTTTTAAGTTCTGGGATGAACAAGGTGGAAAAGTACTGGAGGGGGGAGATTAGTCCATGTGATTATGCCATCATTTGCTAACTGTCTTTTATGAAGGGTAGGGTCCTGCCTTCCCACAGAGACTGGGAGGTAGGGGCTCTAACTCCTTTGTTGATTACATTTCAGAACGATGGCACTCAGGTTCTTGAGAAAGACATTTCTGGGTTGTAAGACTGGTGAGAATCTGGGAGAAGATTTAATTCTCAAAGGGGCAGAAAAAAAGAATTTTAATTGGACTTTTTCTAAAGTAAATGTTTTAAGAAAAGGGTCTATAGTCAGGAAGAAAACTGACAGGAAATCAAGCAGTCAGGAAATGAAACTGAAGGAAAATTTAAAGCCTTCTTGGTCATCTGACTCCAAAGACTTTAAGTTGTAACTTTTAAAAAAATTTTATTTTATACTATGCTGTTATCTTTCCTCTTAAATGTCAAAGATGTTCATTTTTTACTGATAATTACATGCATTTTTGAACATATGGAATCTTAGAGTAGAAGGCAAACAATCATCAAACACGCAGACAGCAAATTCCCTATGTGACCCTTTCAGACAGCATGAGGAAAGAGCTGAAATAAAATGTTTGCAATTGTAGAGGAGGAAAAATAATTTTCCTCTACATTCTAGGTTCTGTGGGTGGTCTCCCCTCCCCCCTCAGTA
The DNA here is from genome assembly GCF_964656455.1 of Halichoerus grypus. Classification (NCBI taxonomy): domain Eukaryota; kingdom Metazoa; phylum Chordata; class Mammalia; order Carnivora; family Phocidae; genus Halichoerus; species Halichoerus grypus. The sequence continues at coordinate 132,560,195 of NC_135718.1, forward strand.
ATAAAAGAGAGAATAACAAAAGAAAAACAACAGAAATTTAATACGTATACCTCAGGTATACATGGGAGATACCCAGGAAAGTAGTAAAATTCCCCCAAATGGTCCAAGTCATCACCTTAAATACTATCTTCAGCTAATGACAAAAGAAAGATGCTGGAGTGGGGAGACTAGTTCTGAGAGGTTATCAAGAAAAGTACAGTTAGGTTGTTATGCAGATTTAAGTCTGGTGCCTTTTCCACTGATAAAGAGCTGTGGTTTAGAGTCATCCTTCTCTTCTTCGTACAGGAAGAGAGTCACCCTTACAAATTGAGATTTCCCTTATGAATGTAGGCTTAAAGGGTAGATTCTACTTTGGTTTAAGAGCTTCTCTAATGGCTGCTTTTTCTCAAAAATAATCAGATCAAAATAGTCTTTATGCTAAAAAGGCATATTCTGCTACCCTTCACAATTTAAGCTTTTTTAAAAAGAATCTTGTTTTGTCTTAAGCAGATCCATTTTGAGCATTGCAACACTTTAACACATATTCATTTCTATTATTTCATTATGCAATACAAGGTACCATAAATTATTTAGAAGGGTTTTCCAAAGTCTTTTGCTTGTTATTCAACCTAGTGGTTAATAATCTGTCCTCAAAAGCATCTTCCTTTCCAATTCAGAAAATCACAGAATTTCAAACTGTGAATTTTAAACTTGCTAAGACACCCTGGGATCACTAGTATCACTCATTTTTTAATCTGTCCAGAAATATCTTTTTGGTAAATTCTTGACAGATGATCGTCACTGAACTTCAGTTACATGCTTTCAAGATAGCCTAGGCTCTTTATGAATCACTTTAATTATTATTCACTTGACACTTGTCAATGAACTTTGTGAGATTTTAAGACACTATGGTCTCAACTTTGTTAAAAGAGTAAATCAGGGAAGACTCAAGAGGATTAAGATCTGGAGTTAGATTTGGTATTGACGGTGATTCCTGAAGAATCTGGGAGAGGACATAAATATGCAAAAGATATTACTTAAGGGATGTATGACTCTGGGCAAATTGCTGGAACTTAGGCCAACAAGAACTAAGAAACAATACAGGATTTCAGCTTTGAGAAGCAGAGCACAAAATAGGCCTTGGTTCTTGACAAGCAAAGGCAGAAAGTAGACGTGTTATTTAACTGGCCATAAAATTGACCTGCTACACAGTGCCAAAATTACTGGTAAGAAAATTCTAGGAATATGTAACATACAGAATTTCAGACAGGCAATCAGGTTTTTGCCATGATGTATCTGTAAGGAGTAGTATACTCTCAGCTGTAAGAATGGAAATTGAAACTAGGGTTACAATCCCTGAGAGAACATTGGAAAGAGCAGGAAATACAAGCAGTCTTAAAACTGAAATCCAAGATAATGTTTCGGTCTCAGACATAATGTCAGATCCCTTTTGTTTAAACTTGGAAGAAAGAGGAAATTATGCTAGCAGTCCTATGTTTTTGTTTTTGTTTTTTAAGATTTTATTTACTTCATTAAGAGAGGGACAGAGATAGCGAAAGAGAGCACGAGTGGGGAGGAGAGGGAGAAGCAGGCTCTCCGCTGAGCAGGGAGCCCAGTATAGGGCTCAATCCCAGGACCCCGGGATCATGACCTGAACTGAAGGCAGACGCTTAACTGACTGAGCCACCCAGGCACCTGGAGTTTTTATTTTTAAGAATTTTTAAATTTATTTATTAGAGAGAGAGAGACAGCACTAGAGGGAGGAGCAGAAGGAGAGAGAGAGAGAGAATCTCAAGCAGACTCCATGCTGAGCATGGAGCCCGAAGCAGAACTCAATCCCAGGACCTGAGATCATGACCTGAGCCCAAATCAAGGGTCAGTAGCATAACTGAGTCACCCAGGTGCCCCAATATCTTAATGTTTTTATATTTATTAGGGTTTTTGGTTATATACTTCATTTTTAAGTATTTGATTTAAGAACATCCTGAATTACCTTTGTACTTAATAATAAATATTTCAAATTTGAAACCTAATTCTCCAAAGACATCAATTACAGTTCATTACAAATGAACTATTTGGTTTCCTTAATTTAGTCATAAAATCAAACCAATTAATTATAGAGGACATATATTATAGATTCTATGTATTAGAATTACATTCAATTATTTATTTCATTATATATATATGTAGATATATGCAATATATAGATAGACATATATGCAAGCTAAGCTTATAATTTATCAGTTTACCTATTAGACCCAGATGATGTAACTGTGAACAAAATAGGCCCTTGCACTCAACGTGTTTTTGAGTCTACTGCAAAGCCTTTAGAGGAACTTCTGGGAATATATTATTCTCTGGGCAATGATTATATTTGGCAGGAGTTGTTTATAAAACAATACATTTGAGTTGTGTTTAGGAAAGATTTGTTTTCCAGTTGGCTGCAAGATGTTTTACCTTTATATAAATGTTGTATCTACATTGTTTAGCTGCCTATAAATTGGGGTCAAATTTTTTTACATATATTATTTTAAGTTTCAGAATTCAGTTTTACTTGACCCTAAAAAATGTGTTCAGTAGGTAAGTTAGCAAAATATACTCAAAATATAAAAAATAAATCTATCATTTTTTTTAGTGCTACAGATGTATTTTATAAATTGAAAATTGGCTTGAAAGTGACCTTTGATGAGACTAATGTCTTACCATTTTCTGAGTCATAGACTGTATTTAAGAATCTAATGAAAATTACAAATTCTCATAGAGGGGTGGGAAACAATTCATGTATAAAATTTCATCTAAAATATCTGAGTTCTTTTATGGGTCATTTGGAGTTCAGGAAAGAAGATCCTTTTCATAGGTAAAGTGATGTATTTTAGACCCTTAGAATGCCAACAAATAATTTTTAGATATTTCAAATTATAAAAATTGAATTTTATAAGATGATTTTGGCCAATTAATTTTTAGATAAACTGACTTTAGGTGAAATGTTCTGCTTTCACAGTAGCAATAGACACCTACGATGACCCAGTAATACCCTATGTTACCTTCCTTTATTATTTAGACTGTTTATTCCAAAGTTGTCATGGTCGATACTTCTACTTTTTGGTTACAATTAAATTCTGACTATCTTATTTCAGGCTGAATTTTGTCAGCAAGGGAAAAAAAAAGAGATCAATATCATTCTCTGTTGTTAGAAGAATGAATTAAAAATCTTGTTTCTGTGCCAGTTTTATTATGTGTATTAGCAAATACTTATTTTCTATTCCTCATGTGACATTTATGCCATTGTACACTTACCTTGTTTCCTTTTTCCTTACTTAATGCTCCACTCACAGGATCATAGATTCTTGTTGATAGGGCACAATGCATGAATGAGACAAGGAAGATTTATAGGCTTTTAGGATCAGTATTTCAATCAACTATTTATCCACTGACTTGACATATTTACTAAGTGCTTCCTGTGTGCCGGATGCTTCTTTACCTCATCTCATTTAATGCTCACAATATCCCTGTGAAGTAGATATGGTTTCTCCTACTCATCTTTGGAAAACAAATGAAAGTGAACTACTAGAGATGCACTTTGGATGAATGAAGTGTAAAACATGGCCCTTGTCTTAGAGCTGACCGTTTAGTGGGGATCCACTTAAAAAAAAACAGGTGGGTTCACACTATGATGGGCAAACATAGTGGGAACAGCTGTTATGGATTTCAGTCAGAAGAAGAAGGTCTCCTAGAATACATGACAGAGGTCCTGGTCCACGTCAGAAGTCCTGGAGGCTCAACAGTGGAGAATGCACTGGAATAAAGAGTGCCAAGGCTGGGGAAGTAGTTTGGGGAGAGTTTGATACGGGGTCTTGCAAGCCTTGTTAAGAAGTTGGGACTTGATGCTAAGAGTAAAGAAAATCACTGCCGGGTAGACGGTAGCCAAATATCCAATCAGATGGTCGTTTGAAATGGCAGTAAATCTGATAAGAACACAGAATTAGTAAAAAAAAAAAAAAAAAAAAAAAAATATATATATATATATATATATATATATAAAACTCGAAATAGATTGATTTGGAGGCTGTTGCCTTCTCTCCAAGCCTGAAGTGACAACTGTTTGGACTCAGGTTGTGGCAGGGAGGTTGGAAAGAAGTGGACATATTAGAGCAATATTTAGAAGGTGTCATCAACAAGACTTGAAGACTGATTGAATGCAGGGGTATGAGGGATGGAGGAGTTGCGGATTTGGTGCTGGTAAAAATCCACCTCCAGGAAAAGGAAGAATTATCAGCAGGAAGATGAGTTCAATTTGGGGTAAGAAAGCCAAAGGACTATAAAGGGTATTGGTGTCACAGAAGCCTCGGGAGAAAATTTTAGGGAGCCAGTGGTCTACATGTCACGTGTTGCCAGAGGTCAAGTGAAATAAGAAGAGCAAGCTGTCTACATCCACTTTACAAATGTAATCAAACCTTTTGTCCTGACAATCAGATTTGTTTAGTAACTTAAACTCATGCAGTTTGTAAATTTTAGAGTGAAATTAGAGCCCAGAATTTGTGACTCTAAAGTTCACACTTTGCGCACTTATTTTTTTAATATACCATTTTTCTGAGCAGTTTTGGGTTTACAGAAAAATTGGGCAAAATATATAGAGAATTTCCAGCATCCCTTCTCCCCAGTTCCCACTGTTATTAGCATCTGGCATTAGTGTAGTACATTTGTGACAATTGATTAGCAAATATTGATACATTATTATTAATTAAAGTCCATAGTTTACATTAGGGTTCATTCTTTCCTTTATACATTCTATGGGTTTTGACCAATGTATAATGATATCTATCTATCATTACAATATCCTACAGAATACTTTCACTGCTCTAAAAATCCCCTATATTCCACTTATCCATCACTTCTACACCCTCCCCCACTGACAAACCCCTTAGCAACCACTGATGTTTTTACACTTTCTATAGTATTCAGCTTTTTTTAAAAAAAGATTTTATTTATTTGAAAGAGAGAGAGAGAGAAAGAGAGAGAGTGAGTCTGTGCTGGAGGAGGGGCAGAGGGAAAGGGAAAGAGAGCCTTAAGCAGGACTCCGTGCTCACACAGGGCTCCATCTAATGACCCTGAGATCACGACCTGAGTTGAAACTGAGTCAGACGCTTAACAGACTGCACCACCCAGGCACCCCGGTATGCAGCCTTTTAAGTCAGGCCTCTTTCATTTAGCAGTATGCATCTGAGTTTCCTTCATGTCTTTTCATGGCTGGACAGCTCATTTCTCTTTATTGCTGAATAATATTCTATTGTCTAGATATACCTCTTCGTTTTATCCATTGCTGTAAACCTTCAAGTGCAGGTTTTGGGTGGATAAATCATTTGGGTAAATACCAAGGAGCACGATTGCTGGATTATATGGTATGGTTATGTTTCGTTTTATAAGAAACTGGAGACTGTCTTCCAAAGTTGCTGAATTATTTTGCATTCCCACCAGCAATGAATGAGACTTTTTACTGTTCCACATCCTCACTAGTATTTGGTGTTGTCAGTGTTTGGGATTTTAGTCATTCCAATAGTTGTGTGGTGGTATTTCATTGTTGTTTTAGTTTATAATTCTCTAATGATACATGATGTTAATCATATTTTCATGTACTTATCTGTCACCTGTGTATCTTCTTTGGTGAGGTGTCTGTTCAGATCTTTTGCTCATTTTCAAATTGAGGGTTTTTTTTTTCTTATTATCACTTCTTTTATCAGTAACTTTTATCAGTAACTAGATTTTATTTATTTATTTATTTGAGAGAAAGCAGGGGAGGGGCAGAGGGAGAGGGAGAGAGAAAATCTCAAGCAGACACTGAGCTGAGCATGGAGCCCGATGCCGGCCTTGATCCCACAACACCTGAGCTGAAATCAAGAGTCAGATGCTTAACCGACTGCGCCATCCAGGTGCCCTCTCTCCTAAATTGCTTATAGTTGAGTTTTAGTTTTGTTTTTCAAATATCCTTTATGTTTTAATATGTTCAGTTAATTAACATTTAGTGCCATCATTTATATGGTTGGATGTAGGTCTAACTAAATTGTTTTCTGTTTCTCCCTACCAATTCACGTTCCTCTGTTTTCTCTTTTCTACTTTTTTTTTATTATTATGCCTATTGGCTTTTTAGAAATTATCTTTTGAAATTTTTTTAGTGACTACTGTAGGAACTACACTACACAGGCTTAACTCTTCATAGTCTGCTTCATGTTAATATTGCACAATTTACTTATTTTTTAATATTGAACAATATTAAAGTTATAAACTTTGTGCTTATTCTTCTGTTATTTTTATAAACTTCAAATTCCACAAGACAATACTATAAATTTTTCTTTGTAAAGATATACATGTTTTAAAGAAAAAAATTATCTTTGTTCACTCAAATATTACCCATTTCTGATACTCTTCTTTGATAACTGAAGTTCTGACTTTCCCTCTGGTATCATTTCCTTTCAGCATAAAGAAGTTTCTTATAATTTTCTTGTAGTATAATTCTGATGACAACACATTTTCTTAGATTTCATTAATTGAAAAAGTCCTTTATTTCATCTCTTTTAAGGATTTTTCTCTATAAAATTATGGCTTAAATTTTTTTCCCCCTCTTCATTCTGGAGTTTAAGATATTGTTTCCCTGTCCCTTGGTTTCCATGGTTTCTGATGAGAGTCCTTGGTCATACAACTATTTTTCTTTGGATGCTTTCAAAATATTATCTTTACCTTTGGTTTTCAATAATTAGACTACAGAGTTCTTAGGTGTGGTAGTTTTTTTGTTTACGTGGTTTGGGATTTTCTGAGTTCCTTGAACTTGAAAAATTATGCCTTAAAAAAATTGGGAAGTTTCCAGCCACTAGTTCTTCAAATCATTTTCTGTTCTATTTTCTCCTTTGTGTTCTTCCTGGAAATCCAATTACATTATATAAGACATTTTTACATTGTTGCACAAGTCCCTGAACTCTGTTCCTTTTCCATCCCTCTTCTCTGTTTTTCAAATTCGATAAATTCTGTTGATCTATGATCAGGTTCACTGACTCTCCTAGGTCATCTCCATTATACTTCACAGCCCATCCGGTGAATATGTTTCAGATATTTGAGTTTTTGTTTAATTTAAAAAATATTTTCCATTCCTTTACTGAGTTTTTTTCCTATTTATTGTGGGCATATTTCCTTTACCTCAGTGATGATACTTTTATTACCTGCTTTAAGCCCTAGTCTGATTTCAATCATCTAGATCATGTAAAGGCTAATGTTTATTGGACTTAGTTTTGTTTGTTTCCCATGAAATTAACAAATAGGTAACATTTTTCTGGCACTGGATATACTGAATAATTTTGCAATGTATTCTGAATATTATATTATGTTGTGGAGCCTTGGTGTCTGTCTCTTATATTCCTCTGAAGAGTGTTGATATTCTTGTTTCAGCAAGCAGTTAATTTGGTTCACTTGAATGCAAACTCTATCATCCTTCTAGTGGGCAGTGATTCAAATCTCAGTTGAGATTGCTCTTATTCTGTCCCATGCATGTGTGGTTTAGAGGTTAGCCGATGTATAAATTTATACACAGAATTTGTGACTTCTTTCTCTGCTTCTCCCTTTTCTGGGATTTCCCACTCATCCAGAATAATGTTTAACCAAATACCTGGGCACCTAATGGCCCAGCCAAGTTGACACATAAAATTAACTGTCACACTGTATCAGGTTCATCATCATGTTTTGAATGTTTGCCTGGAAGACAAAGCGGACATTGTCCGCTTATCTACTTAAGGAATTCTGAGTTACACTTCATCAACTTTCATGCAATTTAGAATTGCCAACCACTGACAACAGCTTCTTTCTGCACTTCTGTAAACAATCCCTCATATCTACTTGTATTTTTAATTATCCTTTTCTTTCCCTAACAACATTGTCAAATAGAACTTTCTGTGATGATGCAGATGCTCATATCTGCACTGTTCCATATAACTTTGAATTAGCCACAGACGGCTTTGAACACTGGAAATGTGACTAGTGTGATAGGGAAATGGAATTAACTTTAGTTAATTTAAATTTAGACAGCCACGTGTGGCTAATGACTACTATATGGACAGTGTATCCTCGAACATGATTTTGTTTCCTTTTTCAAAATGTATTGGCTAACTGACATATTTCTCTGATAATTTGCTTTGATCTACTTAGTTAATTAAATAATAATTTATGGGGTCATACGATATGTAATGTTAAGCATGCTTTTTATTCCTTTTCTCAGTCTCAGAAACTTTTTTTTAAACTGTTTTGGTTTTTTTTTGTTTTTTTTTTAGTATCTGAAAGTTACTGATCTTTTCCAACACACACCCATAGAGTCAAAAATCCTTTTACTTTTACTATTATACAAAAAAATTTAAAATGGTATGTTCTCTACATGCATGGTCACTGTAGTCATTCCCTTTTTGCCAATCTTCCTAAACATGTTAAAATTGTTATAAATTCATATTATTTTCCATGGAAACTGTTATTACAAACTATTAGTTGTGCTGTATTTCTGAAGCCTCTGCCCCTCAATTGTTTTCTAAGAAGATTACTTTTAAGCTTGTCAAGAAACTTTCCTCCTAATCGCTGCTAATTTTGTAAGTGCTGGGAATTAGCATTGATTGAACTAGGTATTGTTATTCTCCTTTATAGAAATAATAAGAATCTTTAAAAATAAGTCCTTACAATTCATTATTTTTTATGTTGAATTTTAAACTGTGGATGTGACCATTTAACACACCAATTGAAGATTTTTACTTTATATGTTACAAATTTTTCAATTTATTTCATGATCTTTTGATATTTATCATTTCAGGACCACCAAACAATTTTGAGAGCATGGGCTGTAAAAGATTTTGCTCCAAATTGCCCTTTGTATGTCCAGATATTAAAGCCTGAAAATAAATTCCATATCAAATTTGCTGGTAAGTTTAGTCTCAACTGAGATACTTCGAATTTCCTCAAACTGTGATAGTAAAAGTTATGTCTCTGAAATTAGTGGCAACTTAATATATTCATGATTGCATAGAATAGAAGGATTTCTTTTTTATCATCGACTTGTTATGAGAGAATTTATTCACTTTAAAAAGTGGCAAGGTAATGTTTGGGGAGTGAATTTGTACTTTTTTATATAATTTGGTGATTTAAGCAACTGAATTTACTGGATACTTTGGTAAGACTATAAATAGATTAGCACTTGTAGTTTTATGCATAATATAAACACAGGTTTTGAATGCTGCAGCTATCAATTTACACTTACGTTTACACATAGATAGTGCTTTGTTATGGATTACTTAATATATATGTAAGCTTACATATGCATTAGAGTAATATTAAAATATATTCAAATGTATTAAAATAGATTTATTTGGAGATCAGATAGATTTTGAAAACATTTCAAGAAAAACATACAAGTGAGTTTTTCATAGAGACACCACTTTTAAAGTAATTTCATATGAGATTATACTTTAAACTGGAAAATGAACAGTAAGATGATAGTTTATTTTTTTCTTAAATGTTTCTGTAGGAACTAATTTTGATCCAGGCAGTAATTTATGTACATTTTTTTAAAAAAAATAACATCCTTGTTTTTTTTAACATTTCACCTTAATAATTTAAAGCTGCAAACATCATTAAAATGTAAATCATTTTAACAAAGTGGTAGCAAAATGTACTTTCTTCATCTGTGTTTACAAATCTTAAAATGCTTACCTATTTGTATATGATATTTAATTGAAAAATTATAAACACTAAGAAATTTCTAAATAATATCAAGAAAACCACGAAATTATTGCAATTCAGTTTGCTGTTTTTTATCTTTTACTCTTGCTTCTAATGGCATCAGTTTTCTCTAAAAATGTATAGCAAACTAATTAATGACTCTTAACCGTGGCTGCATTTTAGTATCTGTTTGGAAGTTTGTTTTAAGTACTGCTACTGATTTAAATGGTTTGTGATGATGGTGTTATGTTTTTTTTTTTTTTTTTAACCTGTTCCTTAAACTGAAAATTAAAAATAAGAGCACCTCCTTTGTAAATGGCTTTGTGAAATTTAATGGAAAATACATGTAAATTCTCCGTCTGCTACCTGTTACATATGTAATTAGCATTCAAGAAATGCCAGTTGTTTATCTAAAAGACCTTTGCAACTAAGCTGCCTTGTTTTTATTATTATTTAGTAAAAGGAATATTTTTGTAAAATTTTTATCGTACCTGATAATGACTTATTATGATATAATTTTTAGGAAGGCAGTAATGATATAAGTCCTAAAGATGTGAATTTAAATTTGAGTACCACCACTTAAGATTTAGATAGCCAAATTAGTATTCTGAGCCCTATTTTTCTCTTCTGTTACTTTATATATCATACGTATGATGTCTCTCTTTCATTGGTTAAGATTAGCAGTAAGGGTTAAATAATATCTGAAACATATTAGGTGCTCAATAAATGGATATCATATGTGGATCCTAAAACAATATGTAGTTTGGGAAAACAATTTATAATTTTGAATGTGTTATAACTAAAATTCAGAATAGACTTTAGTTCTTTCCTCTTCTTAACAGGCCCTAAATAGGTTTACAACAGATAGATCAAACTCACTGAAATAGTCCACCTTTACAAATAAAAAATTACAAAGACTATTTGCATTGATTCTCTTTCATATTCTTATCTCGCCATTATTTTGATAAGCCCATTGAAATGAATGGGATAGTTAAAAGTTCTATCCTGATAGTTTATCACAATATTTCTTATTTATGGCACCTGCTGAAATTCCTTTTAATGATGTCTGTATTCTTTTAGGCTGAGATTACAACATCTCAGAGGAACTCTTCTTTTATATTATAAAAAGATAAAAGCATCCTAGTTTCATTAAAATGTCATAAAACAGTTTGGGGTGATGTATGAGACTCTTAAACCAATATAATAAATTTCACATCTCAGCATGAGGTTAAAAGATTACAGACTTTACCTTTCAAAAGACAGTGTACCAAGCTGACACTTAGTTTGTATGGTAGACTGTTAAAATAATGGTCTTCAGTGAACCATGTTCCCTGTGTCTGTCCAGTGTTGATGGGATCTTGCGGCTTATTCCATGAAGAGGTGAAATGTAGTTCTCTACCACTTGAATACAGGCTGGTCTTGTGACTGTGACCAGAATGTGACAGAAGCTACATTGTATGACTTCAGAGGCTAAGTCTTAAAAGTTTGTGCTCCTGCTTTCCCTTCACTGGAAAACTACCCAGAGAACTGCATGTAAAGCTTCCGAATTTAACCTCCCTAAGGATTAAAAATCGCATGGAAAGTGACGCTAATCCATCCCAGGCCCTCCACCTCTCTAGCTCCTGACTTACCCACAGTCAACCCAAAGAGTCATACTGACGTGCAGAATTTTGAGAAATTAAATATTGGTTGCTTAAAGTTATTGAATTTTGTAGTTATTTGTTATTTGGCAATAGATAACTAATATCATTTGTAATAAAATAATAATTGCTTTAATCTTAAACCAATATTCATTTGATAATATTCATTATATTTTTGTCTTCTCATTTTCATGAGTGTTAAATAGCACAATTCCAATTATACAGGATATAAAATGAGATAATTTTATTTCTGTTTATTTAAATAGCCTCTTCAATACACCCTAAATTGTGGAACTACTACCATGACTATAATTTATGTATTTTTTAAAACTAAATCCATGTTTTTAAAAGATGAAAAGAAGAAACTTTCAAAATTTGTTATGAATATATAAAATATTAAAAAGTAAAAACAATATAGCGACCTAGCAACTATTACTTTATGCACATCTACCAGTCATATCATATATGGATCCTTTTCTTCTGAACAAAATCACTACATTCATTAAACTATTGAATTGTTACAATATCATTTGAATGAATTATTATATTATTATAATTAAAATAATCTACACTTTGATGAGAGTTATAAGAGAAAAGACTATATGGGAATGATTTCAGCAGCAGAAAAGATATGTTCTTACTCATTTCATCATGAGAGGGAAGTAAAAATAGTAAGTCTGGAGATAGAAAATGTCTTTGGTAGAATAATAGCTATAATACAGAATTTCTGAATATAAACCACTACAAATTTTAATGTGATTCAATAACATAAAAATATACTTCATAGATAACTTGATTATTTTAATTACCACAAATTTCCTAAGAAGAAAATAAACTCAAAATGGCTCATAGAAAAATTTGCTTTCAGCAATTTTCCTTTTTATGATAAATTAAAGTCGAAGTAAAGAGATCGATACTGCAAATCCTGGAATGAGACCATCCTCAGTCAAATTTCCATTCTACTATATAGTAACTACATGACCTCAGGCTTCTTAATTTCTCTCAGCTTGAGTTCTTTGAAATATAAAGTGTGATTAATAAGAGAAACTATCTCATAGGTTTATTATAATTTAAAAAATACTCAAAAGAACATCAGTCACTCGTAATTGGTACCTATCAAATTGATGATTATCATGAATCTTGAGTACCTATTTTTCATCCTCCTCACAATTCTATATTATCTTTATTCCCAGGAAAAGTGACTGGGGATTGCTCATGATGTTTTACAGCCTATTATAGGCATTCAAAAAGAACATAGTTCTCAGCTTGTACATATTTTCCGAAGAGTAGAAAAAGATCTCTTCCCAACTCATTTTATGAGGCTGACCTAGCCATGATACAAAACTTATTGAGGATAGCATGAGAAATGATTAGAGACCAATTTAATTGATTAACATAGTTGAAAAATTATATAAAATATATTAGCAAAACTATCAAAGTAATGTATTTAAAAAATAATATATCATCACCAAGTTGAAATTATTCCAGAAATAGATCATCATGTCAAAGGAGAAAATAGTATTTCAATGGATACAAAAGAAACTTTTGAGAGAGAATTCAGTATCCATTTACAATTTGAAAAAAAGAAAAAGAAAGAAAGAAAAAGTGTTAGACAGTTACGAGGAAAACATTCCTTAGCCTAAGGAAAATTATCTACACAATAACCTAGAAGAAAAAATAATGACCACATATTGAAAGTCTGCCTTTAAGATTAGGCACAAACAGGGATGCTTACCAAACCACTTTTACTCAGCATTTTCCTGGAAATCCTAAGGAGTGCAGTGAGACTACAAAAATAAATAAAAGGAGTAAGCACTGGAAAGGGAGATATAAAATTGCCATATTATTTAAATAAGATTTTCTACCTATTCCTTACATACTTTTTCCTTAGGGGACCTCATTCATTTCTATGATTTCCAAAATTACATCTCTCCCTCAGTATTCACTATGAGCTTCAGTGTTGTATCTCTAACTGTGTAGTCAATATCTATTAGGTTTCTAACAGCTGTCTCAAAATTAAGATATCTAGAAATATTTACTGATTTTCCCTGACTTAAAATCTGTTTCTGTCCCATTCTTCTCAACACCATCTACTTAGAACTCAAGCCAAAATCCATGAATCATTCTTCAATCGTTTGCTTTCAATCCATCAAGTCCTACAGTTTAGACTCCCTGAGTATCCCAGGCTTACCCACTGACACAACCCTAGTTCATGCCATGATCATGGCTTTGTCAAAACACTCCCCTTTCCTTCTTTCCTGGGTATCCATGAGTTCTGCCTGTAGGCTTACTTCTAGTCTTCATGTTCCCCAGCACATTTGCAGTAGTGATTACCATTTGTGTGGTATAATAGGCTGCTACATCTTTGTGCCTCCAATGTCAGCCTGAACTCACTAGTTTCCTCTTTCCAGTATATTGATGCCAGCATTCTTTTACCACATCATTATTTTTAAAAGATTCTTTCTGGTGGGTTATTTTTTTGTCAACCTCTGTAGAACAAAAGTCAAATGGTACTATAGCTTTGGTTGTGTTAAATCTCTTTTCCAGTGAGAAATATTTTTTATCAATACACTTCTTTTTTAAGAAGTGGCAGTTGGTACTGAAACATAGGAAGAAGTAATGGCAGTGTTCCATAGCTATGACTAATACAAAAATGTGGTTTTGTAACATCTTATATTCTCTGGCAGCCTCTTGTGGGACTAGCAATTCTAGTAAAGTCTCTCCAAGGTCATATATCTGATCAGAAATCACCTAGGAAAAAGGTTTCTACATTGTTGAGCCCTTCACAAATATTCTCCTCTTAGTGGAAAAAGCATGGTGAAAAAAAGCAAAACATTATAATATTTCAGCTTTCAGACATGTTTCTATAGACCAAATTTTAATCAGAATAAAACCAAACCCTTATCTCTTTCTTCACTCATTAAAAAAGAAACAAACCCAAAATAAAAGAAACATAAGGAAAAAATGTACTTTATTAGGAAAAGAACTCTTTTATTGAAAAGCCTTGAATGAACTTAAAGAATAAACTGAGCTCTCCAATTAGTTGAATCTAAAAGAAGTTTGCTATTTGTCTCCTCGTCAGATGAAAATACCCAGAAAATCAGTGGGAGATGAATCCCTGTTGTATGAATAAATCAATTGCTAAATTTAGGTTGCCACTTTATCTTCACCTCCCAGATAAAGGGTTGTATCATCTACGAGTGAATATTCAGTTGCCTTTCATTTGTCAATTAATTTTCTTTCAACATACTGGGTCCTTGAAAATTTTCTACCTCATTTTAACAGATGTAAGAAGACATAAAAATCATATTGGTAAATTTTCACCCACAGGTGGCAGAGAAGAATGTTAAAAATCATTTTATAAATAAATTTGTATGAGTAGAAAATGTAAAAGTCAGAATAAAGAATGTAAAAATCGATTTATAAATTGTGAATTTTCTATGAATTTTATTTTCCATGCTTTGGCTATGATATTTCATAAGTAACAGAATTTGAATTAAAGTTCATGAATGAAAGGAAGAATCATACCTCAATAGTAAAGTGTTGACTGAATGAAATTCTCTCTACTTCACAACTAAAACATGCCTAGAAGAATGATTCATTATACTAGAACAGTAGGAGTTCTGGGAATTTAAAAAAAAAAATTTTAAAGATTTCAATTGCAATACAAATTAAAAGTATAGATGAAAGTATTTTTAACAATATCATTGACAATATTGTATAAACGTATTTCTTATAGTAGGTAGTCGTGACTACCATTATAAAAACAATATTGTTTAAAATAAACACACGTGCATGTGTGCATATGCATGCACACACACAAATCTTGGAGAAATGATTTGACTAAGAAATGAAGGTCTTGTCTCAGTTTCTCACTATTACTTTTTTTGCTGAAACACAAGACATCCCAATGCTTCACTTTTTCCTACCCAGAAAAGACAGTGGAAAATATTTCCAAGTAATATAAATATTGGAAATTATGTTAGCTGTTTCTAAATAACATATGTATGTGCAATGCTTGACTTTCACCAAATGGTAAGGTGTGAGTTTTTCATGCTGAATAATTTCTTCCTTTCCCATATAACACCCACATAGATATCAGTTTAAATTTCATTCTTACAACCTACTTAAGAACATAATGCTTTGAATTCCTACATTTTCAAAAGATGAAAACCCCAACTTTGAAAATTCTCTGTTTTCAGATGAAAATATTCTCTTTGATGTTTGTGTTATTGCAGAGATCATCAGAAGCCACTTAACCTAAGGCCATGTTGAAGACCAGCACAATTTAGAGAGTCTTTAAATTTTTTCTTTCTTCACTATTTTTACTTTACAAAAAATCAAACACCCAGCTTAAAAATTATACAATGAAAACTTGTATTCCCTCCATTTACATTGAACAGTTAACAGTTCCCCACATTTGCTTAATCTTCTCTCCATACACACACACACACACACACACACTGTTAACTTCAGCATGCTTTTCCAAAGAATGACATTCTACTATATACCCAGCATAATATTTTCACTCCTAAGAAGGTCAAATATTTTCATGGGTCTGGTTTGTATTTAAATGTTGGCAATTGTCCCCAAAATGTCTTTTATAATTGTATTTTTATAATTCAGTATTAAATCAATATTTTGGGGGCACTTGGGTTGCTCAGTCCGTTAAGTGTCTGCCTTCTGCTCAGGTCCTGACCTCAGGGTCCTGGGATGGATCCCCCAGTCAGGCTCCCTGCTCAATGGGGAGTCTGCTTTTCCCATTCCCTCTGCCCCTCCCCTTGCTTTGCTCTTTGATCTCACTCTCAGATAAATAAATAAATCTTTAAAAAAATTAAAAATTTAAAATATCAATATTTCATTTTTAATTGCATTTGCTTTTTCATTTTTTATCGAAATAATTTAGATAGAAGATTAGTATAGACAGGACTGAGCATTCCCGTATACCCTTCACATCACACAGCTTCCCGGGATGTTAATTTCTTATATAACTATATCCGTTTAATCAAAACTAAAAAATTAACATTGGTGTGAATTGTTTTTTAAGTGAAATATTTTCTTGTCTTTCATTCCTCCTAACAAAAAAAAATCAGTAACTTATTTGCTTTACTTTTTTTGTAGCTTTTAAAATTTTAATATGTGGGTCTATTAAATAGCCAAACCAGCTTTCTTGTTTGTTCTTTTTGACACTTGATTAAA
The DNA here is from genome assembly GCF_964656455.1 of Halichoerus grypus. Lineage (NCBI taxonomy): Eukaryota > Metazoa > Chordata > Mammalia > Carnivora > Phocidae > Halichoerus > Halichoerus grypus. The sequence continues at coordinate 132,576,751 of NC_135718.1, forward strand.
TCGCCATTGAACATTAGGTATTTCAAGCCATTTTCTTGTGGACCACTTAAAATTGAATTAACTCAAAGCATCTTTATGTTTTTCCCCATTAATTTTCTTATAGTCTTGTATTTCTCCAAGACTCAATTTCATGGTTCTGAAAGCCAGAGTAGCATATTTCTTCTTCTGTCTTTGGAAAGTGCCAGGCATATTCTATTATATCCTAGATCTATGGTTTTCAGTCTCTAAGGTAGTTTCTTGATAACAATGATTTATAAAGAACAGGTTTATCTTCTTTCACTCTCATTTACTTATTCAAAACATTTTTATTGAGTCCTACTGTGAACAATTTGTTAGTCTAGGTACTAGTGGTATAATGATAAATCAGATGGACTAGCTGTTTGTTCCAATGGCAGATTTTCTCATTTTCTTTAAATCACCCTTTTTTTAACCAGTGAGCCAGTGTACTTTTACGTTCTGCCCAAGAATACCACTCTAATAGAGCCTGTTCTTCCCAGGTAGAGCTTCAGCTGTGACCTTATGATCCTCCTCCCCTGCCCTTGCCACCCTCCATATATATCAAAACTCATGATTCCAATTATGTGCTAGTTTCATCAGATTTTGATTGATGAATTTAGTCAATCTGATAGACCTACTTAGGTAAAGTTTTCATGATTTAATATAATATATTTGTCCCTGGAGTAATTACTTTTGTATTGAAAAGTCTCTTAAAATATGATTTTTAACCCTAGAAGAATGAGATCCTAATACGAGGATATTATAATATCCTAATGCTATAATATTATCATGGGATGTTTGTCTAACATTGCCTCAAAACAGACTGCATGAGAACATACTGTGCACACACAAATATGTGAGAGAGACTGTGAATTAGGCTTTACTAATGAATTGGAATGTTGCTGGAGAAGTAGTGAGTGACTGATGACAGTTATAGGTAAAGGGATCACATTTTAACTAGATAATAAAGTAACTCCAGGGGATACGTGGAGTACAGTGGAGAGAACACAAAGAGCTTCACAGGAGTAATTATTTAGCAAGCTATTAGGATGTTCAGGTGAGAGAGACTGAGGGATTGAACCAGAGTGGTGATGATGGATGTGGACAGTGAGAACAGATTCATCAATCATTTCAGATATATTCTGTAGACCTAATAATCAATTGACTGTGGGAACCAAAGAAAGTGAGAAATCATTTTATTTTTGCCACCTTAATCTCTTTTTTGTATATCCTCCCATTTAACATAATTTGTATTATAGCAGTTTACTAATTGATTTGTAGTTGCTTAGATGTTCATTTAATTCTAGAATAGAAACTTCTTTTTTTTTCCCCAAAGGTTTTGTTTTTGAGTAATCTCTACACCCAACATGGGGCTTGAACTTACAGCCTCAAGATCAAGAGTCACATGCTCCACTGACTGAGCCAGCCAGGTGCCCCTAGGATATGAGTTTCTTAAATGCTTTATATCTTGGGTGACAAGCACAGTGCTCGACTCATAGTATTTTATTACTACAAGTATACAGGCTATAGTATAAAATTTAAAAACTTAAAAGATCCAGTAACAGTGTTCAAAAGTAATACTATAACTCAGTAAAATAAAAATATACAACAATCTATGAAATAGTGAAAAGGGAAAAAAAATCTACAGTTTTTCTGCCAGTGTAGGGAAAACCCAGTTCTATCCTACTGTGTTTCTCCCTTGTCTGTCTCCTTCACTAGTCACATAGTCACTAACATCTATTTACACAATTACATGAAGGTTTCATGAGGAAATAATATGAACTACACACAACATTTAAGTAAAAGGGCATTTATTGCAGTTTTACTTATTATAAGAATAAATGTAGAAAGAAGGAAAATGTCTAGCCATATAAGAATAGATATATGAGATACATAGATGTGGTGTGTGTATGTATTATCCAACCAAAGTCCTTATTAGAAATTATATTAAAATGAAGGTCAATACAAATGGAATAAGTAAGATATGGAATTCCTTAAAGTAGGGTAACAATTTTATTAATATAATACATGTATAATGAATTATATTTCATTTTTTTATAGAAGCATAATACTAGCTGGAAGGTGATTTTGCTGATAATGGTTGTTTTTAAATGTATTTATAGATTGTACATTTTTACATTTTTTCCCCTCAAGGTCCAAATTATCAAGTGTAATTAATGCCATGAAAACATTTGTGAATGGTGATATCTAAGCAGGGAACGTGTTATTCACTTAATTATGACTAGGGGTTATGTTTGTATAGACTATAATAATTTGCTTATATGAACTGAAATCATTAGATTGGTAAAAGATAATTTGTATGGGTTTATGAAATTGTACAGTTAGCGTATTGTTATATTTTATAACCCATGACAAATGCCATTTAATATCCTAATATAACAATAACTTTCATTGGTGCCAAGTTCTCATTTAAGCTATCGGCTATTCTGTATTCCTATATTCATAAACTAAAACTCATGATCAGTCAGTAGCTACTTGAATGTTAACTTCCTTCTTGAATGTTAACTCAGCTTCCAATGAAGAATGAAAAATAAGGCAAATTTAAAAAGTGATAGCTATTTTTAAAAATCACCAAGGTGAATGCAATGAGCTGAGCTAAGTTATTTCCAACAAATTTTGGAAGTGTATGTGTTTGAAAATAAGGAAAAGAAATCTGTAATATGTTGAAATTGTAAATGAGTAATTTTGATGCAATCAATTCCTCCTTGGATTGTGTGTATTCAACATTCTTTGTTTTTCAGCTTACTATGACTCAGTTTTGTCCAGGACTAAAATAAATAAATAAGTAAATACCCAATATCATAAAAGAGGATTTCTTGAACTTGTGTGATAAGCTTTAGATGATTACGTAGTGTAATTTCTAGGTTAAATAGTATGTGTACTTTTCTGATTTTAATACACAATGCCAATTTGCTCTTCAGAAATGTATAATTTACTTTTGCAAAAGTGAGCACTATTCCTTTAACTCTTGCCCCTTGGGCAAATGAAAAATAATATTAAGAACTTATTATTATTATTATAGTCATACTACTAGTGGCAGTCAACATTTATATAGTCCTTATTTTGTGCAAGGACTACTCTTTTTTTTTTTTAGAGAGAGACGGAAAGAATCTTAAGCAGGCTCCAGGCCCAGTATCACGACCCTGAGATCACGACCTGAGCCAAAATCAAGAGTTGGACACTTAACTGACTGAGCCCCTCAGGTGCCTTGGACTACTGTTCTAAAGCACTTTTTGTAGATTAACTCAATTAATTTTTGTTACAACCTTATAAAGTAATGTATTAGTTATCTATTGCTGTGTAACAACCCCAAAGCTTTGTGGTGTAAACCACAAATATTTATTATCGCACAGTTTCTGTGCGTCAGGAATTTGAGAGAGTAACAATCAGGATATTTATGATGTTGCAGTGAAGATGTCAGTTGGGACTACAGTTACCCGAGGGCTTGACTTGGGTTGGAAGATCTGCTTCCGTTGTGGTTCACTCTTTACTCACATGGTTGGCAAGGTAATGCTGACTGTTCCAGAGGCCTCAGTTCTTTACCTCTTGAACTTTTCCTTAGGGCTACTTGAGTGTCCTTATGATGTGTCAGCTGGCTTCCCCCAGAAAACATTGACCTAAAAGAGAGCAAGGCAGAAACCACAATGTCTTTTGTGACATAGCCCTGGCTGTCCCTCTCTGTAACTTTCATAATATCCTATTGGTTACACAGATCAGCCCTATTCTGTGAATACCAGGATATGAGAACCATTAGTTCTTCAGGAGGCTTGCTACCATAGAGAGATTTTATTAGTATGGTTGACTCTTGACCAACATGCATTTGAACTGCAGGAGTTCACTTACATGTGCATTTTTCCCCAATAAATATAGTACAGTACTGTAATTGTATTTTCCTTATCATTTTCTTAATAACATTTTCTTTTCTCTAGCTTACTTTGTTGTAAGAATACAGTATATAATACAGATAATATACAATATACGTGTTAATCCACTGTTTGTGCTATTGGCAAGGCTTCCAGTGATTGGTAGTTAAGTTTTAGGGCAGTCTAATGTTCTTTGTGCATTTGCCATCTGTACATACGGTTGGCTCCCCTAACCCCTGTGTTGTTCAAGGTATTCTCATTTTGCAGATGAGGAAACGGAGACACAAAGATATTAAGTGAAATGTTGATGATGCCATACTAAGTGGTGGAACCAGGCCTTTAATCCATGTTCTCTGTCTCCAAAATGTGTGCTGTTAAAAGATACGTGCTATTGTCGCTAATAGTTCATTTTAATTTTCAGTTTTTGATTACTAACAGAGTTGTACATTTTCATGTATCTATTGCCCATTTAACTTGTGTGTTCCTTCATATATAAAATACATCCTTGCACTCTTATTTTCTACAGAGATGACTATTTTTCTCTTAGTGAATTATAGAGGTTTTTCATATTCTAAAATTATGAACATTTTGACATTTTAAAAATTGCATTTTTTTTCAGTTTGCAAGTTGTCTTTGGATTGCATTTATGGCGCTTTTAACTAACGAAAGTTTTATCTCTTTTTCTTGTACTTTTATGCTTTTTGCCTCTAGATTGTCCATGGATTCATCTTTTAATGCTTCAAATCAGTTTACTTTTCCGAAAGTTACTTTCTTTAAGACAGAATTTGTAAGGGAATTATCCCTTAAGGTCAAAAAGAGTGTGTGAATAGTGAATGACTGAAATGCCCAACTTACTTTATTTCTTGGAATCTATTGATATGAATATTATGTTGAAGAATTGTGGGGGCTGTTTGGTGGAAAGTTGGTGATATTGAGGAAGAACATCCAAGTAGGCAAGGACTCAGTTAGACATAACATTTGGCTCAATTACCCATTAAGTCAAACTCCCTTTGCATTGAGGAATTCCTTTTAAGTTACATATGTCTCCTGGTAAAACTGAAATTTCAGTCTTCTTTAGTACTTTACTTTTACTTCGTTCAGATTGTTAGATGAGCATCTAGTTGACAATAGCATCTATCTATCATCTATCATCTATTATCTATCTATCTGTCATCTATCTATATCTATCTATCATCTATCTATCTATCATCTATCTATCATCTATCATCTATCTATATCTATCATCTATCTATCTATCTATCATCATCTATCATCATCATCATCTATCATCATCTATCTATCATCTATCATGTGTCATTGGTAAGAACATTTTGAAAGGAAAGGGAAAGATTTGGTTATTATGGGAGACTGTCAAAAGGCAAGCAGTTGCTAATAAGTGTATACTAAATGTGTAATGTAAGTGATGAGGTGAGAGTTTCCTTTGCAATTTTGTCCAGAATAATGACACTACCAAAAAACAGCTGTCACAGATTACACATGACAACTATAAATATGGCTATGGGCTATCATTCGTCTGGGAGGATCAGGTAAATTGTAGCATCTCGCCTGATTGGTAAGGGAAAGGTGTGCACTCATATAAGCTCATATTTCCACTTATTCTTTATTTTTATAAAACAAAAATATTTACTTGGTATGAGACCCTATAGTTTACTGTATGCTGCCCTGTGTTATTTCAATCTGAAGTTTATATTTCTATAAGACAGATGTAAATAATTATATGTATTTGTCTAATATGATGCTAAGTACAGTTGCCTAAAGACCACATGCTTAAAGACATGGGATTCAGACTCATATCTTGTGACTCCAAATCTAATGATCATTTAAATCAAGCACAGGACAACATTTGCAACATTTTCCTATTTATCATGCATTTTTACAGGTGCTAAGATATTGTATTTTAAACTTCATAGAATGCTTGATTCAGAAGATCCATTTTCCAGTTTAATTGACAAGAATTCCCTGAGATTTAGAGTGAAAGAAATATGTAATGGAGTATATACCTGGACCTTGACATCATCCTAAATACTTCCAGTCTTATTTATACTCTTCAAACCTCACAATATCCAAACTCAATCTTCCTTGTTTCTATTTTTCTTATCAACCCTCCATTACCACCTAAACATGCTCCTTCTGCCTCATGAAGACTTTTAATGCAGTACTATTCAAAGTGTTGTTCAAAGACCAGTTTCAGTCTACAGACCTTTGCTAGGCTACAAGATAAGTATAGCAATTGAGAGTAAGCATTTAGCAACTTTGATAGCAATTTAACATCACCGTGACATCCAAGTGCATAATCAGTGTGTTGTCTCTTTAGAAAGTGAGTAGACTCATATCAAAATCATAGGTGAGTCATGCATGGTGTAAATTCTATACCAGTCATGCACAATAGAACAACGTATGTGTCTGCAATGGGTTGGAAATTAAGAAAAAGAAAAAAAATATCGATTCTTCATCACAAACAGCTGATGAGCATTGCTCTAAAGCATCATCAGTGTGGCTTCTCCCTGGGCCTTACCTTCTTTTCTTCTCCTGCCCTCTTTAAACAACCTGAACTCTATGGGCTGTAATTTCAACCAAACTCATATTACTATACTAATTTCCTTTGTTTTTAATTTTTTACGGCTCCAGATTGGAAAGAAACATACACACAAACAAAATCCTACATAGATAGATGATCCTCTTTTTCTGCTCCTTGGCTGAGCACTGCTGGAAAAAAAAAAATCACCTAGTGGGTCAGATTCATATCACCACAAACTCACTTGGGCAGCTTAGAGGCCCTTAACAATGTGGAATATTTTCTTATCAAAATACTCTCCACTCTTGCAGTTACAATTTCAAACTTTATCTCATTTTTCCTAATTCTCTGAAGCCAATAAATGAAAATTTCCTCAAATTTTTGACTACCATATTTTCCAAATGTTGCTTCGTTTTCACTTACCACTTCCTGCTTTCCTTCTCTTATAATACAATTTCCTTCTCATCTCTATGCTGGATCCCAATGCCTCATGCTCTGTCAGCAACTTTGTAATATTTTCTCTCCTTAATCTTTAGACCTTTTTTTTGTTGTTAATTTCCATAAAAATTTCAATATCCTTCTACCTCTCTGATTTTATTTTTAAGAAAATTACTTCTGTCCACTTTCTTCACCATTCAAATAATTTAATCTTAATTATCCTTAAAATCTTAGTTTAAACATCACCTCCTTGGAGATGCTTTTTTTGATTTGCTCCAGGGCAGGAAAGATAGATATCCTTTTGTATTTGCTTATAGCACCTGCATTTAATTTTTTTTCTAACATTTATCATAGTATAACAGTATATTTGCTACTAATGAATCTAGAGATCTTTCCAAATACCTTTGAATCAGTGACTCAAATCATTTTAGTCTAGCTGCAATTTTTGTGTGTGTGATTGCAAAGTAACGAAATTGATTTCAAGGTCAAGTTTGACTTCATTCCTTCCAAACTACCTTATTAAATGATGGGTGTTTGGGGAACACAGTGGTTGTATTTTTTCAGTCATCAGTTTAATTTAGTGGCTGTTTGAGTCATTTGTCCATCTGGTAGCAAGCAGTAACCCTTAAAGTGGGTTAAGAGGGGAAAACCACTAGAATATATCACTTATTTTAATGCGTTTGTTTAATCAATTTTAAAGTTGTATAATTTTTGTAGAGTTCTCTGTTGGTAGTTTGAATTTAAATTAATAATGGATTTAGGCAAGTTATTTTACCTCTGAACATCTGATTTGTTATCTGAAAATGGTTTAACACAATATACATCATAGAGCTTCTGTGAGGTTTAATAATATGTGTATATACACATATATATGAATCATTTAGCTTAAAAGCTAAAACATTGTTTGGTATTATTATTACTATTAAGATGATTCAATAATTGTATTCTTAGCTCTCATGATATCAATAATTATCATGAGCTAGTGAGGAGAGAATACTTTTGGTTAGAACCTAAAGAAATCAGAGTCCTGGGACAATAATTTTTCAAAAAATATTAAGTCTGCTGTTTTTCTGACATGTTTCAAAGAAAGAGAGGTTAATACAATTAAACTATTTTGCTCTGGAATACAGGAAACTTGATTCTCCTTCTGAGCATTTAATTAATATGATACATTAAAAAATTACAGCATTAAAATAATGCAAGGATTCAAGCAATTAGAAAATCAAGCAAGCTTTTTATACCTGGAATTATTGAGGTGCAATAAATCTGTTTTATAGGAAATTGCCAATGTCAAATGGAGCTGAATTCTATATATTTAATAAGCATTCTTATATTTAGATCCTATGAAACTAAATGACTTTTAAAGGTTTACTTAAACCTATTCTTAGACATTTCATGGTTGAATGGCTCACTATCCTAGAATTGGCAAAAGTCTCTGTTGTGTGATCATGCATGTGTGTGCATGCACATACACATGCAACACACACACACATTCACCATTTGGTTATTTTATTTGTTAAAGTGACAGGGTCAAAATAAAGCTGAATTGCTAGAGATTATCCATTCTCCTATTAAGAAAAAAAAAAGCAATTTTCATAGCAATCAACCTGCTCATGCTTATAAACAGTCTAATAAGCAAAGAATATGTGAGAGATTTTATAACACAGTTTGTTCAGTCTATGTAATAAACTTATCCCCATAAAATAAAAACAAAAAACATTCAATTTTTAAAATTTATCCTGTTTTGTGTTTCTGTTTAAAAGCTCTTTTCCAAAGGATATTTGATTTCTGTAAATCACAACCCTGCATTGGTTTAGTGCACTTTCCACTGTTGTTACTGCTTTCCAAAGACCTGTTACCTAGCAACTGCATGGAAGAAGCTTCTAGTATTTGAAATCATACAAGAGCTCAGAAAATACTGAGGCAGACTTTAAAAAAAGATTCTGACTTGTTAAAATGTAATTAACAATTTTATTTTCCATAAAGTAAAAGGGACTTGAAAACAGATTTGATTCATATGTATCTATAAACTTGTATCTTTAATTATAATCGCTCATCTTAAAAGCCTTTACATTAAAAACAATAAACGTAACAATAAAAAGAAACCAAGAATTCACATAATCCTACTATTTTAAAAGTCATAGTTTTTGAAAATTTGCCCACTCCTTGAGGTAGTTACTGTTAATAGTTTGATTCCTGCTCTTACATTTTTTTGTGCTTATTCAGACATACATGTGAGCATAGGAGCATACATGCAGAAGTCAGCATTTTTATAAAACTAGGATCATGTTTTAATTCCAGAACAATAAATTTATGTTATATTGTTTTGCTACTTATATTTTTTAAATGTATTATCAGCATTATTTCAAGATAGTTTATTGAAGTCTTTGTTTTTAATAAGCATGATGTGAAGATATATACTTGTTTAGAATTCTGATCAGCATTTCATACTCATTGTCTACTTTTCTTCTCAGAAAATCCTATGAGGCACATACTATTATTATTCACATTTTAAAAATAAGGCAAAATAGGCTCAGAGGGATCAATATTTGCCCATGGCTTGGCACACTCAGAGGTGACAACACTTGATCTCCAGTGCTCATGCTTTAACAGCAAGCCACAAACAAGAAGGATCTAAATCAAAACAAATACACAGAAACTTTAAAATGATAAGAAGAAGATATGAGATGCACATAATTTTGAAAGAGGAAATGCTTTCTTCAACAAGGGAGGGGAATTAGAAACCATAAAGAAAAAAATGGACCGATTTTATCATTGCTAAGGAGTTATCTCTGTCTGCATAATCAAAATTGAGCTTTTCCCATTATTTGGTCTCACCAACAAGAGGGGAAGAGTTTAGGGAAAGTGGTTTTGTCCACCAAAAAATAATACAGAAGCTGGACAGACCTAGTCAGGAGAGCATTTCTAACTAAAGGGATGCTGAAAAATGTAATTTCTACCTGGGCAGCCATGCACCCAGCTAAAATTTGGGGATGGGTGAGAGGAAATAAGAGCTTCTATTACTGAAAGGAAGAAGGAGAGAATGAAAAAGAATGATAGTAGTTTCAGCCACGGTTCAAATCCTTATCCACCTAAGTATTCATGTACAATATTTTCCCTATATATTGAGAGACTCATCCATTATTATGAAAAATATTCCACAGAGCTGTATCAATTATTGCATCCAACTTAAAGTCCAGGATATCTGAGTAATGCAAAGTCAGTTCTAGGTGTGGCTCCTCATGGTCTGGCCACACACACACTAATAAATTAGTTAGCTACCTCTACCCCCATCGCATATGAATATAAAATAGTAAAACACGATAATTGTAATGAAATATTGATGTTTGGAAACAGGAAGAAATGGAAACACACAGCAGTCATTGGTCCATAGCAATGATGAAATTCTGTCAGACATGAATGGCAGAGACCTCGTAATAAATTCCTTATTAGACACTCATTCTGCTCTTAGAGAATAACTCCTTCGTGTTTTCATGTCTATTCAGAGATATTCTTTATTCACTATTCTCTGTGGCCACAGAGAAAGTTCAAATTGGAGCAGATTTCTTTCATGCCTTCCCATGTGTCAGTAATTGTGCTCAAAGTTCTTCTCCAAGAACTTCTTTTTTTAAATAAAAAGGGTTGATTTTATTTGTAACACAAATGAGATAAAGATATTAGTTGTGCCCCACACTTTTAGCTTACTAGGCTTATATAGGTTTTTTTTTTTTTTTGCACAAAGACACTTTTTTATTGTTATGTTAATCACCATACATTACATCATTAGTTTTTGATGCAGTGTTCCGTGATTCATTGTTTGTGCATAACACCCAGTGCTCCATACAGAATGTGCCCTATTTAATACCCATCACCAGACTAACCCATCCTCCCACCCCCTCCCCTCTAGAACCCTCAGTTTGTTTTACAGAGTCCATCGTCTCTCATGGTTTGTCCCCCCCTCCGATTACCCCCCCTTCATTCTTCCCCTCCTGCTATCTTCTTTTTTTTTCTTAACATATATTGCATTATTTGTTTCAGAGGTACAGATCTGTGATTCAACAGTCTTGCACAATTCACAGCGCTCACCATAGCACATACCCTCCCCAATGTCTATCACCCAGCCACCCCATCCCTCTCACCCCACCCCCCACTCCAGCAACCCTCAGTTTGTTTCCTGAGATTAAGAATTCCTCATATCAGTGAGGTCATATGATACATGTCTTTCTCTGATTGACTTATTTCGCTCAGCATAACACCCTCCAGTTCCATCCATGTCATTGCAAATGGCAAGATCTCATTCCTTTTGATGGCTGCATAATATTCCATTGTATATATATACCACCTCTTCTTTATCCATTCATCTGTCGATGGACATCTTGGCTCTTTCCACAGTTTGGCTATTGTGGACATTGCTGCTATAAACATCGGGATGCATGTACCCTTTCGGATCCCTACATTTGTATCTTTGGGGTAAATACCCAGTAGTGCAATTGCTGGGTCATATAGTAGCTCTATTTTCAACTTTTTGAGGAACCTCCATACTGTTTTCCAGAGTGGTTGCACCAGCTTGCATTCCCACCAACAGTGTAGGAGGGTTCCCCTATTTCCACATCCCCGCCAACATCTGTCGTTTCCTGATTTGTTAATTTTAGCCATTCTGACTGGTGTGAGGTGGTGTCCTATCATATCATTTGCAAAGAGTGAGAGTTTGACTTCTTCTTTGCCGATTTGGATGCCTTTTATTTCTTTTTGTTGTCTGATTGCTGTGGCTAGGACTTCTAATACTATGTTGAATAGCAGTGGTGATAGTGGACATCCCTGCTGTGTTCCTGACCTTAGGGGGAAAGCTCTCAGTTTTTCCCCATTGAGAATGATATTCGTTGTAGGTTTTTCATAGATGGCTTTTATGATATTGAGGTATGTACCCTCTATGCCTGTACTCTGAAGAGTTTTGATCAAGAAAGGATGCTGTACTTTGTCAAATGCTTTTTCTGCATCTACTGAGGATGTGATCTATTCTGGAGAATGTTCCATGGGCACTAGAGAAGATTGTGTATTCCGTTGCTTTGGGATGGAATGTTCTGAATATGTCCATGAAGTCCATTTGGTCCAGTGTGTCATTTAAAGTCTTCATTTCCTTGTTGATCTTTTGCTTAGATGATCTGTCCAGTTCAGTGAGGGGGGTGTTAAAGTCCCCCACTATTATTGTATTGTTGTCGATGTGTTTCTTTGCTTTTGTTATTAATTGGCTTATATAATTGGCTGCTCCCATGTTAGGGGCATAGATATTTACCATTGTTAGATCTTCTTGTTGGATAGACCCTTTAAGTAGGATATAGTGTCCTTCCTCATCTCTTATTACAGTCTTTGGTTTAAAATCTAATTTGTCTGATATAAGGATTGCCAACCCCACTTTCTTTGGGTGTCCATTAGCATGGTAAATTGTTTTCCACCCCCTCACTTTCAATCTGGGGGTGTCTTTGGGTCTAAAATGAGTCTCTTGCAGACAGCATATCGATGGGTCTTGTTTTTTAATCCAATCTGATAGCCTGTGTCTTTTGATTGGGGCATTTACCCCATTTACATTCAGGGTAACTATTGAAAGATATGAATTTAGTGCCATTGTATTGCCTGTAAGGTGACTGTTACTGTATATTGTCTGTGTTCCTTTCTGGTCTATGTTGCTTTTAGGCTCTCTCTTTGCTTAGAGGACCCCTTTCAAGATTTCTTGTAGGGCTGGTTTCGTGTTTGCAAATTCCTTTAGTTTTTGTTTGTCCTGGAAGCTTTTTATCTCTCCTTCTATTTTCAATGACAGCCTAGCTGGATATAGTATTCTTGGCTGCATATTTTTCTCATTTGGTGCTCTGAATATATCATGCCAGTCCTTTCTGGCCTGCCAGGTGTCTGTGGATAGGTCTGTTGCCAATCTAATGTTTCTACCATTGTAGGTTACATATCTCTTCTCCCGAGCTGCTTTAAGGATTTTCTCTTTGTCTCTGAGACTTGTAAGTTTTACTATTAGATATCAGGGTGTTGACTTATTTTTATTGATTTTGAGAGGGGTTCTCTGTGCCTCCTGGATTTTGATGCCTGTTTCCTTCCCCAAATTAAGGAAGTTCTCTGTTATAATTTTCTCCAATATACCTTCTGCCCCTCTCTCTCTTTCTTCTTCTTCTGGGATCCCAATTATTCTAACGTTGTTTTGTCTTATGCTATCGCTTATCTCTCGAATTCTGCCCTCATGATCCAGTAGTTGTTTATCTCTTTTTCTCAGCTTCTTTATTTTCCATCATTTGGTCTTCTATATCACTGATTCTCTCTTTTGCCTCATTTATCCTAGCAGTTGGCACCCCCATTTTTTATTGCACCTCATTAATAGCCTTTTTTATTTCAACTTGGTTAGATTTTAGTTCTTTTATTTCTCCAGGAAGGGTTTCTCTAATAACTTCCATGCTATTTTCAAGCCCAGCTAGTATCTTTAAAATCATCATTCTGAACTCTAGTTTCGACATCTTACTAATGTCCGTATTGAGTAGGTCCCTGGCAGTTGGTAGTACCTCTTGTTCTTTTTGTTGAGGTGATTTTTTCTGTCTTGTCATTTTGTCCAGAGGAGAATAGATGAATGAGAGAACAAAATGCTAACAGGGTAACAATGTCCCCAGAAAATATACTCTAAACAAATCAGAGAAGACCTGAAGCCGGGGGAAAAGAAAGGGAAAGAAAGAAAAAAGAAAAAGAAAAGAAAAAGAAAAAGATAAAAACAAACGAAAACAGAACAAAACAACAAAAAAAACAGAATATGATCAAATATGATCAGGACTGGTGCATAGATCAGTGCCACACACTAGATTTTGGGTGTATTTTGGTCTGTTAGAAGAAAGTGCCTCCCAAAATTTTAAAGAAAGAAAACTTATATATGTACAAAAATAAGGGTTGATATGATGAAGGGATGGAATATGACTGTAAAGATGAAAATTTTAAAAAATTTTATAAAAGGAATTGATAAGTTGTTTGAAAAGAGAAAGAAGTGGATTTTAAAAAAAATAAAAAGAAAAAAAAAGGAGAGAATGTGATCAGGCAGGAGAGTAGAACAAAGCCATACACTAGAGATTTAGGGTATATTTTGGTCTGTTAGAAGAAACTGTATCTCAAAATTTTAAAGAGAGAACAACTTATATATATATGCCAAAAATAAGGGTAACTACTATGAAGGGATAGAATATGACTCTAAAAATGAAAAATAAAAATATTTTTTAAAAAAGGGATTGATAAGATGTTGGTTGAAAAAGGGAAAAAGAAAAATTAAAAAAAAAAAAGACAGTTAAAAAAAATTAACTTTGAAAGACTAAAGAATCATGGGAAAAAAGCCATGGATTCTATGTGCAGTATTCCCCTAGCGCTGGGGTTTTGCCGTTCTCATTGATCGGTAAACTTGGTCTTGGCTGGCTGTTCTTCCTGATCTTCTGGGGGAGGGGCCTGTTGCCGTGATTCCCAAATGTCTTTGCTGGAGGCGGAATTGCCCCACCCTTGCCGGGGTCCGGGCTAAGCAATCTGCCCGGGTTTGCTCTCGGGAGCTTTTGTTCCCTGCAAGCTTTCCGTACAGCTTTGGAGGATGAGAGTGAAAATGGCGGCCTCCCAATCTTCACCCCAGAGGAGCTGAGAACTCGGGGCCCCGCTTCTCAGTGCACTCCAGAGAAAAGCAGTCAGTCACTCCCTTCTCCCCGGTCTCTGGCCGCACTCCGTGCTCACCCAGCCTGTGACCGAGCGTTTCTATCTCTGGCACCCAACTAGGTGTGGAGTCTCCAAACCCAGCAGATCCCTGTGGTGCACTCCCGTGCCGCTCCTCCCTGGGGAGGAAGGGGAGTCTCCCCAGATCTGCTGCTTGTTGGGTCCCTGCTGGAGGACCAGGGGCCAACTGTGCAGTGGATCACGGTTCATGGCAACTCCGAGCTGAGAGCCCGCTCCTCAGCTCCGTCTCTGCAGCCGGCTTCCCCGCTCCGATACCTGGGAGCTCTGCCACACTCAGGCACCCCTGGTCTTTCTGTGTCCCCGAGGGTCCTGAGGCCACACTGTCCCACGAGGGTTCCACCCCCCGCTCACCCACTGGAGCGACGTCCCTCAGTGGAGCAGACTTCTAAAAGTTCCGATTTTGTGCTCCACTGCTCTATCACTTGCCAGAACTGATGGATGGAGGCCTCTCCCCCACCGTCTATCCTCCCGAATATCGCCTCAGATTCACTTCTCCGCCCGTCCTAACTTCCAGAAAGTGGTCACTTTTCTGTTCATAGAGTTGTTGCTATTCTTTTCTTCGACCTCCTGTTGAGTTCGTAGGTGTTCAGAATGGTTTGATCCCTATCCAGCTGAATTCCTGAGACCAGACGAAATCCAGGTCTCCTACTCCTCCGCCATCTTGTTCCCCAAAAAGTCCAAGAACTTTCTTAAACCTGCTGTATTTACTGGTTTTTGTTGCCCTGCTCATATCTCTTTCTCGATTGTAATGGCAGTTACCTTGCCATCATCTAAAACAAGTTTGAGTGGGAAGGCAGCACTTTAATCTGATTCTTGCCACAGGCCTGGTTTTATTGGTTTGGGAGAAGTCTTAATGGAAAGCCTCTGATAAGGACTCTGAAAGAGGATCATCTCCTGCTATTTAAGGTACAGTTCACTTTTTCCAGATTCTTTCTTGGACAGTAGATTTAGCTTTCTAAATAATGATGCCCTGTAAATAATGCCCTGTTTAAGAGAGCTTTATTCCTTTCTCTCTCTGCTTGCGAAGTGATCAGTTCTTACCTCAGGTCATCTCTCTATGTATACCTGACTAAAACACAAGGTGCTGCGCACACACATTTGTATTCTTGTCCCTTCCAAACATTTTCTAGACATGTTTCCATAGATATGTTGTTTCTGCATACAGGGGAAAGTGGATAATAAGGAAAAATAGCAATTTCTGTTACAGATATAATTTTCCATTATGTATTTCAATACACTTAAATTTTCTATAATTTTGTCTTACATTTTGAATTAGAAAATTATTTGATAAAAATTGGCAGTTTGTGACTCGGAAATATCCCAAAAAAGAAAGACAAGTAGTTGAAAAAAAATTGAGCTAAAAAGCACTTGGTCTCCTTGTTTACTCACTCTTTCCTACACTGTGTAGTCATAATAGTTAATGATATTGATATCCACGAAATGATTCTCTCAGTGCCCTAGACTTGCATACCTGTAATTTCCCTATTTTGAATGTTCTTGTTCACCATCCTATCTCAGCACTCACTTCTGGAGTGGTCATGTCATTACTTGTTAATGTGACCCCTCCATAATCTCTGTTCCTGGTGACCCTGTTTCTGACCACTGCTTCTTATCATTCCAGTTCACATCCTCTAGTACAGAACTCCAACTATCACTTGACTACATTGGGACTTACAATTCATTGATTCTACCAAACGTTTACCACTATTGACAACTGCAGATACTGTTTTCTCTTAACCTGTTTGAATTCCATAGCACACCATTATAATCCATTATTTTAATTCATCCTCTGTTCATTGACCTTCTGTTCATTAGTGAGACTTGTTTGTCAGAAGTCATTGGTGGTGAATTCTCTCTGTCTTCTTGACAGAAGATGGTGTTTACTTCCATGCATTTAAATGTGGTCCGAAGAAACAAAATAAACAAAAGACAACCTGCAGACTACTCCTACTTTAAATTCATGATCCTTGATTTCTTGGGGTCCAGGAGCTGCCAAACATCTTTCTGTGTTTCACTATTCTGTTTCCTCTTCCACTCTCTTAAGCAGCTATGCTGTATTTTCTCCTTTTATTTCCAACCTCTTCTTTAATCATTTCCACCAATTTCACAAAGAAAATAGAACCATAGGAAGAAAAACAAAATTTTCACGAACTTCCACCAACACATCTACCTACCAACCTGTGTGTACAACCATACGTTTTACCCCCTCTCCTGTTATTATAAATGAGCAATTTTAGCAGCAGTGTGGCTAAGAAAAATCATGAAAAGGTGGTATGGTATGTTGGTAAGGTTACCCAAATTCTGCCAGTGTATGAATGGGACATTTTAATTTGAAATATATGGATTAATGGAAGGTAATTAATCTATTTGGCTAATCAAATAGCACTGTCCAGTTATTGTTGATAACGGAAATGTTCCATATTTACATTGTCTGGTACTGTAGACAGTTACAACAAATGTTATTGAACACTTTATTGTTATTAAAAGATGGCTAGTAAGATGGAGGAACTGAACTTTTATTTGTATTTTAATTTATTTAAATTTAAATGGCTATATGTGGCAGTGGCAACTCTAATTGGACAGCACAGTTTTGGAAGGGTAATAGATAGACTGCTGAGGAGTTGGAAGACATGAAAAGCAATTAAGAAGCTCTTGCATTTGTCTAGGTGAGAGATAATCATAGTTTGAGTAAAGATTCACGATCCCTTAGCTATAATTCCAAAATCCAGAATATTCTGGAAAAAAAAAAGAAGGAAAGGAAAGGAAGAAGGAAGGAAGGGAGGGAGGAAGGAAGGAAGGAAGGAAGGAAGGAAGAAAAAAAAAAGAGAAAGAAGAAAGAAAGACAGAAAGAAAAAGAAAGAAAGAAAAGAAAGAAAAAAAGAAGAAAGGAAAGGAAAGAAAAGGCAAAAGAAAGGAAGGAGGGAAGAAAAGAAAGAAAGAAGAAAGAAAGAAAGAAAGAAAGAAAGAAAGAAAGAAAGAAAGAAAGAAAAGAAAGAAAGAAAAAAGAAAGAAAGAAAAGAAAGAAAGAAGAAAGTAAGAAAGAAAGAAAGAAAAAGAAAAGAAAGAAAGAAGAAAGAAAGAAAGAAGGAAGGAAGGAAGAGAGAGAGAGAAAGAAAGAAAGAAAGAAAGAAAGAAAGAAAGAAAGAAAGAAAGAAAGAAAGAAAAGAAAAAGAAAGAAAGAAAGAAAGAAAAAGAAAGAAGAAAGAAAGAAAGAAAAAAGTATTTCTGTTGGTGGTGAAATCTGTCCTGACCTGAAATTATTTGGTAGCAATCCCCATACTGAATTTTATTTTTTGCACTTAGTATTCACATATTTAGCTGCAGAAATAATAGTATGTTAAAGCATAGGCTGCTCCCTAGATGTATTACATAGGGTCTGGTAGATGAAGCACATTACCTTTCTAAAATCTAAAAAATAATAATACTAATTCTAAAAGCTGACATCCGGCCCTTAAGAATTATGGATAAGGATTGGAAGCCTCTAGCAAGTAGGGACAGTAGAATGGAGGTGGGAAAGGTGGGAAAGACAGAGAAGACTTTAGTGGTATGATCAATAAACCTTGGCTGTTATATGACATTGAGAAATGAGGGGCAAAGTAGCAGTACTTAACTGACTCTGCCGCCCAGGTGCCCCGATATGTTCACTCTGTAAATATCCGACTCACCTACAAATTCAACCTTCTATTTATTAATGTAGCTAAAACTATTTTCTTTTTTTTATTATGTTATGTTAGTCACCATACAGTACATCATTAGTTTTTTATGTAGTATTCCATGATTCATTGTTTGCATATAACACCCACTGCTCCATGCAATATGTGCCCTCCTTAATACCCATCACTGGGCTAACCCATCCCCCCACCCCCCTCCCCTCTAAAACCCTCATTTGTTTCTCGGAGTCCATAGTCTCTCATCATTCACCTCCCCCTCCGATTTCCCCTCTTCATTTTTCCATTCCTTCTCCTAATGTCCTCCATGCTATTCCTTATGTTCCACAAATAAGTGAAACCATGATAATTGACTTTCTCTGCTTGACTTATTTCACTTAGCATAATCTCCTCCAGTCCTATCCATGTTGATGCAAAAGCTGGGTATTCATCCTTTCTGGTGGCCGAGTAATATTCCATTGTATATATGAACCACATCTTCTTTATCCATTCATCTATTGAAGGGTATCTCAGCTCTTTCCACAGTTTGGCTATTGTGGAAAATGCTGCTATGAACATTGGAGTACATACAGCCCTTCTTTTCACTACATCTGTGTCTTTGGGGCAAATACCTAGTAGTGCAATTGCTGGGTCATAGGGTTCCTCTATTTTTAATTTTTTGAGGAACCTCCACACTGTTTTCCAAAGTGGCTATACCAACTTGCATTCCCACCAACAGTATAAGAGGGTTCCCCTTTCTCCACAACCTCTCCAACATTTGTTGTTTCTTGCCCTGTCAATTTTTGCCATTCTAACTGGTGTAAGGTGGTATCTCAATGTGGTTTTGATTTGAATGTCCCTGATGGCTAATGATGATGAACATTTTTTCATGTGTCTGCTGGCCATTTGTATGTCTTCTTTGGAGAACTGTCTGTTCATGTCTTCTCCCCATTTTTTGACTTGATTATTTGTTTTTGGGTGTTGAGTTTCAGAAATTCTTTTTCGATTTTTGGATATCAGCTCTTTGTCTGTAGTGTCATTTGCAAATATCTTCTCCCATTCTGTGGGTTGCTTCTTTGTTTTGTTGACTGTTTCCTTTGCTGTGCAGAAACTTTTTCTCTTGATGAAGTCCCAAAAGTTCATTTTCGCTTTTGTTTCCCTTGCCTTTGGAGAAGTGTCTTGAAAGAAGTTGCTGTGGCCAATGTCAAAGAGGTTACTGCCTATGATCTCCTCTAGGATTTTGATGGATTCCTGTCTCATATTGAGGTCTTTCATCCATTTTGAGTTTATCTTTGTGTATGGTGTTAGAGAATGGTCAAGTTTCATTCTTCTGCATGTGGCTGTCCAATTTTCCCCACACCAGTTATTGAAGAGACTGTCTTTTTTCCATTGCATATTTTTTCCTGCTTTGTCAAAGATTATTTGACCATAGAATTGAGGGTCCATATCTGGGCTCTCTATTCTGTTTCATTGGTCTATATGTCTGTTTTTGTGCCAGTACCATGCTGTCTTGGTGATCACTGCTTTGTAATATAGCTTGAAATCGGGCAACGTGATGCCTCCAGCTTTGTTTTTCTTTTTCAACATTTCCTCGGTGATTCCATACAAATTTTAGGATTGTTTGTTCCAGCACTTTGAAAACTGTCATTGGAATTTTGATCTGGATGGCGTTGAAGTTATAGATTGCTCTGGGTAGCATAGACATTTTAAATATGTTTATTCTTCTGTTCCATGAGCATGGGATGTTTTTCCATCTTTTTGTGTCTTCTTCAATTTCTTTCATGAGTGTTCTGTAGTTCCTAGAGTATAGATCCTTTACCTCTTTGGTTAAGTTTATTCCAAGGTATTTTATGGTTTTTGATGTTATTGTAAATGGAATTGATTCTCTAATTTCTCTTTCTACAATTACATTGTTAGTGTATAAGAAAGCAACAGATTTCTGTGCATTGATTTTGTATCCTGCCACATTACTGAATTGCTGTATGAGTTCTAGTAATTTGGGGGTGGAGTCTTTTGAGTTTTCCACATAAAGTATCATGTCATTTGCGAAGGAGAGAGTTTGACTTCTTCTTTGCCAATTTGAATACCTTTTATTTCTTTTTGTTGTCTGATTGCTGTTGCTAGGACTTCCAGTGCTATGTTGAACAATAGTGGCGAGAGTGGGCATCCTTGTCATGTTCCTGATCTTAAGGGAAAGGCTCTCATCTTTTCCCCGTTGAGAATATTTGCTGTGGGTTTTTCATAGATGGATTTTATGAACTTGAGGAATGTTCCCTCTATCCCTATACTCTGAAGTGTTTTAATCAGGAAAGGATGCTGTATTTTGTGAGATGCTTTTTCTGCATCAATTGAGAGGACTATATGGTTCTTCTCTCTCCTCTTATTAATGTTTTCTATCACATCGATTGATTTGCGAATGTTGAACCACTCTTGCATCCCAAGGATAAATCCCACTTGGTCGTGGTGGATGATCTTTTTAATGTACTGTTGGATCCTATTAGCTAGGATTTTTTTGAGAATTTTGCCATCCATATCCATCAGGGATATGGGTCTGAAATTCTCCCTTTTGATGGGGTCTTTGCCTGGTTTGGGGATCAAGGTAATGCTGGCCTCACAGAATGAGTTCTGTTTCTATTCTTTGAAACAGCTTCAGGAGAATAGGTATTATTTCTTCTTTGAATGTTTAGTAGAATTCCCCAGGGAATCCATCAGGCCCTGGATTCTTGTTTTTTTGGGAGGTTTTTGATCACTGCTTCAATCTCGTTACTGGTTATTGGCCTCTTCAGGTTGTCAATTTCTTCCTGTTTCAGTCTTGGTAGTTTATAGGTTTCTTGGAAGGCATCCATTTCTTCCAGGTTACTTGATTTATTGGCATATAGTTGTTGATAATAATTTCTAATAATTGTTTCTATTTCCTTGGTGTTAGTCATGATCTCTCCCCTTTCATTCATAATTTTATTGATTTGTGTCCTTTCTCTTTTCTTTTGGATAATTCTGGCCAGTGGTTTATTGATCTTATTAATTCTTTCAAAGAACCAGCTTCTAGTTTTGTTGATCTGCTCTACTGTATTTTTGGTTTCTAATTCATTGATCTCTGCTCTAATCTTAATTATTTCTCTTCTAATGCATGGCTTAGGTGTCATTTGTTGCTTTTTCTCTAGTTCTTTAAGGTGTAAAGTTAGTTGGTGAATTCGGGATTTTTCTATTTTTTTGAGTGAGGCTTGGATGGCTATGTATTTCCCCCTTCGGACCGCCTTTGCAGTATCCCATAGGTTTTGGACTGATGTGTTTTCATCCTCATTGGTTTCCATGAATTGTGTAAGTTCTTCTTTGATTTCCTGGTTGACCCAAACATTCTTAAGCAGAGTGGTCTTTAGTTTCCAAGTGTTTTAATTTCTTCCAGTCTTTTTCTTGTGATTGAGTTCTAGTTTCAAAACATTATGGTCTGAGGATATGTGGGGAATAATCTCAATCTTTTGGTATCAGTTGAGACCTGATTTGTGACCCAGTATATGGTCTATTCTGGAGAAAGTTCCATGTGCGTTCGAGAAGAATGAATATTCTGTTGTTTTAGGGTGGAATGTTCTGTATATATCTATGAGGTCCATCTGGTCCAGTGTGTCATTCAAAGTTCTTGTTTCTTTGTTGATTTTCTGCTTAAATGATCTTTCTATTGCTAAGAGTGGAGTGTTGAGGTCTCCTACTATTAACATATTATTATCAACATGTCTCTTTATTTTGCTTAACAGTTGGCTTATGTAGTTGGCTGCTCCCATGTTGGGGGCATATATATTTTCAATTGTTAGATCTTCTTGTTGGATAGAGCCTTTAAGAATGATATGGTGTCCTTCTGTGTCTCTAACTACACTCTTTAGCTTAAAATCTGATTTGTCTGATATGAGAATTGCTACTCCAGCTTTCTTTTGTGGTCCGTTGGCATGAAAGATGGTTCTCCATCCCTTCACTTTCAGTCTGGATGTATCTTTAGGTTCAAAATGAGTCTCTTGTAGACAGCATATGGATGGGTCCTGTCTTTTTATCCAATCTGCAACCCTGTGCCATTTTATGGGAGCTGTTCATGTTGAGAGTGATTATTGAAAGATATTGTTTTATTGTCATCATGTTGCCTGTGAAGTCCTTGTTTCTATAGATTGTCTCTGTAAATTTCTGTTCTATATCACTCTTGGGGTCTTTCTCTTTTTATAGAACCACCCTCAATATTTCTTGCAGCGCCGGCTTAGTGGTCACATATTCTTTCAGTTTCTGCCAGTCTTGGAAGCTCTGTATCTCTCCATTCATTCTAAATGACAGCCTTGCTGGATAAAGTATTCTTGGCTGCATGTTCTTCTCATTTAGTACCCTGAATATGTCTTGCCAGTCCTTTCTGGCTTGCCAGGTCTCTGTGGATAGGTCTGATGTTATTCTGATGTTCCTCCCTCTGTATGTAAGGAATCTCTTCCCCCTAATTGCCCTTAAGATGGTTTCCTTGGTTCTAAGATTTGGGAGTTTTACTATTACATGCTGGGGCATTGGTCTGTTCTCCTTGATCTTGGGAGGGAAATGCTTGTTTCACTCCCCAGATTAGGGAAGTTCTCAGCTACAATTTGCTCAAATATATCTTCTTGTCCTCTCTCTCTCTCCACTCCCTCAGGGATCCCAATAATTCTGACACTGGAGCGTTTCATGGTGTCACTTATTTCTCTAATTGTTTTCATGGATTTTAAGCTGTTTGTTCCAGGCCTCCTTCTGTTCCTTCTTTTCTATCAGTTTGTCTTTTAGATCACTAATTCAGTCTTCTGCCTCATTTACCCTAGCTATTAGAGTATCTAGATTGGATCTCATCAATAGCATTTTTAAGTTTGGCCTGATTAGCTCTCATTTCTGCCCTTAGAGAATCTATGCTGCCATTAACGGTTTTCTCCAGCCTAGCTATTGTCTTCATAACTGTTACCCTGAAGTCTGTTTCTGACATCTTACTTATATCCATATCCATTTGTTCTGTGGCATAGGTCACAGTCTCTGAGTCTTTCCTATTTGGGGGTTCCTCCTCTTAGTCATTCTGTTGAGGGGTGGTTGAGGGAATGTACAGGGTCCAAATTATTGACCACAACCCAAGTAAGATGCACCTGTTTTATAGGGACATTAGGGTTGTTGGCCTCTTGTTCTTCCAGCCTGTGTTCTGGGGGAGGGGCCTGCCATGCTGTTACTCAGGCAACCCTGTTTGGGCAGAGTTGTCCTGGTGCTTGCAGGGGAGGATGGGCTCAGTGAAAACTGTTTTTGGGGGGCTTTTGTTCTCTGGCTGTTTTCCCTGGCGGCTTTCCACGTCTCTTCTGAGAGTCAGAGCAGAAGTGATCATATCCAAACCTCTGCCTCAGAACAGAGAGATCGCAGTCTGTTCTTCAGTGAGCTCTCCAGGTCACACTGTCTCTGTTTCTGTCTGTGCTGCTAAAAACTGCAACGTCCTGGGCTGTGCGCCCCTCAGCAGCACCCCCAGTCCTCTCTTCCAGGTCCAGGCATGTCTCTGCCCTTTGTGCTTCTAAAACCGCAAGCTGCCCCCAGTTTGCAGGTGGGCCTGTGCAGCTCCAGGTTTCAGTGGGGAGGGGAGTCTCGCTACTGTCGGCAAGTCTGTGCCTGGTCTCCAACACGGGAGGCTGTTGCGCTCCTGTGTTATTTCACCTTCCCAGCTCAAGTGCTTATGGCAACTCCCTCCCCCTTCCATTTATCTTCTGATATCTGCCTGTGGAATCACAGCTCCCCACTTCGTACCTCAAGACCAACCTCCAGAGATATTCTGCTTGTAGAGATCCAGATATATCTTCTTACATCTCAGGCTGATTTTGTGGGTGTTCAGAGTGGTCTGGAGGATATCCAGCTCAATTCAGGGGACCAGTTGAAATAGGGTCCTCTACTCCTCTGACATCTAAAACTATTTTCCGGGAGTATTTATTTTCTTGGTACTTTACACATTGTCTTTATTTCTAATACCAGTTATAATTGTTTACTTGGGAAGGGACTTTATTTTTTTCACAAAGTAAACAATATCTTAATCACTTCTCTAAATTATTACTTCTATGGAAAAGTGGATATATGGTGTCTGTGCCCTCATCACTGTATGAAAGTAATGGACATGGGCTGAGTATCATCATCCCCCTTTAATGTGGCCTGCAACCTCTCATGTGCCACTATCTTTAGCACACTCTATTGTTTTTATGTCACTGACTTCAGTTGCCATTTATTATTTTTCCAGATTGAATCCTATCATCTTTTGCGTTTATGACTGTAGGTCTTGAGGTCAAAGTACAATTTAAATTTAAATGTATTTTTATCATTATTTTTTATTACCTGATATCATAGTTGTTTTGATTGTACAAAATCTGTTACTGTTATATAATTGTTATCTACCATGTCTTTTAATAATTCTGTGTGTTCTGTGACTATGAATTTGATAAATCAATAATGCTGTAAATCAATACTACTGCATTTCATACCATAGAATTATCA